>NC_081412.1:264579226-264942559 GCF_030272615.1 Cryptomeria japonica
GGACACCCAGCCTCGATCATGAAGTCATCAAATCCGATCTCTTTCCTATGATCAGTCTCGAGCCACACCCTTCTTCTCTCAACCCGTGAAACATGCTATCGATATTAATATCGACCAGTCACGACCTACCTCACTGACAACTCTTCATCAACCACCATATGCATGACACCTATCTCCTATGTTCATCATAGTCAACATCCAACTCTGCTAAGTCTTTTGTGTCTATCCAAACAATATCACCGATCAGTAGTACACAATCGGGTCCATCTACTGGTTCATGAACCCTATCGGTTAAACTCTAACCGGTCTATCTTCAACCTTGCACTTTGCTTCTCTTCCAGTGGAACACCTAAACCATTCAACACACTTGCCAACCTCCCTCATGCACATCTTCAATAGATGGGAGCCTTTCACTTATGCACCTTGTCAGCTTTATCAGTGGACATACTTACTGGTAACCAACTTGATGACACTATTTCATCAACCTTCAACAAACTCCATTTGTCTGCATCTATGGTACCACCTTTCTCCTTCTTCAATATGGTTACACTCTCTGTCTACAACTGCACAACCTTGTCTTCTTCATTAATTGACTAGTTCTCCTATCAGTTGGTTTGTCAAAGTGACAAATATATCCTTCAATCCCTGTATCGGTAACTCTTCATGTCTACTCAGTTGATCTGATGCATATCTCTGATCTCATTCACCTAAGGAAACTTAGTGTTTCACCAGTTGATTTGGTGTAAGCCTTCAATCACTTGCCTTCTACTCTTCTGACTTATCTCAGAGAACTAAGATGCATTCCATGCATAAAGGGAGATAAGCTCAGTATTACCACTTACTGGTGGGAGTGGATCCTTGTCATCTCATTTTTCTTTTGGCATTGCACTGACATGCCTTAGCTGAAATTGATCATATACATCTTCAATCAGACACACATGATCCAATTGAGCACACTCACTGTCAAACTTCTCTTAATCTGATGGGAGTCTTGCAGATTGACATCCAACAACATACTGATCACCTGCACATACTTCCCCTTCAGTGTTGATGTTATTTTTGTAACATTTTGTCTCTTCATTACAATCAACATCCCAAGATCTTGCTCTCATACAGATGTCATCATTTTGCCTCTTCATCAATTATGATGCCATGTTTTCATACTAGATTCGTACATTACCTATTTGCATCACTATGCCTTCTTCAACAATCAACATGTCACTTAATGGTTGTTATACCATACTAGTCTCCATCCTATACCGATTGACATCAATGACAACATAATTCCAACAATCTCCCCCTTTGGCATTGTTGTCAACACATGTAGTATCTGACATACTACAAATTCTCTCTCTCCCCCTTTGTGTGTTCCATGGAGTCACACACATGTAGTATGCGGCATACTACAAAATCTCTAACCCCCTTTGACAACAATGGAAAAGGGCACTGATAGGGTTTCTCTCCTCCTTGTGTCTATCGGGCATTGACACTTTTCTAACCCCATTTTTCTCTATTGGATACTTCTCCTCCTTTGACTGTCACACATTGCATCCTCTCAAATCAAAACACTTGAGATGTAGGACTCAACCACCAATTGACACCAATTGCTTAGCAACCAAATCTATATACAAACTAGATGCCAATTGCATATACAAGTTTGAAACCAATTGAAGGAACATGTGTCAGTGAATAAAACTTACCTGTTGGTCAAACTGCATCATCTCCCTTTGATATGCAGAAGTTATTTAGACCCCAATTTTCTGGTATCAAGTGTTGAAGCTGGCACTGATACCAATTTTATCTTCTCCAATACCAAATGCATGTTCTCATGTGCAGGTATCTCTCCTTTTTGTAAGCAACATTTCCGGTGGTCTAGTTGTGATTTCAGTTGGATAGACATTGAAATATCTCACAACCCTAGACACTTCCAAAGACACAATCATACCAGTACATCCATAGACACATGCACTCTCCCTATGTCTAGCATGTCTGATAACAATCAGAAGACATGGCTTTGAACTCCCCCTGAGTCATAGATCTCAGATTCTCATTGCATGTGAGGTTCAAAACCAAATCTCCAATCTGCACCATATACCAGTTGAGATATGCATATGTGATCAACTTATGATCATTCAACTCCATTATATCCACCACAACATATGACATGATCCTAGATGTAGACAATGCCATACTATATCATTATCATTCCATATATCAAACCGGTTAGCCCATAAAGGATGCATGCATACATGATCAACAATCAGGCCAACATATGTCATTCAGGTCTTCTTTAGTACCACCTGAGACATAAACTCCTCAATCCATGCTACCAGAGCTAATGAAATGATCCTAGACCTTATTGTCTTGCATAGCCTGCATATACCGGTTAGTATACATACCGGTAACATACTACACATATTGATTCCCTGCACCGGTCCATCATCTCTACTAGAGCACCTTTCTCTAACTCCTATCTTCTTGTGTCAATTTTCTTCTGATCCCAATTGTAAATTTTCCATCCATTGACACATGCACCCATGATCCATCTCTCATATGTAGGTGTGTAGTGAAGGCAGCCACTACACACATGCGTCATCTCATTTTCTTCTTTCTTACTGGTAGCATCATGTCTTCTCCTTTATTCTTATCAAGCAATGGGAGTGAATGATCTAATCAATATGTTACTCCCTGTGAGGTCCAACATCTCCTTTAATACTTAGGATATATCACCTGTGCATTGAATGCACAATGTCGGTCCATGGTCCTACTCCCTTCCTTCTTCTTCCCATTTCCAATCTTGGGAGAGGGTCTTACCTTCTTTTTCTGATTTTTCCTTGCTCTATTGGTTTCAACCACATGACCAAAAAAATTTCTATAGAAGCAAACAGTGTCCATGCCATACGCATGAATGGAGGACCTTTTGTTAAACCGGTTTGACCATCTTCTCTTGGTCATGTTGTTGTAACTAGTTACTGGAACCAGTGGACCTCTTCATCTTGTAGGGACATTTCTCCTTTGGTTCCATTCAGGTCTCTAACTTTCATATGCTCTATATCCATTTCCATGTTGAGCATAGTGGCTATACTAGCTGTCATGTGACTAAACTTTCTTGTTCCCGCATTCATGACTTCTATGCCCAAATCCATTACAATTATAAAAAACATAATTTCCATTTCTTGAGGTAGCAAATAGACTCATCTTATTATGCATAGGAGAAGATCTATGCATTTTTCTACATCTTGACATACTATGGCCATATGCATTACTTCTTGGACAGACATTATTCTTATTTCTAGACCTCTTTATGCATTCATCTACCCTATGACCATAATATTTGCAAGAGAAGTAGAAGCCAGTAAAGGATGGCATATGACTTACAAATTTATTCTGCCATGCATGAGGAGATCTTACTGATTAAGTATTTCCATTTCTACTTCTCTGAGGATGGATCTTGGCTTATCTGTTCCCTATAGCTCTTCCATCCGATCTCTTCTTTTCCCATACTTTCTTTGTGTTGTGGGTGGTAGCATTTGTGTGTGTGTGTGAAAAAGTGTTCTATAGCTGCAAGCACAACACTTCAATTAAGTCATTATATGTATGGTTAGTAATCAATAATCAATAAGTAATAAACCATAACAAAGCAACTAATTGCCTTCTAAAAGATGCGAGTATAAGATTGCTCTCAAATTGTTAAGCAATACCAGTGACTAGACTACACCAAGATGAAGGATTTAATCTATATGATATTAACTATATGGATGCAAGATGGATGAATAATTTAAGCAAATAATCAATTCAACCAAATATGGATTCAAGCAATGATGGATGAGTAAAATGGATGCAAATAATCTAAAAAAGCACAATAATCTTCAATGACTCCAGAGAAAAATTAGTGTGATAATAATCTCCAAGCGTGTTCTCAAAAATCTCTAGGGTAAATTGGAATGAGAGCTGAAGACTGAATTTATAGAGAATCACCAAGAGAAAAGCTCAATTTAGAATTAATTGAAAATAATTGAGAAATCAGTTTAAGTTAACCTTGAGATAGATTCCAATTATAGTTTAATTGAAATGCATTCAAATTAGAAGTCCAAGTTGCATTGGAAATAATAATAAATTAATTCCATGCATTTGTGATAAAAATAGATAACTCTTTTATTTATTCAAGAAAAGAGTCTTTTCAATGCAACTGAACTTCTTTTTCTGAAAAGCTTTGAGTTTCAATTTTAGAGAATAATTCAATAATTCAATTAATTGCTTTTCTGATTTCAAGTTCTAAATTTAGAAAAAGAAATAATATCTCAAGTTTGATTTCTCTCTCAATTCAATTCTTTTATTTTAATTTCAATTCAACTCTTACTTTGTCATTAATTCCTCTTTTGTAATAAATTAATTCCTTTTGCATGATTAAATGATAATTTTATTAATTAATTAAATATGCAAGGATATTTAATAAATTAAAATGGGATAATTGATCAAAATGATATTCTTGGAAATGATTCAATTAATTAAATGAATATTTAATTAATATTGAGTAATTGATTTGCCATGTGATATTTGATGATTAAAGAATTAATAATGTGCTCAAGATTGATTTAATTACCTTTGGTTAGGACCTTAGTGATGTTGTCGAGATTAGGGGCTCATGGTTTAGATGACCATTTTTAGGGTATTACATTTGCCCCTCTTTGAATTAATGTGCGAGCAGCACGTTGGTTCAAAGAATGTGTGATGTCTAGGAGATGCCAGTTCTGAACTTGAATGATCATGAACTAGATGAAGAGCAAGGTGTTTAGTTTGATTCAAAGCGACAAAGTTGAATGAAGTCTGATTAAAGTGATACTGTTCCCGAACTTGATTGAACTGAGGAGCGATAGAAACAAAAGATAGTGAACTTGAACTTGATTGATCAAGAAGCAGATCTTACTGATCTAGAACTTGATTGAACTTAGATGCAGTGAGTGATGATAAAAATTGATCTTGAACTTGATTGATCAAGACACGATGAAGATAAACTATCCAGCTTGATCAAGAAATGAATACTAAACACCTGCTTAGATTGAGTGTGATCAAAGATACTCTTTAAACTTTTGATTAGGTCTAAACAAATAATCAGATTGATTTGGAGTGATGAAATTGATTAACATTAAGAGATTGATTCAGATGAAAGGCAAATATCAGCCTGACTTGAAGTGATGAAACTGATATGCCCCTAGCGATTGATTTGATTCAGATAATCAAGAGCTCTCAACTTGATGTGAAGAGATGAAGTTGAGATGCCCCTTAGCAATGAGAATTGATTTTCTTTAGTTAAAAAAAAGATTTTGCTCGACTTTTGATGAAGATTTGAAAAAAATGTTCTCAACATTGAAGATGTGAGGTCATAAGGTCATGAGTATGCTCCCCCGGGAGCGAAATCGAAAGATATTGAGGGTACATGATAGGCAATTGTGTGGCGAAAATAAGTTATTTGAGCGCAAATTGATCGTAAGGAATTTTTGAAAAATTTGGCGTTGATTGATGAGTTAAGCATAGAGTTGATCATAAAGTTGATGTGTAAGATTGATGTGTAGAATTGATGTGTAGAATTGAAATTGATATTCAGCATTGAAATTGAGCACAATTTGAAGAAAGAATGAGCATTTGATGAAAAGAGCGCTAAGCGGTCCAAATTGTGAAATTGACTAGCAAAATGATCTTGAATTTCAATTTTAATCCTGAAAATGGAATCAGAGCAGTCAAATTAGCTAAGGGTACAATTTTCATGTCCATCGGAGCTAGTTGAAAAATTAGGTTTTTGGCTATATATGGGACAAAAGTGTCATTTTCAAATCATTTTAACCCTCCAAGTTTGAAAATTCAAAATGCCTTCTGCAAAGAAAATGGTGGTTCCTACTCGTCAACATCGATTTGAGTGCCAGAGATGTCATAATCGACCCCGAAACTATGAGCCAACGGTAAGTGATCGATCTTAAGCCTCTTTATGTTTTCAATTTTGAATTTTTTTGCTCATTTTTCAAGTGTTTCGCATGTGTGGGGTCAGGTTTCATGTGTTATCGTGCAAGACAGGATTCTGTCTCATACGAGTAACTAGTAAATTATTTTTTTGTCATTTGAGGTTATTAGAATTGTTGTTCGGGATGAACCCTTGTATCGTACGACAGGTCTGTAAAAAGACCATTTTGTCATGCGAAACCAAATAGTTTGTCATTTGGGGTTGTTTTGTCATACGAGAGCTATTCCTGACTCATACAAGATTATGTCCCTCTGTGTTTTGTCGTTCAAGAGACAGTGAGGATTTTTGAAGGTCTAAACATGAAAATTTGTTTTTGCATTTGACTTAGTTGGATTTGCTTGATGTTTTACTTCTCTTGTAGGATAATTTGGAATGTTTTCTTATGCTTCATTGTTCAGTTTTTGCAGGTTGATTACCTCCTGTGCTCTTTAGATGCATTTATCCTCCCACTATAGCATTAGTTTGACATTTACCTGAGGTTGAGCGGGCTCATATTGATGTATGTGGTTTGACTCATCTTCTTGGTTTACCAGATATCCGTGTGAATCACGGAATGCTCATGACATTGGTAGAGCGTTTCCATTCAGAGCATAACACCTTTCATCTGCTAGTGGGGGAGTTGACTATCACTCTCTAGGATGTATATAGGATCCTTTGTATCCCTTTTGCTGGGGATAAGGTGGATTACGATTTAGGACACCTTCTAGGATTAGAGGTAGTGAGGCATGTCTCCAGAGATCCTGACATTTTGACTCATTCCATTAGTTGGGACATATTGATGAGTAGATACATCAAGGAGTTTCCTCTAGCATGTGTTCTAGAAAGATTCATTGATTGTTTTATGATGCCAGATAAAGGGCAATAGGGTTTCTAGTGTGGTTGGGGCAGGATGTTGATGAGATTGATGGAGACCCCTCAGAGGCTTGGCTAGGGTTCTTGCTTGCTAGCTCACATGTATCACGAGATGCATGAGATCGTGTATAGAGATGGTCAGAGCATGGCTACAGGTGTGTATATTTTACAGGTTTGGGCTTGGGAAAATCTTACCATTTGTCGGTCGGTGGTAGATGATAGTAGAGAGCTTACGTAGCCTATTATATACATTTATGTCAGTTATACTACACAACCCCATCTAGGCAAGACAGATTTTTGGTGGCGATGGTTAGACGATTTGATAGTCGTAGTGTGGAGACCTTATAGAGGTTTGGAGCCTTGGGATGACTGGCGGCTAGTCCACAGGGACCTTTTTATCACGCATCCTCTTATTGGGAGATCGCATACCATTGTGGAGCGGTTCATCGATTCTCGAGTAATGAGGCAATATGGCCGGCCTCAGGGTATCTCACAGGAGTATACGGTGTATGCGCGTTACATGGATAAGGAGAGACAGCGATGGTCTCCATGATTATCTTATGCCTTGGCCATGCAGGAGCTGACTGGTCTACAGTGCCTCAGATGAGATTATATGGATGATGTTGCAGATGCGGGGGTATTGCCCCAGTACAAAGAGTGGTTCCAGCAGCATCCTTTTCCTAGATTTACTAATCCGAGTGAGGAGGCACCGTGCATTGAGGATGTTGAGGATGATGCCCCCGCATAGGTATAGGAACATGGTCCAAAATAGGGTGAGAGATAGGGACAAGGACATAAAGCTAAGGTTCCGAGGCAAACAGGTGGTGATCCTGGTGCTAATAGTAGTAGGGTTCCAGCTGAGGGTGGACAACAGAAGGGTGAGGGCAGATCCCTTGGGAGAGTAGGAGTGAGATTGGGTGGAGCTGAGGAGGAGTGAGCAACTCTGAGATAGGTCAGGCAATGAAGGGAGGATCAAGGTGGTACTAGAGGTGGAGAGCCAGCGAGAGAGCAAGGGACAGACATAGGACGATCGATGAGAGAATGTCTTTTAGAGCTGCAGTCACAGTTGATAGTGGCTCAAACTCAACTGGCAGAGCAAGATCGATAGCTTGCAAAGGTGAGGGCTGAGAGAGATCGACAGTTGGCTGAGCTAAGAGCAGAGCACGATCGTCAGCTTGTAGTGATGAGAGCAAAGCAAGACACCCTCCAGCAGGAGGTTTTGCATCAGAACAACAGGGCAACCTACTATGTCGCAACATATAGCGTGGCAGTTTGAGTAGCACAATAGGTGATTCCTTATTCTCAGTATATGGCATGTTCTGAGGGAGCTCAGGCACCTCGACAGGATCCCGATCATCAGGCTCCTCCTCCTCCACCAGGCGATGAGGGAGAGGCTTAGAGCTAGATATTCTTCTTGTAGCTCGGATATATTTTTTGTAGACACACCCATTTTTTTGTAGCCTATATGATTCTTGCTCCAATGGGAGTTTGTATATGTCATCTGACATTATTTTGTACCTTTAGACTTGGCATGATATATATATATATATGAGATCCGATTTGACTTCATCGTACTTGTGTTGATTCATTTATGAGATGTCTTTTATATGCTTTATTCTCTATGTATGCATTTCTTTTCAGTATGTATGTAATGCAAATGATTATGGATGTCTATTTTTTTTTCTTTTCATATGAAAATGAATGAATGAGCAATGAGTAATATGAGTAATGCAATGTTTTCATTTTTCTATGCAATAAGATGAATGCAAATGAGTAAATAATGAAATGTATGAAGCTATATTAAATGTTATGTATGCAGCTAACATCTCAAAATACAAGTACTCGATCGAAGAAATGATGATAAATAGACCACTTAGCATAAGAAATGATGATGCTTTCAGCTCTCATTCAGAAGATAAAGAGATTATTATCATACCAAAATCACTCTAAATTTAGAAAAATGCAAAATGATATGCAAAATGATATGCAAAATGCATCTTAAACCTAGTCACTGGATTTGAAATACTTAAGATTCATCACTGAGCATAAAAAACACAACAAGCAAGTTAGAGTTCCTTTCTTTTTCAATGTGCAATATTAATTATCTTGTCCTCAATGACCCTTTTTTCGTTCATATCCTTGGACAAATTTTGCAAGGACCCGAATTGAACCATAAAGAAATTCCCTCAAAACAGACAAAGAAATGATATGGACCTCCGTGTAGCATACAAATAAGCAGAGTCAAGGTGTGTGAGGCAATTTCACCTTGTTGTGAAGGCTCTTATCATAGACACCCAACTAATTTATATGTTTCCAGATCAATGAGATCATTCCTACAAGCAGGTTACAAAGAAAATATTATGCCCCCAATCCTTGCTCCTCTTAGTCACAATAGACTTCCTTGAGTTACTCAGAGGGATAATAATTGAAAACCAATATAAAAGACAACACACAAAGAAATTTTTCATTCATAGCTCAAACTTTTTAGTGATTGTTTTCCGTTATGTTGTTTTGCTTGTTTACTCAGTGATAAAAAACTCTTTGGTAGTTAAGAGACAGGTGGCTGACTTAGAGTGGACGACCAGGTTTCACTGATGGAAAGATGACTTGGTTGACATTGCTTAGGATATATAATGTGCTTTTTCAATTAATCTAAGACTAGGACATTGATGAGTTTCAAGTCATGAGGGTTCCAATGAACTAGGATGTCACGAAAGTGACTGAAAAATATGTACAAGCGAAAGCAAAGATGCATGGAAATAGGAATTGCCAAAGTTGCTTTGATAGATGGAGCGCTTGAGTACAAGAGGCACCTGTTTGCCAGGTTTTCACCTACTTGGCAGAGATTCAAAAAAAAAAAAATTTACCAAGGTGCCTGTTTACCATGTTTTCACTAGGGCATTTTCTTTCTTTTTTATTTTTTTTTCTTTTGATGATTTTTCTTTTTTTTTTGTATTTTATGATTTTTCTGATTTTTTTGATTTTTTTCAGGACTTTTTCCAGCTATACAAGTTGGTAGCACAGAGAATGCTAAGCAAATAATTTCTTCAAGTGCATGGTTTTAATTGGTTCATAGATTTGTTCTCCTTTCGAGTTTGAGAGTTGGTAGGCACCAGAGCCGAATACTGCAGTAACAATGTAGTGACCCAACCAGTTGGGTTCAAACTTCCCTTTATTGTCGCGAAACTATTGATTTTTGAAACTGTTGATTTTTTGGATTTTCTCTAAGAACTAGGTCACCAACCTGAAATTCTCTTTGTCAAACTTTCTTGTTATATCCTCTAGACATTCTCTTCTGATACACTCTGAGATGATCAAATGCCACTTGTCGATGCTCATCCAGCGATTCGAGTTCTTACAATCTAGATATTCTATGATCTTCATCAGTAACAAAACCTTGCAAAGAAACTCTTAGAGATGGTATTTCTACTTCAATAGGTAGTACTGCTTCGAACCCATACACCAAAAGAGAAAGGTGTAGCCCCAATAGGTTTTCTGATACTTATTTTGTAAGCCCATAGTGTAGGATTGAGCTGCAGATGTTAATCCTTCTCGGATTTGTTCACTGTTCTATGCAAGATAGTCAGTAGGTTTTTGTTAGATGCCTCAGCTTGTCCATTACCTTGAGGGTAGTATACCAATGACCAGTGTTTCTTTATTTTAAATTTATCACAAAGCTCATCTAGATCTTTATTCTTAAACTGTCCTCCATTATTAGTCATGATGGACGAAGGTATCCCATACCTGCAGATGATATAGTTCAGGATGAACAAGGCAACTTGTTTACCAGTTGCTTTAATGAGCGGAACTACTTCTACCCAATTGGTGAAATACTCAGTGGTAGTTATGATGAATTTATGTCTGTTGGATGAAGCATGATATATCTGACCAATGAGATCAAAGGCCCATTGTTGAAAAGGCCAGTGTATTATAAATGGTATGAGGTCCCTTGCTGGGGCATGTATGAGATTTCCATGAAGATGACATTTCTCGCAAGTCTTAGAAAATTGGTTGGCGTCTTTTTCCATGTCTGGCTAGTAGTAGCCAGCCTGTAGTAGTTTTCGAGCTAAAGTAAGGCCATTCGAATGAGATCCACAAATACCTTCATGGACTTTCGATAATGCACGTTTAGATTCTTCAGTTTCAAGACATCTAAGCAATGTACCATCCAAACCTTGTCTAAATAAATTGTTAGCTATGATAACATACCATGAAGCATTTCGAGTTAGGTTTCTTTTCTCATTTCGGGTAAGATTTCTAGGGATAATTTGGTCGCATAGATAGGAATAGATGTGGTTGTATCGGGATGAGTCATGTCCAATAATAGAAAAAACTATTTGTGTCTTAGGAGAATCATAAGAGGGGTAGTATAACTCTTCCACCAGGAAATCAAAGCGAAAATTGGACTCCTGTAACTCAGGTATAGATGCCAAGGTAGCCATAGCATCTGTTGCTCTATTTGTGGGCCTAGGAATATGTTGGAATGATACAAAAGAAAAATACTTCTTAAGATCATCAACCATCCTCTTGTAAAGCATCAATTTCTCATCTCAATTCTAATATGTATCATTGCTTTGATTAACCACTAGTTGACAATCTCCATAGATATACAATTCTGTAAGCTTCCATTCAATAGCCAGTTTTATCCCATTCACCAAAGCTTCATATTCTGCAATGTTGTTTGTGTAAGGGAATAGAATCTTATAAGACTTTGGGATAGAATACTTCTGAGGAGTAATGAATAATATGCCAGCACCTGAACCATTTTGGTTAAAGGACCCATCAAAGAACATTTTCCAAGGTTGTTGAGTAAGGTGCATTATAGATTCATCTAGAAACTCTATGTGTAGTGGTTGAATGTCCTCAAGCGGAGCTTCAACAAGTTGATCAGCAATTACCTATCCTTTTATGGCTTTGCGTTCCACATATTCAATGTCAAACTCTATAAGTCACATGACCCATTTCGCTAATCTTCCTGTAAGTGTTGCCTTATTGAGAAGATACTTGAGTGGATCAATTTTGGCCACTAGCTTGATTGAATGTGCTAGCATGTAGTGTCTCAGTTTTTGTGATGCAAAGACTAATGCCAAGCATGTTTTTTATATTATAGTGTAGTTCATTTCATAAGACACCAATGTCCTACTGATGTAATAAATAGATCATTCCTTTTTGTTGTCATCCTATTATTCTAGAAGTGCCCCCAGTGATGAATCAGTTGCTGATATATATAAGATTAGTGGATTACCCTAAATCGGTGGATTTGACAGGTACTCTTTTATCTGTTGAAGATGTTCACACTACTGATCCTAGTTGTATATTACTCCTTTTCCCAATAACTTTCTAAAAGGTTGAGCTTTGTCTGCTAGCTGAGAAATGAATCGTTTGATGGATTGGAGACGTCCTTGTAGACTTCTCATTTGAATGATGTTCTTCGAAGGCAAAATTTTCATTATAGCTTGGACCTTCTCAGAATCAACCTCAATTCCCTTCTTTGAAATGATATAGCCAAGTAGTTTACCAGATGTCACTTTGAATTCACACTTCTTTAGATTTAATCAAAGTTTGAACTTTTCCATTATGTCAAGTATAGGACCTAAGTCTTGAATATGCGTTGATCTTTTCATAGTCTTCACTAAGGTGTCATCAACATAATCTTCCATATTCTTATGCATCATATCATGAAAAATGGTTGTAACTACTCTTTGATAGGTTGCTCCTATGTTCTTTAGCCCAAATGGCATGACATTCTAGCAAAAGGTTCCCCATGCATAGGTGAAAGTTGTCTTTTCTTGATCTCCAGGAGCTAGTTTGATTTGATTGTATCCAGAGAATCCATCCATTAGTGAGTACATTTCATACCCAACAGTCATGTCGACTATCATATCAATGTTTGGAAATGGAAAATCATCCTTTGGACATACTTTTTTAAGATCTTTGAAGTCCGTGCAAACTCTGATAGATTTATCTACCTTCAACACAGGTACTGTGTTTGAAATCCATTCAGCATAATCTATAGCTCTAATGAATCTAGCTTTTAGCAGTTTTTCTAGTTCAGCCTTGACTAATAGTGCTACATGCAGGTGCATCTTACGAAGCTTTTGCTTAAGTGGTTTTACTCCTAGTGTAATTGAAAGATGGTGCATAATGAGATCGGGATCCAAGCCTGGCATATCAGAGTACGTCCATGCAAATTTTATTTTCTTTTCTAAGAATAACGAAGTGAACTCCTTCAATTCTTCTGCTGATAGTGATTGAGCTACATGAATGATGTGTGGTGTCTCTTGACTCCCAATGTTTACTAGCTGAGTTGGCTCGATCAATATGGAAGACCTCTCCTGAAAATGACTTGACAGTTTATCAAGTATCTCACCTTCAGGCGCCTCAAAGAGGTTTTCACCTTTAGGTACGTCCTTTATTTTCTCTTTTTTAGATTCTAACACTGCCACAATGTGGTTTTCGCCATCATATCTTTCATTTTTATTTTTCTTGTTTTTGTGACTAAGATACCTGATATCTACTTTAGTCATATTTTCACTCTGTTCACTGGTGGAAGAGTCTATAGGTTCAACTGCGTTGAGATAATAGGCTAACGTATAGTCTTTGGTAAAAGTAGTTATATTCATGGGCTGGTTTTGTAAAGTACAGTCAATCAATTTGGGATGTACTAAGGATAAATCTTGGATAGGTTCAAGAGCATTCATGGTATTGTTATCATAGCGGCGGATCGAAAAGTCAAGTTCAAGAAGAATACCTTGCGTATGTGTCTTGAGACTAGGAAGAGTCAGATCATGATTATTAAAGTTCATGTTAATATTTAGTAGATCTAATCCAATAGACATACTTGTAACGTCGTTCACTATGCCAGACTGGATGTCATATCATGGTTTAATAGTGATAAGATCTGTAGATAGATTTTCATTGTTTGTATCAGCTGATTCAGAATTTGAGGCTGAGTAGATATTATCCCAAATAGGATTGTAATCAAATTCATCAGGTGAAGTTTTCGAGTCTTCTTCAAGTGATTTAATAAGTGTATGTATGGTATCAACACCAACATCTTTAATACTACATGTTCCTTCATGTTGTGGTTCATTTGTCACTTGTATCTGACACACCTGTTGACATGATCTTGATGTTTTTGTGATTTGTTGTCATCTACTCCATTCAACTTCTTCTGGACTGATAACTAGTTCTTGTTCTATAGCTTCCAACTCTTCTTGTGTAGTGCTATACCTGATTTGTTCTGTTTTAGGATAAGGGTACATAGATGAGAAGCTTTATGGTATTCTTCCTTTAGTTAGTCCTTGTTCATAATTTGCTTGTCTCTTTTGTCTAATTTCCTGTATTTCTTTCTCTAGTTTTATATGCATCAGCTCTTGAGCATCACTTATGACACTGCTAGACTCTTCTGGAGTTTCTATAGTGGATGTGTCTGAGAGGTGGTCAGGACCCCATTCATACTCATTTGAATCAGTCTCTAAATTGTCTACTTGCTTCCTGCCAGTATATGTGACTAGAAATTTTAGTGGTGCAAACAATTCTCTGATTCTTACTACTTCATCTCTTATATCCTCAAGGACCTCAACTTCCTGTATTATTGTAGCTGACACCATCGAAGCTTGAGCACTCACTATTTCTTCTTTCTTGACTACTGGTTCCTCTTTCTCTTTTCTACACCCTGCTTTTGTTTGTTGAGTGTCTACTTCTTGTAATGTTAAAGGCAATATTCTTTTCTACCACTTAGACTTAGAAACATGTTTTTGGTCTGATGTCTTTTTCGGATTGCATCCCAGTCCAACCTTATCATTTGTGGATTTGGTTTGTAGCTGAATTGGTTCAGTAATACCTTCCTTTTGTTTGCTCAGAGGACCAGTACCTGAGTACCCCATGCTTTGAATCATTTTGTAGCCAGGACCATATTGGTTTGAGGAAATCTCACAATGTCCTACCTTCCTTAAAGAGCTAGTTAAGAACAACATCCTCTTCTATTTCATCTGCCAAGGAGGTAGAATACTATACAAAGAGATCATCATATATGGTATTCAGAGCTGAAGTTTGTGTTCTCATAGCCTCTGATGGATTGCCCAACTGTTTTGGTGATGGAGGGAAAGAAACTAATGAAAGTACCAGTTTTATCTTGTAACCATCCATGTCGGTATTTGTAATCTTCAATCTCTTTTCTAAGTCTTTCATTAGTCTTTCTGGATCTGCATTTGGAGAGGCTGCCCTATTATGAGGCACAAAAGTATCTGTACCTTTTGTCAATGCATTATAGACGACATTTGTATCATCAGGAATACTAACTTCAGCTCTGTTATAAGGAAACTTTAAGCATTGATGGTATGTTGATGGTACTGCCTTCATTTCATGAATCCACGACCCGCCTAGTAATATATTGTATGGCAAAGGAATATCAAGTACTTGGAAAAGGACATCTCTTTCTATAGGTTCCACTCTGATAGGTAATGACACCAGACCTTTAGAAGTCCTTTCTTCTTCATCATAGGCTTTTATTGTTATTTTCTTTCTAGGATCAATGACATTTTCAGAGAATCCTAGTTGTGTAAGCAGACTGTAACTACAGATGTTCAACCTAGTGCCTCCATCTATCAAAACATGTTTGAATTTGTGCTTGTGGATCATGGCTTCAATATGAAATGGCTGGTTATGTGGATGATTTAGTGAGTTGTCATATTCTTCAGAGAAGGTCAGATAGTGAGGTGAAGTCAGATGACCCCCATAGATTGAAACCGATCAATGTCTAAATCTTTTGGAATGTTGGTGGTGAGCAATGTTAGGATTCCCACAGATACTGGGAGGGGGGTGAATCGGTATCTAACCGGTGAGTGTATTTTCTTGACTTAAAACATGTAAACCATATTAATATTGTATATCGATAAACAAGAAATAATTCAATGAACAAAGATAACAACAACCACATGAAAAACACACCATAACATAGAAGTATAATGAGGAAACCCGGTGTGGGAAAAACCTCAATGGGATTTGTGACCCATAATATTCACTTACTGGCCAATAATAGAATATTACTACTACAAGAGGGGCCTGTACATGCAAGAAGGCCAAGTGCCTAGAGCTCACTGCTCAGTTACAAAATGGGAAGTCTCACTGACTTACAAAATGGATTATATAAATCCAATGTCTTGTACTGCTTCAAAATAGCATCTACTATGCCAGATCCAGTACCAGTTTATAGCTCTATTTCTTACATAAACCCTTAACCTATAATTTGCATAATTGGTCTACCTTATTTCACCTAATTACATTCCTTCATGCATCCCTAATTGTTCTACAATGATCTCTTATATATATGAGTCATTTTACAATTTTCCAAGTCGGCTTACAATGATTTTACAATAATAAACAAAATAAATTACAATCAAAATTCATGTCAGCTTCTGTGTCGGTATGCTTCCTTTCACTGCCGGTGTAGAATCTGACTTTGCTAGTGCCGGTGGATTGTCTTGGCGGTGTCATGGGATTGTAAGGTTGCCATCAATGACAAAACCTTCAATCACCTACAATGTCTCATTGGAGTGTGCATTTTCCAACAAGCAATGCTTTGTCTAGGATCTCTTTGCGAGCAGATGAGAATTTTAGCAATTCAAAGATTGAGATTTGAACATTTGTCCTTTTTAATTGCTCAACAATACTATATCCAAAAGATGATGATGAAGTTAACCTTTTAAATTTGTCCAAGGTTGATTCTTTTTGTTTGTTTGGCAAGGTTGGTGGGTTTGATGTTGCTTGAGCTGAGTTGGAAGAACTAGCTCCTTGGAGGGTGACTTTCTTTTTAGAATGGGTGAGAGCTCTTGCATATTGTGATTCATTTGGTTTATCTTGGACAATAATCACATTGCAATATTCTGAGTGGGAAGGCTCAATCATGTTGATAACATTGTCCTAACTGGCATAAGTATAATTTACCTTGGCACCTCCTTTGGTCTTTGAAGAATCACCTTGTTCATAAATAGGCAAAGGGTCTTTAAATGCTTTATGATCTGCATTAGTCAGATGATTCCCAGCAACAACTTTACCAGCATCTATGAGATCTTGAATCTCATGTTTTAGCTTCATGCAATTGTTTATGTTATGACCTTTATTCCAATGAAAGTCATGGTATTCATTTTCTCTCCACCATCTTGGTTTAACTTCTTGATCATATGGTCTAAAGTTATCTGGTAGTGTTATCAAGTTGTTTTCCAATAGATTTTTGAAAGTGGATTCATACAATTCTTCGAGAGGAGTAAAATCACACTTAGGTTTGGAAAGCCAAGGTTTTTCTTTGAACCATTCCTTTGTTTTCTTTGGCAGATTTTTTGTTGCAGCCTCAACAGCTTTAAGTGCTTGTGTACCACTAGCCAAATTGAATATTGTTAATTTTGAGTTGGCTTTGACAGTGTCTACTACTCCATCATTAACAACATTCTTGTTATTTTCTTTGCCAAACTTCCAATACTTGTTCTTCTCTTTAGAGCTAGATCCTAGTTGTGTTTCTTTCCAAGGCGTGATAGCCCCCTTCTTTATGAGCACATCTTCCATTCGAATGACATTATCTACCATTTTGTTAAATTATGGATGTACTTGCATTTGTATACTATATGTTAGTTTGGGGACTAAGTTATTGACAAATATATCCATTTTCTTAGAGTTTGGGATAGGTCGAGAATACCTCGAAAACATCTTTCTCTAGTGTTGGAGGAAAGTAAGAAGAGGTTCCCCTATTTTCTGTTGAGTATTACAAATATTGATCATAGTCACAGGATGTCGAATTTTGTATGAATATTGTTGTAAGAATAGTTGGATTAGTTCTTCAAACATTATTATTCCCTTGGATAGACTTGAGAACCATTCCATTGCTTGGCAACCTAAACTCCTCAGGAAAAGGCACATGAGGTACGTTTGATCATGCATGAACTCCATACAGGCAGCACAAAACTCTCTAACATGATCTTGGGGATCTGAGGTACCATCATACTTATCAAATTTTGGGATCTCCACTCGTGAAGGAAATGGAGGCATGTATAGATTATTGTTAAATGGAAAGGGACATATTATTTCCAGAGAATATTGTTTTGGGGACTTGTCCTTATTCTTTAGTTCTGTGACCTCCATTCGTAAGGCTAGTAATTGTTTGTGTACCATGAGTATAGGTGATTCTTTCTTTTTAGTAATGAGCATCTGAACATCATATCCAGTAGGAAGTTTAGCACCTTGTTTTGCTAGTTCTAAGAAATAGTCTTCCTTCTCTCGGGTCATGATAGCTTTCATCATTTTTCTAAAGTCTTTATCCTTTTGATAGTCAAGGATTTCTTTTTCTCGAGGTTCAGTGTCTTAGTCAGCCTCACTTGATGATGAGGAATCATTATCATTTTCAGGAATGTTATTATCATCCTTCTTTTCATCATTGTGTTTCATCTCATATATAGTGGGAGATTTAGGCTCATCAAAAACTGGTCCACCTGACGATGACGGTATGTCAGTGAGTGGATCCCCTTCATAAAATGGATTGTCGGTGTATGAAAAGGGTATTCCTTTACCTTTGGCTTCTTTCTTATGAGAACTTCTAGTTTGTGTAGGCATTTTTATGGATTAGTGTGACCTAAATTTGTTTGTGATGCAGAGGTCAAGATCAATTTCAGAGCTAGTTATTCAGTTTATGTATTGTTTGGGAGAAACAACTAAGATTCAGTCTGATTTCAGGAATGATCTATCCCATATAAGATGTTTATCTAAGTTGATTCTAAGTGTAGTGTAAGATTCAGTCTGGTTTCAGGAACGATCTATCCTGTATAAGATGTTATCTAAGTGACTAAAATTTGATAGGTAATTGATTGAACTAGCTGAAAGATGATTGACCAAATCGTGCAACGCAAATGGAAGAGGTACACTGTCTTGATTTGTTTATGCTCAAAAAAATTGATAACCAGTATTATGTTCATTATAACCTACTTTTAGGCAAGTTTGATTATTCTGTTTTGACAAAACCAGAGACTCGTACGACATGATTTTTTGAACTGGATGACAATTTAGCAGCTACAGGACAATAAAATTTATGTTTCGTATGAGTTGTTGCCTCGTACCGTATGATAGATGGGTATATGCAGGATGACAAAAGACTCAGAGCAGTTCTATTTCATACGACATAGGATATAGAACCAGATGATAGATTAAAATGACTCGTATGACATAGTATCAGGTGTAGCACGATAAATTATTAGACTCGTATGACTGTTCCCAGGACAAAGCCTAGAAATTATGAGTTTTTTATTGTTAAGTATGCTAACTGAGTATGACCAATTTTGAGATGGACTGATTTTGGACCAGGATACAGAATTTTGACTTAGGACAAACTAGTTTCTGACATGGATAGAGTTTCAACCTAGGACGGACTAGTTTCTGACACTGACAAAGTTTCGACTTAAGATGGACTAGTTTTTGACACAGATAGAGTTTCGAATTAAGATGGACTAGTTTCTAATAGGGACAGAGTTTTGAATCACTGAGTTGTTTCTTAGCTTCTCCAATTTTGGTATTTCAATTTTTATTTCAGGGATGAAAACATAGAAAACAAGTAGTATGTATAGTGACTCCAATCACAACATGCAAACCCTAAGGAATTTGGTGAGGAAAGAAAACCTTTGCTTGTAGACTCAGGTACACACCCAATAGCTAATCAGAATATGGCCACTGAGTCTCATGCAATGGATTCTCAACATCGTATTATTCGACTCCAAACACTAATGGGGGCACAAAATGACAAGTATCTTGGGAGAGTTACTATCTCTCTTACACAAAGATTATCCCCCTTTCGGAGATGAACCAAGTAGCTTCTAATTTTAATTGGAACTAGTCAGGAATCTATTTGGCGGGTCGAGGTATAAACTTAATTAAGAGGTCTCCCAGCCTTGAAAACTAATGTTTAATATACCTGAAGGTACGAAGGAGAGCTATTCCCGAGCACTACCGTTGACTTGCTTTTTATCAAATCACATTTATTTTATAGTGGGTTGGAGTACTTGGCATTTAGCCATTTCCACTTACGTTGTTCCCCTCACACCAGCCGTAATGACTTTAAGAGTTTTTCATCCCCTCAGGAGGGCAAGCCTGCTAAAGATGTACAAATCTCAAACAAAGAAAATGCCTCAAGGGTCTGGATTTCTGATTGTCTAGAAAAAGACAAGAGCATACTCTCCTACCTCTCAAAATCTTCTAAAAACACAAAAGACAGATTTGTTCTTTAACCATATAGTAAGTTAGGTTCCTAAAAAATGAATTTAAAGAATACACGATGTTTAGTCGATTCTCCTTAGGCAACCTACAAAGACAATGAATTAGTAGTCATACTGGCTTTATGCGACAAGCATATTCTTTGACAAGCGTTCTGCAAAAATTGATTAGGTTGTGAAAAATTCTGAGATAGACAAATAAATAGTTAGGGTTAGTCGTCAGAATAATCAAAAAATCATGAAAATTTGCCTCTCTTTTTTAAATTAATTTTTTACCAAAAAATACAAAGTCATACAATTGTATGAAAACTCGTACGATATAGAATCCCAACTCATACGAGATAGGATTCTAGTTCGTACGACACCTGTAGTTTGTCATTTCAGCCTGTGGGAATTGTCGTACGAGATGTATGGATAAAAAATCAAAAAATCTGAAATCTAGAAAATAACAAAAAAATAAAGCAATCAGTCTTGGAGGTCGAAAAATGTAGTCTTCTACCCCACAGTGGGCGTCAGATGTGTGTGTGTGAAAAAGTGGTCTATAGCTGCAAGCACAACACTTCAATTAAGTCATTATATGCATGGTTAGTAATCAATAATCAATAAGTAATAAACCATAACAAAGCGACTAATTGGGTTCTAAAAGATGCAAGTATAAGATTGCTCTCAAATTGTTATAAGCAATACCAGTGACTAGACTACACCAAGATGAAGGATTTAATCTATATGATATTAACTATATGGATGCAAGATGGATAAATAATTCAAGCAAATAATCAATTCAAGCAAATATGGATTCAAGTAATGATGGATGAGTAAAATGGATGCAAATAATCTAAAAAAGCACAATAATCTTCAATGACCCCAGAGCGAAATTAGTGTGATAATAATCTCCAAGCGTGTTCTCAAAAATCTCTGGGGTAAATTGGAATGAGAGCTGAAGACTGAATTTATAAAGAATCACTAAGAGAAAAGCTCAATTTAGAATTAATTGAAAATAATTGAGAAATCAGTTTAAGTTAACCTTGAGATAGATTCCAATTATAGTTTAATTGAAATGCATTCAAATTAGAAGTCCAAGTTGCATTGGAAATAATAATAAATTAATTCCATGCATTTGTGATAAAAATAGATTATTCTTTTATTTATTCAAGAAAAGACTCTTTTCAATGCAACTGAACTTCTTTTTTCTGAAAAGCTTTGAGCTCCAATTTTAGAGAATAATTCAATAATTCAATTAATTGCTTTTCTGATTTCAAGTTCTAAATTTAGAAAAGGAAATAATATCTCAAGTTTGATTTCTCTCTCAATTCAATTCTTTTATTTTAATTTCAATTCAACTCTTGCTTTGTAATTAATTCCTCTTTTGTAATAAATTAATTCCTTTTGCATGATTAAATGACAATTTTATTAATTAATTAAATATGCAAGGATATTTAATAAATTAAAATGGGATAATTGATCAAAATGTTATTCTTGGAAATGATTCAATTAATTAAATGAATATTTAATTAATATTGAGTAATTGATTTGCCATGTGATATTTGATGATTAAAGAATTAATAATGTGCTCAAGATTGATTTAATTGCCTTTGGTTAGGACCTTGGTGATGTTGTCGAGATTAGGGGCCCATGGTTTAGATGACCATTTTTAGGGTATTACAGCATTTCCTTGTCTTCTATAGGTAGGGGGTCCTTTGTGTTGTCTTCTTCTATCCTTGCCTCTGGTGAAGCTACCTTCTCCCATCGTTCCTTTTCATTTGGGATCTTTATCATTTCTCCTTCTTGTAGCATCGATCTTCATCCTTGACTCCATGTCTTCACCGGTTGTGGTTAGATCAACCTTCTTCCGGGGATTATTCCAAATAGTGAAGGTCTGTCCCTTGTTATTTCCATTTGAAGAGACAAACAAAATGTCTTTATGGGGGACAAGCTTGCTGGTGGAGCATTCACCTGCACCACTTCCTAATCCTCTGGTATCCTTGGAGTGTTTTTATTTCTTCAGCATTTTATCCAAGGCATCATTGTTGCCATCAAACCGGATTCTTACCTTGAGCCCATCCTGACATTTCTCAAGGTCATTTCAAAGATTCACCATTTCTCTTTCTAGATACTGATACTTTTTATCCCTGGCCTCTAGCTCAGACTCTAGATCTTTACACCAGATCTCATTGGTGTCATCTTGTTGAGTCTTCAACTCTAAGATACATTTCTTAGATTCATCAAGGCATCTGATCAACCGGTTTTGTTCCACAACTACAATATTCTTGAATAACTTGTATTCATTCCTCACTCCACTAAGTTCTTCGAGTGCACTTACAAGTTCTCCTTCAAGATCAACTTATGCTTCATCTTCTTCTTCACCTTCACTATCAATGCCAAACACATCTTCCCAGTATGAATGATCTACATGATCACTCACAGATGTGTGCTTCTCATCATCTGACTCTTGAGCCATGAAGAGGTGGGTTCCTTCTTCATCATTGTTGTTGTTGCTACTCACTTGTCTATCTTCATTTGCAGACCTATGTGATCCATTTATTTTCTTGCTCTCAAAAACCAGTTCTACAGAACAAGGTTCATTGCCATAAAGTTTATTCAATTTGTCCCATAGGCTTTTTGTCAATTTGCATTTGTCCACCTGAGAGGAAACATCATTTGTGAGCCCACATAATATAGCCTTCATTGCTACATCATTACATCGGTTTCTTCTTTCTGCATCTAAATCGGTGGGAGGAGTGGCTTTACTAGGGTATCCATTAATAACCGACATCCACACATCAAACCCTAAAGAGGATATGTAGACTTCCATCCTACAACTCCAAACAGAAAAATTTAAACCATTAAATAAATGAGTAGGGATTGACACAAAATAAACCATTGTGTTCAAATACCAAAATCTACCCAAGCTAGAGAAAGCTTATCAATCAGGAACCTATGCTCTGATACCAATTGTTGAACATTAGATGTCACTAAGAGGGGGGGTGAATCAGTGGTTTCTAAATTTTTTCCATTTTCTATCCTATGTGCATATACCAATTAGTTGATCTATCATAAAGAAGACATACCAGTTAGATGGGAGATGACACAAATGCATCCACACATAAAAGGGACATCACATAACATCAGATGTACAAGGAAAAACCAAGATGGGGAAAACATCAGTGAGAAGTGCTACTGGAGAGTACTACTCCAATCTAGCCTCACAATGAAAACCTCAATTACAACATTTAGGGTACCAACCCAAGGAGTACCACTCCTACTTTAGGGCACCAACCCAAGGAGTACCAACCCCTGCACTGAGCTCCAACTCAGTGATTACAAGATCATATCATAAATACAAAAGTAATCTCCTTGTTACAAAAGAACTTTGTAACTCTCATGCAGATCTCTCCACTGGTTCTCCTCTCTCTAATTCTATGTCGGTTCTCTATTCACCTTCTCACTACTACAACCTTATCTCCTATTGCACCTCACTATCTGCTGCAACCCTTACTGGTTCAACCTCTTTTTCTTCTCTGTCGATTCTTCTCTCTTCTGGTACTCTTTTCTCTCTGTCACACTACTGCTAGCCACCACCAGTCTTCTTCACTCAGTTAGTTGTCTACTATCTGATTACTTTTGGTTCGCATCTTACCGATACTTCAATGCAATCTTCTCTGCAATCTTTTATGGCTCTTCTCTGTTGGTTCAGTCACCACCAGTGTACTCCTCTGTCAGACTTAATGGCAAGCTACCGGTTGTCTCACTCTCACCGATTGAACTCTTCAAACCGGTTCTCTCTCACACACTTAGTCTCTTTACTGATTGACGTTGAGGGCTTGATTTATTAGTTCTCTTCACTAACCTCACTCTCTCATGCAACAGCATCATCAATCATTTTTAGTCATGAGTCGACATACTTATACTTGATTTTTCCTGCCATGACTACCATTCAAAATTATGACTTGCTAGGGTTTCTTCATCAACCCCAAGGTAGACCAAATCCAATTAGATCTTCATCCATATATTCTATAATAGATCAATCAAACTTCATCAATCCTGTTGCATTTAGAACATGTTTGCCCTATTTGGAAAACACGACACCTTCTTCAGTTTACACATGTCAAACACCTATGAACTAATCACGCATATAGCTTCACCTACCCTGATCAACACTTGGACATTCAGCCTCAATCTTGAAGTCATCAAATCATATATTTGTCCTCTGATCAGTCTTGAGCCACACCCTTCTACTCGCGACCCATGAAACACACTATCGACATTAATGTCAACCAATCACCACCTACCTCACCACCAACTCTTTATCGACCACCATATGCATGACATCTATCTCCTATGTTTCAGCATAGTCGGCATCCACCTCTGCTAAGTCTTTTGTGTCAGTCCAGATAATATCACCGACCAGTAGCACACAACCGGGTCCATCTACCGATTCACAAAACCTATCGGTTAAACTCTAACCGATCTATCTTCAACCTTTCACTTTGCTTCTCTTCCAATGGAACACCTAAACCGGTTGACACACTTTCCAACCTCCCTAATGCACATCTTCAATAGATGGGAGCCTTTCACTTCTGCACCTTGTTAGCTTTACCGATGGACATACTTACCGGTAACCACATTGATGACACTATGTCATCAACCTCCAACAAACTTCATCTATCTGGATCTGTGACACCACCTTTCTCCTTCTTCAATCCGATTGCACTCTTTGTCTACAACTACACAACCTTGGCTTCTTCATTAATTGACCAGGTCTCTTATCAGCTGGTTTGTCAAAGTGACAAACATATCCTTCAATCTCTATACTAGTAATTCATCATGTCTACCCAACTGATCCGGTGCATATCTTTGATCTCATGCACCTAAGGAAACTTAGTGTTTCACTAGTTGATCCTGTGTCAGCCTTCAATCACCTACCTTCTACTCTTCTGACTTATCTCAAAGAACTAAGATGCATTCCATGCATAAAGGGAGATAAGCTCGGTATTACCACTTACCAGTGGGAGTGGATCCTTGTCATCGCATTCTGCTTCTGACATTACACTGACATGCCTTAGCTAACATTGATCATATACATCTTCAATTAGACACACATGATCCGATTGAGTACACTCACTGTCAGGCTTCTCTTAATTCATTGGGAGTCCTATAGATTGACATCCAATAGCATATCGGTGGCCTACACATACTTCCCCTCCAGTGTTGATGTGATTTTGGTAATATTATGTCCTTTCATTACAATCAACATCCCAACATCTTGCTCTCTTATAGATGTCATCATTTTGCCTCTTCATCAATTTTGATGCCATGTTTTTATATCGGATTCATACGTTACTTATTTGCATCACTATGCCTTCTTCAACAATCAACATGTCACTTACTAGTTGTTATACCATACCGGTCTCAATCATATATCGGTTGACATCAATGACAACACAATGCCAACATCTACCTCGATAGGAAAAATGGCTTCGAAAACATATACTAAAGACTAAGGTGTAGCACCAGTAGCTATGTAGACACTAGTTAGATAGGCCCATAGATCTAGATTTAGTTGAAGATGATAGTCTCATCCAACATCATTGACAACTTTCTTTAAAATTTTCAATATGGTTTTCTTTGTTGCCTCAGCTTGACCGTTACTTTGGGGATAATAAGGAGTTGCAAAACATTTTAGAATGTGTAATTGATCATGAAGTTCACTCACTTCTTGATTTTTAAATGGTCACCCATTGTCAGTAACAATGCACATGGGGACTCCATATCTCCAGATGATATAATTCAAGTTGACTTTAGCTATCCGTTTGCTTGTTATGTAGGTCATAGGGATTGCCTCAACCCATTTGGTAAAGTACTCAGTAGTTGTGAGTATGAACTTGTGTCTGTTGGAGGAAGTAGGGTTTATCTTCCCAACAAGATCTAGTTCCCATTGTGAGAACGTCCATGGTGATGTAATCGGTTGAAGATCTTGAGCAGGTGCATGGATCGGGTCTCCATGTATTTGGTATTGTCTACATCTTTAGAAATACGTGTAGGCATCCTTTTGCATCATTGGCCAATAATATCTAGTTCTCAACAATGTTTTTGCTAATGTTGGACCATAAGAGTGTGCTCCGCATATCCAATCATGAATTTCTTTTAGGGCGGTATGTGCCTCCTTAGTATTGAAGCATTGAAGTAAAGTACCATCTAGGCATTTTCTATATAAGGTATCAACAATGATTATTTGTTTTGCAGCTTGATGGATAAGTGTCTTTCTTTGATTGCGTGAGAGATTAGAGGACATATATTGATCATGAAGTTATGCATATACATCTTTGGACCAAGGAGATTCAGGTCCCACTATTATGCAAACATATTCAGTAGATAGTATTTCATATGTTGGTACCATGAGTTGTTTGACTATGAACTCAAAGTGAGTTCCATTGTTAAGCATATCCAAGAGAGAGCCTACTATTTCCATAGCATCGGCTACCTTGTTTTGTGCTCTTGGGATTTTCTCAAATGTTATTTTGGTGAATTGTTGCTTGTATTCTTCCACCAACTATTTGTAAGGTGTTAGCTTGTCATCTTTTGTATTGTAATCATCACTGACTTGATTGATGATAAGTTGTGAGTCTCCATAGACTTGTAACTCCATAATTTTTCATTGTATGGCAGTACAAAGTCCTATTACTAGGGATTCATATTCAGCTATGTTATTGGTACAAGAGAAGTTGATTCTGAATGATTTAGGAATGGAATCTCCTTGAGGAGTTATGAAGAGAATTCTTGCTCCTGCTCCATGATTTGTATAAGACCCATCAAAATACAATTTCCAGTTTGTTGGTGCTGAAAGTGTGAACATTGATTCATTTGGAAAATCTACCACCATTGGATGACTATCCTGTAGGGGTGCCTCTACTAGTTTTTCTGCTATGATATGCCTCTTGATGGGCTTTCTATCGACATACTCTATGTTGAATTCACTCAATATCATGACCCACTTGGCAAGTCCTCTGGTTAGTGCAGATCTATTGAACAAGTACTTGAGTGGATCAAAATGTGCAATGAGGTGGACTTTATGACTCAACATATAGTGTCTTAGCTTCTGAGATGCAAAGATCATTGTGAGACATGCACATTCTATTGGTGTGTGGTTGATTTCATATCCTATGAGCATTCTACTAATGTAGTAGATAGCTCTCTCTTTTCCTTGCTCACCATGATGTACTAGGAGAGCACCTAAAGAGGAATTTGTTGCAGATATGCACAAGAGTAATGGTTTCCCATGTATTGGTGGAACCAAGTCTAGTGTGGACAAAAGATATTCTTTCAATGTTTGAAATGCTTCTTGGCATTGTTCTATCCATTTAAATGTGGCACCTTTCTTCAAAAGATGTTGAAATGGTTGGCACTTGTCTACCAATTATGCAATGAAGCATCTTATAGATTGTAGTCTTCCTTGTAGAATTCTTAGTTGCTTAAGTGTGGTGGGTATTGGCATGTCCAATATAGATTTTACCTTTTCTAGATCTATTTCTATGTCATAGATTGATACAATGAATTCCAAGAGTTTACCAAATGTTACTCCAAACACACACTTTTTGAGACTGAGACGAACATTGTATTGCTCAAGTCTGTCAAGTATTTTAGCTAAGAATCCAGATGATTGTCTCTTGTTGTGTATTTAGCCAGGTAATTATCTACATAGTCTTCTATGATTTTGTGTATCATTTCATGAAACAAGGTGGTCATTGCCCTCTGATAAGTAGCACTGGCATTTTTAAGGCTAAATGGCATCACATTCCAGCAATATGTTCCCCATGGATAGGTGAAAGTTGTTTTATGCTGGTCTTCTAGTGCAATTCTAATTTGATTATAACCAAAAAAACCATCCATGAGTGATAGCATTTTGTTTCTAGCTTATAAGTCCACTATCATGTCTATGTTAGGTAGTGGAAAATCATCCTTTGGGCAAGCCTTGTTGAGGTCTCTAAAGTCGGTGCAAATTCTGATACCTCCAGTATGTTTGGTTACTGGTACTAGATTTGAGATCCATTCTACATAATATATGGGTCTGATGAAACACACATCTAACAATTTCTGTAATTCAATTTTGACCAACAGAGCTATGTGAGGATGCATCTTCCTGAGCTTTTGTTTGTATAGTTTCACTCCTAAAATTAATGGCAGATGATGTAAGACTAACTCGGGATCTAACCTTGGCATATTAGAATAAGACCATGCAAGATTGATTGGCTTTTGTGTAAAAAATTGAATGAACTTTTCTTTTTTCATTGGATTCAGAGATTTTGCTAGGTGTATCTTATGCACTGTTTCAGCATCTTTGATGTTGATCTCTTCAGTTTCTTCAACTAGTAATGTTGATTGTTATTTGTCTATAGGAAGGGTGTCCAATCTGTTGTGAACCATATATTTTTCTTAATTTTCATCATCTTGATTGGAACAGGAGCTTGCTTCTCCAAAGTATGTAGTTCTATCTAGATCTATGGTGAAGCTAACTTTATGATCATCATAAGGAAGTCCATCCCTTGCACCCAATAATTCAGCTATAGCTTCATTCCCAATCTAATTGTTGTTGTCCTTCTTTCCCCCAGTCTATTAGGTGAGGATACATGAGACAAAGATCTCTTTCTTCAACAAGAGGAGATGTTGTTGACATCATGCAGATTTTGTTGTTAATAATATACTTGACTGATGGTGGGCCGATTGGTATGTCTTCATATTCAATATGGTCATCCAAAAATGGCTGGTTGTCATAGGCTCTAAATGTTGAATATGTGTTGCAACTATGTAGAGATAAATACTCATAATCATGTGAATTTGTTATACTCTCTATATATGTTTCTTTGTCTGGTTCATCTTCATCAATTTCTTCAATTAGAGAAAGAGGAGTTTCAGTTGTCTTGATGATGAATAGGAGAGTATCCTGACTGGAAGGCCCTTCTTCTGTCATAGAGGCCTCATTGAGTGCTTGAATAAGAGATAGGGGTAATATTGAATTACTATCTCTTGTTGGTACTATCCTTATTTCTGTTGATGTACTAGATGGTGATGATGATGTAGACGCATATGTTGTTGGTGCAACTCTTATTTCCATCACTGTATTGACATGAGATGTTAGCTGAAAGACCATTTGTAATGTGTTGTTTGGTCTTGGTGATTCAGGGTCATGATCTTCACTTGTTATTATTGGGGTATCTGGTCGAGTTGTTCTTCTTTTTCTTGCCAAGCCAGTATATCCTAATACCTAAATCTTTGGATTCTCTGAAGGTAATATGGGCTCTATGATGCCTTGTGCATGTGCCCCCAAGCCTATGGTTCCATCATAACCATGTCAGTGTAACATCTTGAAACCATTACCATATTGTTCTAAGGGGAGCTTTATGTTTTGAGTGTCATTTTCTTCTTTTTGTAGCCATCCATTGACATCTTCATCTAGATATTTTCATTAAGCTCTCCCCATCTGATAAAAGAATAAGAATCAGAAAACCAGACAATTTCCTTCCCTTTATTTTTGTTTGTCAGATTTGGTAATGTTTGCCCAAAAGACCTGGGATACAACTCTCCTAGTGGCAATGTTCTGGAACATGAATACTTGCCACACCCTTCATCTTTGATTTGAAGAGGTGTTATAGGTGTGCAAGATGATGATGTCGGTGTTTCTACAATATTTAGAGATTCCTTTTGTAAGTGGAGTGGAGATGCCTTATTGATAGGTACTTGATTATTTGTGTTTTCTCTTAAGTAATTGCAGCATCGAAAAGTATTTGGATTGCCATGTATGGTGATCTCGATGCCATTGTAAGGGAACTTAACACATTGGTGAAAATTTGATGGCATGTATCCATGGGCACCCTAGTAGCATGTTGTACCCCAGTTCTCTATCTAAGACTTGAAAATTTGAAATGTGATGTTTGTGGTAACTAGTCCTATTTGCACTGGTAAGGTTACTACACCCTTGGAGGGGCATTATTCAACATCATAAGCTTTGATATTGATTCTCTTGGTGGGATCAATATAATGTTCAAAGTAACCTAAAGCTCTGATCAGATGTAAAGTGCATATATTGAGGTTGGCTCTACCATCTATGAGCATTCTTTGAACCTTCTTTATGTGAATAAGAGCTTCTAAGTGTAGGGGATCATTCTGCATGGGTCTATCTGTTGGCATATCTTTCTCAGTGAATGCTACCTTGGAAGTTGCCAAGTTTCCAACCATGGATTGAAATGCATTCTTATCTATATCTCTGGCAAAAATAAATTATTGTTAATGATTTGTGTATGACTGCCTTGTGGGCTAGTGATATGTGAAGTAACTTAAACAATGAAATTTGGGCTAGAGTCCTTTTCAGTTGGTCAACCATATTGTAATTTCTTATCAGTGGAGGGGGGTTTGATGGTACCCCTTACAATGTGACCTTGGATCTTCAAGTGATAATAGCACAATCTCTGCTCCTTGGATTTATTGTAATTGTGGCCACTATGTCATCTCCTACACTGATTGTGTTGATCACATAATCATATGCAACATTGGTATAGTTTGCAGTGTTATTTGTGCACCTTAAATAGAAGCTTTCCCTTTATCATGCTTAACAAAAGGGTTTTTGAATATAGTGTGGTCTATATTATTTGATCCCTTATTGGCATCTATAGTGATATCCCCCTGATCAATAAGGTCATGTATCAGGTTCTTGAGTTTGTAACAACCTACTTTTTTGTGGCCTTTGGAACGGTGGTATTCACATAAATCATTATCATTCCACAAAGCAGACCTTAATGGGCCAAGTTCGTAGGGTCGAGCCTCTGGCAAAGTTATGGCATTATTTTGTATTAACTTCTTGAGAGCTGACTCAATTGGCTCCCCCAATGGTGTGCAATTTCTTTTTGGTGAATTAAACCTTGGGAGTCTTGGATTACTTGACTGAACCGCATTGGCATTTGCATTGTTGTTTTAATTTTGATTCCTATTGAAAGAATCAATTGGTCCTTGAAGTGATACCATTGGTTGAGCTCTATTAACAACATGGGCATCTACAACCCCATCATTTGTAACATTCTTGTTTTTATACCAAAACTTTGGCTTTTCAGTACTTTTATTTATGGCTGGTCCATTTTCCTTGTGATGTTTCAATATTCGTTGTTCTATCAAGCCCTTCTCACACTTTATGCCTTTTTCTGTGATTTCTTTGAAAGTACCTAAACATTGCATTTGCAATGGATATTTCACTTAAGGAACAAGGTTTTTAGTAAAAATGTCTACTTGCTCAACTTTGGGAATGTAACTAAGACATTTGCTCTCCATCTTTGCAAGAATGTAGCAAATGCTTCACCTTCCTTTTGTCTAGTTTCCCACATATCCATTAGGGTAACTAGATTGTCTATGTTGTGTGAAAAGTTTGTGATGAATAACTTAGCCACCTCACCCTATGAACAAATCTTAGGCAGTATAAGTGAAAACCATTCTAATGTGGTCCCTCCAAGACTTTTGGGGAATAGGCGCATCACGTATGTGTCTTCATGGGCCACTTCTATACATGTTGTGAAGAATTCTCTAACATGATCTCGGGGATCACATTTCCCTCTATACTTGTTGAATCTTGGAGTCTCAAAATGTGGAGTAAAAGGTGGCATGTACAAAGTCCTATCAAAAGGATAAGGATGAAGATCCTCCATAGTATATCTCTTCTTGTCATTAACTATTTGCATGTTGGTCATCTATTTTTGGAGATTCTCTACTTGTTGAGACAAGATCTTTGTTTGGGTCAAAGGTGTGTTGAACCTATAATTATTTCCCACAAAAGGAATAGTGTTTGAGTATCTTGGAGCTTGTTGAAATGTTGACTGACCATGTAATTATGTGCCTTGAATTCCACTAGGTGGTGTGAAATGAAAATTTTGTATTGACATTTGTCTGACTTGAGTTATTCATTCATGTTGATCCTTGGTTCACATTTTGACCATTATATGTGGATCCAATGGCAACTGACACTGTAGGTTGAGATGTACTTGTAGAAATAGTGTTTTGAGTCATGGTTGTTGTATCTTGGGTTGAAGTATTCAACATGCTTGATACTATAATACTTGGTCTGGTTTGAGATGTGAGACTAGTGCTTGAAGATGCAACTGTTGATTGAGCATGAGTTGTTGTTGCTTGAGTTTGTGCCACACTAGGTACTTGAGTTACATTTTGGGTCAATGTTACCCCTGATGGAAACATTATCGAAACATCAACACTTGGAGGAAACTTGACCCTGTTTTGAACTAAAAGTGTGAGATATCGATCTCTATCATTATTGATGAGTGCATTCAAAACCATGAGAAGTGCTGGATCTTGTTGGGATACCTCCAATTCCTCTTGTGTTAGATTATGTTGGATTTTATCTATGGAAGGCATCCTGTTGGTGTTTGTTAGTAACATTGCAGGTCTTATACCTTGTGATTGTTGATTTGCAGATAAATCCATATTCCAAGTGGGATTGACCAAGGGGTCACTGTTTGGTTCCATCTTATCTTTTTGTGATCTTTTTAATGGAATCAATATATTTCTAAAGTGATCTTGACTCTCTATGACTCACTAAGACACCCTAACTAGTAGACTAAGATGAATGCAATATGTATGCAAGAATTAGCTATGTATGCAATCTAAAAATGATGAAACTTTAATGATGATTCTGACGAGGAATTGGACTGTCTGCCATGAGTTTTTCAACAAATTGTCAAAATTCTTCTTGTTCTCTTTGTTCCTTGATCTCTTTTTCTTTTTTTCCATCAAGGCAGACAAATTTTTGAATTTTATCATCTATGACAACTTCGACTTCAACATATTGGGGAAGATCAATTCTCACTTCCCAAGCAAGATTATCTAGACTATCAATTATTTCCAATTGATCATTGTCTGCCCCAATATTGGGTTGTTCAAATGGGAAATCACCATCACCTTTTAGACCCATGCAAAGGATATTCTCTTAAGACTTCTGTTGAGTGATTAACTGAAATGCAGACTATGCAAGGGTTAACTTTGAAACTAAGATGGTAGATGTGGATTCTAATGCAACCTATTGTGATATGCATGATCAAAGTGGATCCTAAGATGAACTTAGATGATGATAATGCAATGACTAAATGGATACAATTTTGGAAAAAGGGTGAAGCTATTTCTATGTGAAGTGAGGACTTGTGCAAGGATGGTGTGCAATATGAGGATGCTAAAGAGACTATGCATGGTCTAAATGCCTAGGACCTAAGATCACAAAAGTTATAATATTCTCCATTTTTTTGAATGTGACAATGTTTCACTTTGATTTTTATATTGATGTTGATACTCTGAATTTTCTTTGAATTTTGAGATCCTTGTTGATGTTTTTGACATAACTTGGTTGATATCTCACTTTATAAAGTTTGATCATTTAGGAAAGACACAACAACAAAGTAAAAAAACCAATCCAACATAAAGAGAGTATTGTTCAAAGGATTTTTTCAAACCCCAATGAGTGTTGGAATCTTTTCAAGACCCCATTTTGTTTTCGATAAATTTTGGTTATTTTGATCATACAACAGTCAGACTCTACTAAGGTCAAAATGTAATGAATAATATCACAGCCCACATCTTGATACTCCGTCAACTCAAACAACCCTATCACACCCTAAGGTGCACCCATTTTTTTCCTTTGTTCAAAAATTAAACCAAAGAGGATCACTCCTCAATTGGCTCATTATCCTAGGATATATATGGTGAGTGTCTTGGAGGTGGATTCTCCCCACCCTTGTACTATGATACTCTAAGTGTCTAGTTACTGACTCAGATTGGCCTCTAATTTCCTAAACATATTAATCAAGGTTTCAGGTCATAATCAGCAACATTTTTCGCTCAATTAAGGAGGTCTCCCAGTTTGTAGAGGTTATGCTCTATACATTTTCTCATAATATATAGGCACTAAGGGAGGTATCACGTTGTTATGACAACATGTATCACTCGTTGCTTACAATTTTCATTGCAAACACATTTATTTATAGTGGCTTGGATTACTTGGCTTTATTCATTTCCACTTAGGTCATTCCCTCTCACTTGGCCTTATGGGCTACTCGGAAGTCAGGTCTTCTAAGGGTTTTATCCTAATACAAAATTGATAGAAAGCATGAAAAAAGTGGGTCTAGATTTTTTCTCACCTAGTTAAGGGGAGAGCATGTGCCTATCACCTTCAAAACATGAAGAACAAGAATTATTTTTATACCTTCATTGCAAAATTGTCTAAACTATTTGGAGATGTTGCTCCAAAAAAACATGGTGTTCATTTGGACTAGCATATAAATGATGAGATAAACAAGATTTCTTGTTGTTCTTTTTAAAAGCACCAAAATAAGTGTGGGCTAATCTAGGTCCAGCTATCCCTGCAAAAATCCATGAAGATGTTAGCACATTGTGAGCTCACAAACCTAATTTGTCCTTCGGTTACATATTTGACTTCACAATCTGCAGGAACAAAACATATTAATGACAGAAAATAAAAAAAAGATGCAACAGAAATGCTTTGTTAGCTTCCGACAAATATGAACTGGTATCAGAACAAATGCGAATTGGCATATGAACAAATGCAATTTTTTGTGCATACAATTATGAGTTGAGGTCTTGACAAATGTGAATCTACTTCTGCACAAATGGGAATTAAGACACAAAAATAAAATATAGAAGAAAGGGTCAATCAATCATGACATGAGTTGAATCCATTATCAAATTTCCCATGATCTCAATGACATCAAACACGTTGAATCTGTCCAAGTACTTGTGCACAATGTGATAATATTGAGATAGGGTGGTTGTTTCTTCAAGATCTTGAAATCTCTTTTCTACTCTTATCCATTGTTGATGTGCTCTTATTTGTCTTATGTGTTCTTTCCTCTTTTTGGAACTTGAAATTTTGAAAGTTACTTTTCCTGCCATATGGTTAGACACATCTTATGCATGAAAATAATTTTTTTTCCAGAATTGAAAATTTTTTACGGGTTAGCTATGCAAATGACCAAGAAGCAAAAATGAAATATAAAAATGAAATTTTGAAGATGTCCTACAAATGTGAACTCATTATAACAAATGTGAATCGATCTAAGTACAAATGCAATTTTTTGTGCATACAATTGTGCATTAGTTAGAACAAGTGTGAACTTCTGTGTATACAAATGCATAGCATGTTTTTCTAGTTTTGTACGAAATCTGTAAATCACAAGAAAATATACCAAAGAGTTAGATAAAAAGGTTGTTACTTCACGTCGGGTTCACCATTTGTTTCATGACATACCTAATTAGACTAAAAGGATGAATCATAAAATCCTTAACAAATTTAGCAACCTTAAACATAAATCAATGGAATGAAATGCATAAATAAGAGAATTAAACAATCAAACTAATTGAAAAATCCCCTAATTGCATTGTAGCTTCCATTGCTCTTCTCCATAATTGTGTGGTTGATTGGCTCTCAGACGTTGCACTAAATTTTTTGCATAAGATAAACAATTATTTTGAAGACTGTGATTCTAGATTGAATTGAGAAAATGATTTTGTATTTATAGATTTTTTAGATAGATTGGGTGAGATTTGGAACTAAAGTTTTGATTGATAGACAACTGATCTAGATTGATCAATAAACTTATTTTGATTGATCTGATAACTCAATAAATTGATTTGTTAATTCAATTGATTGAGTAGTGGACTGAATAGATTAGGGAGATGACTGAATAGATTACCTATTTGACTAGATTGATTGAAGAGAAGACTAAATTGATTGACTAGTCAGAAAAGGTAATTTGGAGTGAAAATATAATGCCCGCCAAAATACCCTAGAGAAATACAGCTATCTAACATGCAATTAGAGATTAAAAATAAAAATTAAACATCTACTAATGCAACATAACAATTAACTACTCAAGTGCATTAACATTCATTAACAAGATAAACACATAATCAATCATGAACATAATCACAAGAGCACATAACACAAGGGAAAATAAACATAATTATATACATATATAACATTCCCTAGGGTATCTTAACGCCATTACCTAATCCAAACATATAGCATAAACTACCTAATAACATCTCTTCATAGACATGATAACACAATTACCACCATGATCTAATGCATTCTAAATTCTAACATTATTTATCCTTTACATGCATATATGATCATTTACTATCCTTGACATGAATACATCCATCTACTATGCATACATTAACCATCCCATTAGGTTCATTTTAAAATACTATTACTAAATGTTCCTAATCCCATACATGAAACCAAGTACATTTCAATATATCCAATACCATTATCTCCATTATTGAATCAATATACAAAGTACATATGATACATCAATATGTCCACTACTATACCATCTACTACACAATATCTAATTACATCAAGGAGTATAGCTCTCAATTACAAATATAATTACATCATGAGTCTAATACATACATATGCAATGTAAGTCATATACATCAACATGTTACTAGTATCCATCCAAAGCTGAGAAGACAAGAGATCCACAAGACGTAGAAGCATCTGACGAAGAACCTTCCAATAGAAGATGGCATCAAACCACCAGACCATGTGGAACCATAAGTAACCACCCCCCATGCTAGGAGATGACACAAGATCCCTCTCACATTCTAGATCTCGGCTGACACCTAACTACCAAAGAGATGAAAATACTCCACATGACAAAATCCACCATATAGGACATCTAGAGGCACCATAATACAAGGCATAAAAAACTAGGATCAACATGTAGGGAGAGTGTTGTCACATGCAATCACTAGTAAGGATATCCTAGAACTCAGCTAGAGATCTATGATACACATGCGGAACCATCTCAACCTTTGAGGAATTCAAGGGGGTTCATTTTATCTGGTTACTAGATCTACCACCTCACTCTAGTCTTCCAAGCCATGAGATGGGACACCACAACATAATTCTCATATTACTTAGATGATTTACTACTACCCAACCCACCTAAGATTAATTATTATGTTATCACTTGATTAATATAATAAAACCTCCAATGAGCTATCTAGATGGTCTAGACCTCGACTCCAACCAACAAGGAATCCTAACAGTCTATTCCTCATGACCTCAATAGACTCATGGAAGCCCATTATCCCTAACCATCCACATAGGCCTTAAGGTAAACATACACAACAAGAAAAAGGGCTCTTGAATCCTAACCCAGCTAACCAAGGTCTCCAAAAACATAAGAATACCATAAAAGCACAATAATCCTATATCGTAGCCTCATAGGCCACATAAATCACATATCAAGTAAAGACCCAAGAGCTTAATACATCAACAAGGTATCACTCATCTTGCACATAACATATCAATGCAAATAACCAATATAAGTTGTATCACAATTCCAATTCATCTGGGAGTACTCATGAAATACAACACTACCTCTAGAAAGTCAAAAAAATCAACTAAGAAACCTAGAAACCTGACTGATAACACCAAAACTAAAAATACATTGAACAATGCATTTGTACCATGGAATACTGCATATGACAAGTGATTCAGCACCTTTGTTAAATACTTTAACTCATATAAGAAACAATATAGCACTTTTCTAACATCTCCTGACGTATTTGCAACAGGAAGTATATTTCCTAGTGCATTTGCGACATGAAGTATATTTCCTGGCGTATTTGCGATAGGAAGTAGCGCATTTGCCACCCATTTTGGCACATTTGTCACCCATCCTAATGCAAATGTGACAATAATTAGTGCATCTATCACCCAATCTGGCACATTTTTGATAGGAAGTAACGCATCTAAAACAAAGGCTTAAAAACTCAAACTAATACAACACAAAGAGATGATTTGCTTAGAAAAATACTAAGGCAATGAAAATATGACCCAAAACACTATGGATAGAGACACCAGGAAGAAATGAATTGAAGGAACCAAACTAGATCCAAAAATGAACTCAAAACATGAAGATTAAATCAAGTTCCCCATCAAACTCATTCATAGAGAAAAAACTTAAACACAGAACCATTCTAGAAAACTACTCACAGAATGTTCAATAAAAACAATTCACAATCTTATACATTTATACCCAACCATATAATATATCTATGGATTTAATCTGTAACTAGAAATAATTCCCAAAGCTTCCTGCATACAACCACAGAGAAAACAATCTTTCAGATTAATAGAAATTTTAGGCATAATAGAAGCAGGAAAAATTAAACATAAGAGAATACGGTGCTTCTTCTTGCGTTTTCATTCAATAAACATTACATATTTATAGGATGGTCACATCCTATTATTTAGGAAACAGTATTCCTAAATAGATTGAGTTGTTTTAACAACAAAACTCACGACCACTAATAAAACAACCAATATACAAACCTTTTAATAAACCATGTGACTAATAATATTAAGTTGTTTCTCAACAACTTAATATTAATATGACACTTATTTACAACACATATATCAACACTCCACAAACCTATTAACTTATTATTTTATGCATCCTAATACATCTAGCCTATGTGAACACTAATTCCCAACACCCCCCCCCCCCCCCCGCTAGTGTGAACATGGGGTGAAAGCACAACACAATACTATACTTGGTAGCCAACCAAAACACTAAAAGATAAGAGTAGGGACAAACACATCTACTCATGACTAGAAATAATGGAACTAGCCTCACTACACTTAGTACTTTCATCCAAGTATAGGGACAAACAAATCTACCCAAAAACAAGGTCATGAACTAAGACATACACATCTACTCACAACAATTATAATTGGGGACAAACACATCCAGTCATCTTGTGAATGGGAACAAACACACCCATTCACAAAAATCCAACAATAGTGATTGGGGACAAACACATCTAACCACTTTCATCATCTTGTGAATGGGGACAAACACATCCATCCATAATTTACAAATCTTGAGAACCAAGTCTTTGTTGTCACATATGCAACCACCATTTGAGATCATTGCCACTCTAATCACAAATGATATGAGATGGTTGTCGCTGCCACCTAGAAACTGATCTTGGCTTTAGTCATTTTGGCATAAGTTGTTTTGCCACTAATGCAATTTCACAGCCCCATCACTAGTGACTGATGAGAGGTTGCTAACTTTACTTTAGCCTTCTGTGCCTCCAACCTCCAGTAGATTTTCTACTTAGCAAATTTGGCTTTACGACTCAATTTTAGAATGCCCCTCCCAATAAAATGGATGTCATGTACAAGAGAAAGTGCATCCATTTATAATTCAATTTATTTTTTTTTAATTTTTTTTAATTAATCACTTTTTAATGTAGACCCCATTCTAAAGTACAACTAAACTTTGACTTATAAATATAGCTAATTTAAACCTAAACATATCGAACAAAACTTACAAACAATAAATCTAACAAAATTTAACAAAATACTACAATTACAAGAGCATTGTAGTGAAGTCAACAATCACACTCTAGAGGCTCAACAAAATTATTAAGTTTGATAAATAAAATTACTACCCCACTTGACTTTTACAATGAAGACTTCCACTCTTGATCTGGCAATTATTGAAGCCTGTCAAATACAAAAACCCTACAAAGTAACATAGATGGCAGAAATTATATCCATCGACCTTCAAATGCTCCAAGAAACAACCACTTTTCCCATGCCAAGGGAAAGATGCTTGATGAGAGGGCGATGCACAAATCATGTACCAATATTCACAATAGATCATTCACAGATTTTCAATAGGAACCTAAAATCAAGTGCATAAGTAGAGAAACATATCACACCACTCTTGTAAAAATACTGCTCACACAAAATAATATCATGCCAATGATGAAAAATCATAGACCGTGAAATCGCCATACAAGAAATCCTGATAGAAGTCAATACTCTTCAATAAGGAGAATCACAAGATCAATCAAACAAATCATTGATCAGTTGATTCACAGAAACACAATCATAAAGGTGAAGCCTGCAATTGTAAGAGTTCACTAGAAATCAAATAGAGATCAACACAATTTTTCCTCCATGCAAAGAGATAATTATTGATTGACAAAGTATGTCACCCAAGCATGAAATATCTATCCAAATGAATCCAGTAAAGTGATATTGCCCAACATGATAATAAAGTGTGCCCATCAAAACAAACACTGAATGCCAAGGCCTTCCACACAAATTGAGTTTGTCTTTCAATCAAGGGCCATTGAAGCCAAGTACACTAGCAGTGGGCTTTGGATCCAAAAAGCCAATCAAAACATTCAAAAGCTCATATGTTAATAACTTAGCACCTAGAAGTTCATGAATCATTGAATTACATGTCTCAAAAAGAAGAGTGTTCCACTCAAGAAAATTCCCCCAAATTAACAAAATACAATGTGTTGAGAAAGGATATTCAAGCTGATCCACATGAGAATGCACAACAACCAATCTCAGCCAGCAAGAGTGAAAGCCACTAATGAACCAAACAAATCAGCATTCAAACAAAGGAGCTCAGATAAAACTTTCTATATCAATGATTAGAATAGCAAAATTTTGGCACCAATGCATCGCCTCCTCTCTCAGGTGAATGCACCTTATGTGCATCTATGATTATGCAAGGAAACAATTTATATCACCATTACTAATTAATAGGAATATAAAATGACTGGCTTTGATATAATAATAGAAATTTTAGGCATAATAGAAGCAACAAAAATTAAACATAAGAGAATACAGTGCTTCTTCTTGCATTTTCATTCAATAAACATTACATATTTATAGGATTGTCACATCCTATTATTTAGGAAACAATATTCCTAAATAGATTGAGTTGTTTTAACAACTGAACTCACAACCACTAATAAAACAACCAATATACTAGCCTATTAACAAACCATGTGACTAATAATATTAATTTATTTGTCAATAACTTAATATTAATATGAAACTTATTTACAAAATATATATCAACACTCCACAAACCTATTAACTTATTGTTTTATGCATCCTAATACTTCTAACCTGTGTGAACAATAATTCCCAACACAAAATTGAAAATGCAAAGGAAAATTCCTCGGAGCTAGAAAATTAGAAGAGGTTTATGAAAATATAACGAATAAAATTCCAATCCAAAGCTCAGCCAAATCAATCCAAGCTCCCAATGCAAGTAACTCCAAAATCCAAATCTCAGAAAAATGCATTCGATAGCCAATCCCCGAGCAATCACAGGGAATTAATTAAATAACAATCAAACCCAAATATACAAAAATGTTGGCCAATAAGAATAATAGAATAAATAAGACTTCTTACCAACCCTTCAACATACCAAGGCAAATATTAATATAATAATATTTAATTTACTTACCCAATAAACTCAATCAACCATACAATAGGGTAGGTAGGATAAATAATTATTTAAATCAACCCAAGGGTAAATAGCAAATAATAATATAAACAACCAATCATAAATAAACCCATTGGCACCATTAAATATAAATCCCAATAAATAAAATAATCAAATGCTATATAATTAAATATTCTAGATTAATATTAAAGCCTTAACTTTGCAAATGGATAATAATTTCAAAAGGCCAATTAATAAATAAATAATAAATGATAACTAGTGAATATCCAATAATATAAAATCACTTGTCAAATATAAATGCAACACTGCTCTTCCCATAATATTAAATATTAATGCCAACTATTGATTTATTTTATTATTATAAACTATGTACACTCATTAATTCAATTCATCATTATTAAACTATATAAATTAATTAATTAATAATTATGATACAGTCATAGATGAGGAGGGACCTCAAAGAGATCAATCTGAACTGTTCAGTAAGAGTAAGCACAACGGAAACACAAAGATATGATGGAGGCAATGCAGAACAAATTATTTTATTGCATGAAATTTGATTACATCCAACTGGTAATAATCGAGTTACAACAAACTGGTTCACAGGCCTGGTAGAATAAGTCACAACCAGGACCTTTAATCTTATGTTCTATCTTCTATGCATAGTCTAGCTACTTGATTCACTGATTGATTGCTTTCTAATGCGCAATTACAATTATATATATCGATCCAAAGGATCCAGTCGGCCCAAACAAGATCAATACCCGAAGAACAAGACCTAACATGTAAAATAAACAAGGTTGGTCTCCGCCAAGAGATTCCTCCAGAAAATCCAAATGATGAAACATAGATTGCGAGAAAAGGTCAACCACATGCCAAGGAACATTGGAATTAACGCCCAAGGATCCGCAAGCTTCGTAATGGGTTCTGATAGATCACCATAATAGGTCTAGGCAACTACTAACAAAGGAATAACCGGTAACAAGAAACTGTCATGGAAATAGGTAGTGATATCTTGCTAGAAAATGATTCAAATACGATGCGGTCTGGAAACAAGAAAGATGATCAAGTCTTCAATTATAATTCAACTCCATAGGATCCAGTGAGCTAAAACTGGGACACACAAAGGAAAACCGAAATGTAAACAGAAAGGAAAATATTTTATGTTGATGCAAGATTGCAATGAACCGGGGATGCTCCTGCATCAGACATCTAGAGTTATTGAAAAAAGTGATCCTCTCACTTTGTTGGGGTTAGATGAAAACCAAGGCAGTCTACCTCTTCATGAGAAATCCAAGATGAATCTTCAACTTGACTGTCCTTCCACTACACAAGATATTCCTTATACTCACTGCTTTGGGTACTACGCCCAGTCCTACTGTCCAAAATCTCTTCAATCTAATCTAGTTTCTTCTAGGGCAACTATTTCTCCAAGTCTACAACATTGTTCTCACTCAATTTTGGTTCATGGTACTCATGAAGATCTACAATGTTGAATATAGGTGAAATGCTTAGACCATCTAGTAACTCCACTTCATATGCATTTCCAGAACTGAACTTCCTCAAAATCTTGCAAGGTCCAAACTTCTTCATCTACAACTTGTTATAAGCTCCAATCGGGAATCTCTCTTTTCTTAGATATACCATCACTTCATTGCCGACTTCAAATTACTTATGTCTCCTCTTCTCATCTGCCTTCTCCTTATACTTGATGTTCATGTCTTCCAAATGTTGTTTAACTTGAATATGCAATGTTGCCATGTGATCTACAAAGTCTTTGGCTTTTGAACTCCTCTAATCTTCACTGCTAATGTCTCTCATCTCTGATATAGCTCTAAGATTCACTATGGTAACTATCTCAAAAGGTGTTCTTTTGGTACTTATATTCACTGAATTCTTGTAGGAAGACTCTGCTTGTGCAAGGATCAAATCCCAACTTCCGGTTTTATCTCCCACTAAACATCTCAACAAGTTTCCCAAACTCCAGTTAACAACTTATGTATGTCCATCAGTCGGTGGATGAAAAGTAGAACTCAACTTCAAATTTGTCTTCATCTTCTTCCAAAATGTTCTCCAAAAATAGCCAACAAACTTAGTGTCTCTGTTTGAAACTATGATCTTAGGTAATCCATGCAATCTTACCACTTCCTTGAAAAATAGGTCTACTAAATGCATTGCATCTGATGTCTTCTTACAAGGTATGAAATTAGTCATCTTCAAGAATCTATCCACTACCATAAATATAAAATCATTCCCTCTCAGTGTCTTAGGCAATCCAAGTACGAAATCCATGCTTATATCCTCCCAAGGTCTTATCAGTACTTTCAAAGGTTTATACAATCCCACATTTTGACTACTACCTTTTCCAACTTGATAAACTCTACACATATCTCTTAACATCCTTATAAATATGGGGCCAAAAGTACTTCTCACTCACCAATGCTATTGTTTTGTCAATGCTAATATGTCTAGCTAAACTTCCACTATGTTTCTCCTTTTTCAGATTCTCTCTCATAGAAATCTTAGGTATGCACAACTAAAGTCCTCTAAATAACATCTCATCCTGAATGAAATAATCCAACCATTTTCTTCTATCTACCATAAACAGTTCTCTACATGCTTTCCAAGGTTCTACAAAATCCAGGTCATCATCATACAAGGTCTTCAAATCTTCAAATCCTAATACTATCACGCTCATCTCTGTCAACAAATTTCTTCTCCTACTCAATGCATCAACAAATTTGTTAGATTTCCCACTTCTATGCTTCAACACAAAGGTGTAACTCTGCAAGAATTCTACCCATCTCATATGTCTCTAATTCAACTTACTCTGAATATTAAAATATTACAAATCTTGATGATTTGTATACAGCACAAACTCCTTAGGCAACAAGTAATGTCTCCACTTCTTCAAGGCTTGCATAAAGTTCCTAATCATATACTGAATATCTCCTCTGGGCATCATTCAATTTCTCACTAAATAAGCTACTAGTCTCCCTTCCTAACTCAAGACTACTCCTATTGTTGTTCCACTTGCATCACAATCCACTTGAAATACTTTGTTGAAATCTGGTAAAGCTAACACATGCTTCTCAGTCACTTTCTGCTTCAACAATTCAAAAATTTTGTTTTCTTCGGTGGTCCACTTGAATTCCTTCAATCTCTTCTCATGGTCTTAGTCATAGGGTTACAAACTGAACTGAAATTTTTGATATACTTCCAATAAAAACTAGCCAATCCATGAAATGATCTTACCTCTCCAATGCTTCCTAGTGTAGGCCATTCAACAATTGTTTTCACTTCCTCAAGGTTCATCTTCAAACCATCCTCAGATATCACAAATCTCAATAGACTAACTCATCCTTCATGAAAGTACACTTTTTGATATTGATCAACAACTTCTCTTCTCTCAATCTATACAAAACTTGTCTTAACTGCAACAAATGCTCCTCTTTTGTCTTACTAAAAATTAGAATGTCATCCTAATAAACAATAACAAACTTACCCAAGAATTTCTTCAATACCTCATTCATGAGCCTCGTGAAAATACTTGGTCCATTAGTCAATCCAAAAGGCATCACCAACCATTCATACGATCCTTCATTTGTCTTAAATGTTGTTTTCCACTCATCACCTTCTCTGAGCCTAATCTGATGATATCCACTCTTCAAATATATATTTGTAAAGCATTTTGCTCCACTCAAATAGTCCATTATGTCATCCATCCTAGGCAAAGGAAACCAGTATTTCACTGTGATCTTGTTTATTGCTCTTGAATCAGTACATATTCTTAATTATCCATTCTTCTTAGGTTATAATACTATTGGTAATGCACAAGGGCTCAGACTTTCCCTAATCAAACCTTTCTTCAATAGTGCCTACACTTGTCTATTCAATTCTTCATTCTCTGTCAGTGTTAACTAGTGTGCAGCTTTGTTAGGAAAACTAGCTCTGGGAACCAAGTCTATGTAATGACTAATACTTCACATAGGTGGCAATCCATCAAGTACATTATCTTAAATGATGTCCTTATACTCTGTTAGCAAATCTCTTATCTCTTTTGGGTGTTCTCCTTCTAGTTTTGGTCTCTCGTCTTCTTAGAAATTAAGGCAAAGCACACATTCTCATGTCTCAGTCCATCCAATAATTTCTTTCCATCTACTAAACATATTCTAGAATTTGTACATACTTCATTCTTTAAAGGTTCCTCCAAAGGAAACAAGGTTTGCTTTATCCCATTGGCCACAATAGTGTATGTATTCTTCCTCCCATCATGTAATGCCTATCTATCAAACTACCAAGGTCTACCCAACAAAAGATGACAAATATCCATAGGCATAATATCACACAAGACTATTAGAGTAATTGGGTCTTTACTTGATTAATTAAACAATATTTGTTTAATTCTTTAAGTTCCCAATTATCTTTTTACACTTAAGCTAACATTAGGTGCATATAATTAATTATTTTAATTAATTATTATGTGCAAGCATAGGGTTTTCCCTTTTTAGGGTTTCTTGACCTAATAGAGGTTAATTTTTATTTTCATTGTATTATCTTTTCACAATATACATTTTTGGTGAATTGGAGCTCTCATATTTTGAGAATATTTTTCCTGTGTTTTGTATGTTCTTCAAATTTTGCTTCATTGCTTCTCCTTGTAATAGGTTATTCAGCTTGCAGAAGATCTTCAGGATACTATGGGGTTGTATTTCTCAACTCCTATATGGTATCAGAGCTCAGATCTACAGCTACCTGTTCCTATTTTTTTAGAATTTTGCATTTGAAGCAGATCTAGGGTTTCAGGCATTTTTTGTGTGCTTAGGGTTAAGGTTTTTTTTTTTTGAGAACTTTGGGCCTAAATGTACCTCACCATCATGCTCAGAAGGCCCAAAAACCCCTATAGTCATATAAAATTTATCCATTTTTGACCCCTAAGCATCTGGGTGATATTTTTTTACTCCTAGCCAAGACGTACGGCCTTGGCATGCAAATCGAGAAAAAAAATTTGAGAAATTTTTTTTTTTCCTTTTTATGGCATGCAACTTGGATTGTTTTTTATTTTTAAAAAAAAAAATTCACAAAAAAAATTTTTTAAATCCCAAAAGGGAGGGCAAAAAAAAAAGTTTTTTTTAAAAAATTTTTTGCTTTGGGCACCAGACCTGACAGTCTGGCGCCGTACAGCCCTGCGGACCTGTCAGGCCAGCCCCACCCAATGCCGTCGGCTGTCCCTGACTCTGACTCTGGCCTCCAAGACCCCGCTTTAGCTATCCTTGGCTCCCACTCCGACTGCAACCTCTGGCGAAGACCCCCACTCTGGCTGTCCTCGGCTCCCGCTCTAGTTGCAACCTCTAGCGAAGACCCCCGCGCTGGCTAGTCCCCGTCGCCGGCTGTCGCCGCTCCGGCCCCCGCTGGCTAGCGACCTCCACTCTGGCCTCCACCTATCGGGCCACTACCTCCTCTCTGTCAGGTCGCCATCTCCGCTTAGCCAAGCCATGCCACCTCTGCTCGGCCCGAGCCCCACCTCTGCCCGGAGCACCACCAGCTCCTCCTCTCTAGTCTTTTTGAGAGGGGGTTGGTTTTTTGGGCCTAGATTGTGCATCCGGAGTTATATTTTGATGAACGAATAGGTTTTGGAAAGGTGATTCTGAGCTAGACCTCGTGGTGGTGGAATTCTTTCTTGAATTTTCAATTTGACTTTGTTTTTTACTAGTCAAAGTTGGGCTTCTTTTTTGCACTTCTGGGGCCGTTGAATGGGCTAATGAACTCCATTTTTTGAAAAGGAATAGGCATTGGAAAGCTCTTAGCATTCTCTATTTATTTTTGTGATCTTTTTTCTCAAAATTTTCACTAAGTACATGAGATATCAATTTGAAGTTTTTTTTCTTATGCACTACTTCCTTCTCATTACTATGTACTAGGGTTTAAGTTTCTCTATTGTGGGGGGGTGTTTTTTTTCTCGCTTTCTATCATTTATATCAGAAATCAAGAACACCTAAACTCTCAAAATAAACAAACCCTTCTACATCTTTTTTTTATTCTGAAAGATCACATAATAAAAACAACCAACAAGCAGGTGCAGGTGTAGAGTTTTCTTTGTTCTCATGGTAGATCCTTCAGTTGAGTTGTTGACTTCACACAACTATCACACCTAGAAGCCCCACATCACGAGGCTTCTTAGGTCACAAGGGTTGTGGGCTTCTTTGGATGAGGTTTAGCCAGACCTACAGCGTCCTTATGAGATTCTTATGTACCAGAACAAGCTGGATGAGGCCATGGGTTTGATCTCTTTGCATGTCTCTAACAATCTTCTATTTCACCTTGATGAGTTGCTTACTCCTCGGGATATGTGGTTGAAGTTTGATTCTCTCTTCGAGAGGGTCAATGAGATTCAGGCATTACAGATTGAGGCAGAGTTGACTTCTTTGTTACCTAATTCATTTCCCACTATTGAGGATTTTTTGAACAAATTCAAGACTACTAGATCTGTTCTTCAGAGATGTGGAAAGAACAAGACTGATACAGTGTGCATTCATTTGATTCTTTCAAAGCTTTGGGGTCACTTTCAGTTTTTTGCCTCTGCTTTCTACTCCACCATGGATGGCTTGGGTACTAATTTCACCATGCCTAGCTTTGATGTATTTTGTGAGTGATTGTCTCATGAGCAGTCTCATCTTTCTCAGCTGGATATGCTCTCAGGCTCTAAGAACAAAGCATTGGTTGCTCAGTCCTCTAAGGAGAAGGAGAAATAGAAGCAGAAACCGAAGCCGAAAAAGACTTCTGTGGGTAGTGAGAATTCCTCCAAGCCTGCTCCTAAGTCTGATTCAAAACCATTTCCTCTCAAACAAGGGAAATCTTCACAGTCCGGTGAGTCTTCCTCCAAGACTAAGAAGAAATCATCAGACACTTGCAGTTTTTGTGGCAAGGATGGACATCTAGTTTCTAGGTGTTGGAAATGATTAGAGGCTTTAGAGGAAGCCATGCAGCAGCATCACATTTCCTCACCTCCAACATCTTCTCCTTCCATGGGGAAAGGTCATGCTCTCACTGCTAGAGCTTCGACCTATGGGTCCACATGGATTCTAGATTCTGGTGCTTCTCACCATATGACACACACTCAGCAGTTGGTTACTTCTCTTGCCTCTTGTGGTATTTCACAGATTGCAGTGGGTGACTCAGTTCAGCTTTCTATCTTGGGTTCAAGTTATGTCTCTTTGGATGGGGGTACTCTACAGGATGTTCTAGTTGTCCCTGACATCTCGACGAACCTCCTATCCATTTATCAAATTTTCCACTTTGGCTCTGGTAAGACAGTTGAGTTCTCACCACATGATGTGGTTATTTGGGACCTCCATGACCCTGATTTGGTTGTGGCTTCTGGTAGTGTGGATTCTGCATCTTGTCTCTACAAATTTGACGAATTTGAGCCCTCTTTAGGTACAGGTTCATCTCTCATAGAACATGCAGATTTAGTGAGTAAGCTTTGGCATGAGCGATTGGGCCATGTCAATTATAGATATCTTCAGCAGATGAGTACACAAGCACTTGTTCTTGGGCTCCCACAGATTTCCTGCACTGATGGTGTTTGTCATGGTTGTGTGCTTGGCAAGCATCACAAAGATCCCTTTCCAAAGGGGAGAGTCTCTCATGCTTTGGCACCCTTGGAGTTGATTTACAATGACCTCATGTCATTTCCCACTCCTTTTTCAGGGGCCAAGTATGTACTCACTTTTATTGATGACTTCTCCAGACGCACATGGGTGTACTTTCTTAAGTACAAGTCTGATGTCTTTGATTCCTTTTGAATCTTCAAGACATATGTAGAGAAGCAGTCTGGCTATTCTATTCAGCGGATACGTACAGATAATGGGGGGGAGTATGTGAATCAGGCTTTCAGAGATTTTTGCATTAAGTATGGTTTGCAGCATCAGTTTACTATTCCCTACATCCCTCAGCAGAATGGTGTCACTGAACGCAAGAACAAAACTTTATGAGAGATGGAAAATTGTATGATTCAGTCCAGGTCCATGGATTCATCTTTTTGGGCTGAGGCAATCAATTGTGCCAACTATATTTAGAATTGGATGCCTCACAAGGCTATTCGACATATGACTCCTAAGGAGGCTTGGTCTCATGACAAGCCTGATGTTTCCTTTTTTTGAGTATTTGGTAGTGAGGCATGGACCTTTATTCCTGATGCTCAGAGGAAAGCCATGGAGTGGAAGAGCCGACCACTCATTTTTGTTGGCTACTATGAGGATGTTAAGGCATACAGGTTGTTTGATCCTGATTCCAGAGAGATCCTGTTTCGACGGGATGTTCAGTTTGATGAGTGTCTTCCCACACTGGATACCCCAACACCAGTGTCTACTCCTCTGCCTACTCCGGCCACTACACCTCTTTAGGATATTTTTGAGGATTATTCTAATGATGGTGCTGATGATCCACCATCCCCACCCCCACCATCCCCACCTCCACCTGCTCCACCTTAGATGCCCAAGTGGGCTCGCCTTACTATTGCAGCAGCAGGTCCTATGGCTGGTGATCCTTCAGATACTCGTCGCACTCGTTCTCATACTATGGGTTCTAGTCTTTTGAGTCATGCTATTTCAGATGATCCTCAGAATTTTTCAAAGGCGACAGGTCACCCTGAGTGGGATTGTGCTATGGAGGAGGAGTATTCTTCTTTGATGAGGAATCATACATGGGATCTCTGTCCTCTTCCTAAGGGCAGAAAGATGGTTAGGTGTCGCTGGTTGTATCGCACTAAATATGTTGTTGATGGTTCCATTGATAAGTACAAATCACGTCTTGTTGCGAAGGGTTTTTCACAGGTTGAGGGTATTGATTACTTTGAGACATTTGCCCCTGTTGCCAAGATAAATTCCATTTGCTTTGTACTATCTCTTGCAGCTTCTCGGTGTTGGCCTGTTTTTCAAATGGATGTGAAGAGTGCCTTCTTGCATGGGGATCTCTAGGAGGAAATCTACATGGAACAACCTCAGGGATTTGTGTAGGATAGTTCTTTGGTTTGCAGACTTCAGTGTTCATTATATGGTCTCAAACAAGCCCCTCGGGCTTGGTATGAGAAGATGGACTCTTTCTTGCTCTCCATTGGGTTCTCTTACAGTCATTCTGATCACACTGTCTACATTCAGCTTCTTGAGGGTGACATCTTGATTCTTGTGCTATATGTTGATGATCTTCTCATCATGGGTAGCTCATTATCTATGATTCAGCATATTCAGCGTGACTTGATGGATCAATTTGACATGATAGATCTCGGTCTATTCAACTATTTTCTTGGTCTTTAGGTGATTCAGTCTTCTAATGGGATCTCTCTCTACCAGCAGAAGTATGCTCTTGACATGCTTCAGTGCTTCGGCATGCTTGATTGCAAGCCTCCTCCCACTCCATTTCAGTCAGGGGTTGTTTTGACCATAGCTTGTCCCACTCCTTCAGTCGATTCTACACTTTACAGGCAGTTGGTTGGTAGTTTGTTCTACCTGACTCACACCCATCCTGATATTTCTTTTGTGGTTGGTCTTGTCTCATTATTCTCCCATGAACCCCATGAGATTCATTGGCAATCTGCCAAATGTATTTTGAGGTACATTCAAGGCACTAGTTCTCATGGCATTCATTACACATCAGGGGAACCTCACATTGTTGGCTACACTGACTCAGATTGGGCTGGTGATGTCACTGATCGAAAGTCTACTTTTGGCTTTGTTTTCTATCTTGGCTCTGGTCCTATCACATGGTCTTGCAAGAAGCAAACTGCTCATGTATTATCATCTACAGAGGCTGAGTACCAAGCTATTGTGCTCGCTATTCAAGAGATCTTATGGCTTCGATAGTTGATGACTGAGTTTGGTTTTCCTCCTGATAGTCCCACTGTTCTTTGGTGTGACAATCAGAGTGCTATTCATATTTCCCACAACCCAGTAGAGCATCAGCGGATGAAGCACATTGAGCTTTACATGCATTTCATCCATCAGTTGATTCAGGATGGTGTTCTCATTCTGGAGTACATTCCCACTTCTAAGCAGGTTGCAGACATCTTCACGAAACCTTTTGCATCGCCGCGCTATCTTCAGTTGTGCTCTATGCTTGGGGTGAAGGAAGTTGTCCTTGGGGGGTCTTTCTGAGGCCTTCCTTCCTTCTTCTTCTTTCAGCATGTTCTTTTATCTCTTTTTGGAGAGGAGTTTTTTCCCACTGGGTTTTCTCCTTTGTCTCCATTTCATAGAGATTTCATTGTATTTGGGTACCTAATCAGACCTTATTGTCAGGACCCATCTTTCATGCTTTTAGTAGTTGTTCTAGGTTTAAGCTTCTCCCTAAGTCTAGCTTAAGGGGGGGTGTTAGAGTAATTGGGTCTTTACTTGATTAATTAAACAATATTTATTTAATTCTTTAAGTTCCCAATTATCTTTTTACACTTAAGCTAACATTAGGTGCATAGAATTAATTCTTTTAATTAATTATTATGTGCAAGCCTAGGGTTTTCCCTTTTTAGGGTTTCTTGACCTATTAGAAGTTAATTTTTCTTTTCATTGTATTATCTTTTCACAATATGTATTTTTGGTGAATTGGAGCTCTCATATTTTGAGAATATTTTTTCTGTGTTTTGTATGTTCTTCAGATTTTGCTTCATTGCTTCTCCTTGTAATAGGTTATTCAACTTGCAGAAGATCTTCGGGCTACTGTGGGGTTGTATTTCTCAACTCCTATAAAGACCTCATCATGATAATTCCCAATTTTCAATTTTACCAAACATTGTTCACTTACTAACAACTTATGTTCGTCCTAAATCCATGCTATCTGATAAGGCTTAGGGTGTTTCAATCTCTCCAATTTCAAATTATTCACCATCTCTTTTGAAATAAGATTATCTAAATTACCACTATCAATAACAATTTTACAACACTTATTAGATACTTACATCTGGTCTTGAATAGATTCTTCCTTTGCAAGGTCTCTTCATCTCCTCTTGTATGACACAAAGCTCTCCTCATCATCAATAGTTCTCCATCTTTCATTTTATTGTCTAATCCGGTGGGGTTTTCTTCCACCACTACCGCTCTTCTAGTATTCTCTATCTTCTTACACTCGAATGTATGATTTACTTCTCCTCCACAATTAAAGCAAGTTCCTCTGAATGTCCTATTGTCTTGTCTTCCAAAATTCTCTTTCTGGTAACCATCCAGATCTCTCCTCTAGTAGAAATTTCTATCATCCTTCTGGTATGAATTACCTTCTTTGTTCACTTCCTTGTCCTTTCTTTGATCTGTATTGGTTCCTCTTCCTTCGGTATATCCTCTTCCTCCTTGAATCTTCCTCTAGTAAACCTTCCACCTCTACCTCTTTCTCTTTGCTCATGTCTTTTTCTTAACTTCTCTTCTACCTTTAGGCCATACTAGTAAGCCTCTTCAACACTCTCTAATTTGATCATACTCAATTCATCTTGTATAGACATCTACAATCCATTTAAATACCTTGCAACTTGTTCAACTTCATCAGCAACATGACTAGATTTGATATTCAACTTGTAAAATGTTTTGGTTTACACCTTCACACTAGATTCCTTCTATCTCAAATTCAACAACTTCTAGAATAGATCCACTTGATAATTGTGAGACATAGAATAGATCAAGAGGCAATGGAAAGCACAAATAAGAGAGACAAAATATATGATAGAAACAAACTGTATTCTATCACGAGAAAATACTAATCAACTAGATCATCAATCGATGTTGTTTATACAATGAATATGAGCCTGCTTATATAGGCAAGGCTATATGGATATGTGAGCACACAAACATGACATGTGGCTCAATAAGAAACAAGGGTAGGTAGGAAATAGGTGTGGGTAGGTAGGAGAAACAATATAATATTCCACATGAGGTGGATCACCCACTGAATGTGGAGTGTAACAATAAGATCACACCATAAAAGGTGGAAATTCTCCTACACACACTATCCCAATGTGGCACAAACACCCAAGTGTCTCATACCCAAACTACTATGAAATGCATTTCCTAAGTAAATGTAACTAAGATGTAATAATATCCAAGATGAATAATTTTTTACACCAACACCCCCCCCCCATAAGTGCAACTTAGGGGAATGCACTAAAGTCTACAATGCAACTAAGCAATGCAAGATGGGTCCCAACTACAAGGCCATGTTAGGTACTCATGTACAAATGCAAATGCATTAAAACCAATGCAAGTAATTCTCTCACAAAGCAGGGAAAGAGAGAAAAACCCAATGGGAAAAAACCCTCCCCCAAAAGAGAGATGAAAACTAGATACAAATAACTCTCATAGAAGTATGTGAAGGACAAAACCCCATGTGAGGAAAAATTCCCCCCGATATGAGAGAAGAAGAAGAAAAGAGACTAGGAAGCCCCCCCTCAATCTGGAATCTACACCAATGATAGAAGCTCGAAGATGAATGAAGAAACTACTCCATGAATGTCGAACAACATTCCTCCCCTTAGGAAGAAACAAAACCAAAGGTGTATCCATGAAGTCTCCCCAACCATGAAAGGAAGATGAAGCAAAAATACTCATGATGAAAGGAATCTCTGAAAAACTACTCAAGTGTCCCCATGTCGATGCTGAAAGGTACCCCCTCCAAAGGTGGTAAACTATGCCACACTGCTAAAAAAGACACTCCAAGATCTAGTGGAGATGAATGTTAAACAATATCCAAAGACTCATATGTCTCCTCAAAAGATAAAGACACCTCCTCCAAGTGTTGTAAAAAAGTATCCACAATCATGTCAACCTCTGAAGATTGATTATGCAGAGAATGCACAAGAGGGTCAGAGTTATCCATCACAACAATCAAAGAAGGATCATCTTCATCAAAGAGAAGATGAATGTCATGAATGGTGTCTCCCAAATCTGCAATGTAGGAGTCCACAAACAAACCTGCAATGTCTGTCAAGTAGGCATCCCAATCAACTGAAGTTGGAAGACATGAAATATCCTACTGCACTGAATCATAAGAAGGCAAAATTGTCACACTAGCTATATCATCAGGTGCAATAGGTGGTGTGATATCAATAGAAGGAGATGAAATGCAAGGCTCAAGAATGGGGTCACATGTGAGAATCCCCAAGTTCAAATGCCCAAAGTTTACCTCAAAATATTAATCATCAACATAGGAAGAACCAACCTTATCAATAGGACCAAAATTTGAAAAAGAGTACAATTGAGATGCATGATCAACCACCCCAGTCGCAATGATAACTCCACTCTCCAAGTCTCTAATGATAACTGAATCAGGTGTGAACTCCACAGTTTTCCTAGTTGCCCCATGTGTGATTTGATAGATGGAAAGAAGATTATTTGTCAAGTGGGGTACACACAACACATAATTGAAGGAGTTACCCCCAATGGCAATAGGTCCTTTCCCAATCACAACCATGTATGTATGATTGCCCATCAAAATCTGTGACATGTGGCAAGGCTCAAATGTAGAAAACATAGACTGCAAAGATGCCATATGATGAGAAGCCCTGAATCTAGAAGCCATCTCCCTGAATCATGACTTGTAGTAGCACAAAGAGCTTGTCCCTTTCCTTTATCTATCCCAAAAGAGTGATCATTTCCTTTATCCTTGGAAGAAGAAGTTGATGTAGACATTCTAGAAGGTAGGTTGATTCTATTCTTCTTAAGAAGATTCTTCAAGTCATAATTATCCTTCTTATAAAAATGATGTTCATCATGTCCTGACTTCTTGCAATATCCACAAAAAATATTATCCTTATATGATTTCCTCTTAGGTGAGAATGGTGAATCACCTTGTTGTGGAGAGGAAGATTGTGCTCCATCTTGTTGTGGTTTAGACTTAGGTTGCTTTTGATTCCCTTTGTTAGCCACCAAAGCCTGTGACTTTGAAGATTTGAGAATCCCTATCGTGGTTTATTATCACTATTTAAGAAATGGGTTTTCTTTTCCCATGATTGGCTAAGCTTTGAAAAATTTTGGGTCAGGTATGGTATTAATTGCTTCAAATCTGTTCTAGGTCTTTAAGGGTTAAAGGTTTAGTTTTTAATCGCTCAAATGTCTGATAAAAACCCTCTGGCTTCTATTTCTGCATTACTTTATTCACTTAAGTAATGGGTCTCTAAGTCGTGTAAATTGTCCCCCCTTGTTACTTGCCTAGGCTATCTCTAATTAATTGGAAAAATTTATGCCTATCACTTATGCCTTTTCCTAAATGTTGTCGGGTCCTGTAAGTGTCATGCAACTCTCAGATTAATCTATGACTTTCACTGTTTCGTTAGGAGAAGTTGCAAGTGCATTGAGCTATGCGAAATAGCGAAAAGCAAAAGCAGGCTTGACTATGTGTATTGGCGGCTAGCTTAACGAGACCCCATCTCATTTCGAATCCAATGGCTCACATTGATTCACAGTCGAAATAAGTAGGTAAGTTACCTTTTAGAAAATGGTGAAGAGGTTTGGCGGGACCCAGTAGTGAAGACTTTTCCATGGCTAAAAGGCAATCAAGTTTAAAATAAATCGATGACTTTTGTTGTTTCGTGGCCAAGAGATGCTCACAGTTTATTCTTCGTGAAATAGCGAAAGGTTTTTGGGCCCGAGCAAAAGAGGTTCCTAAAAGGCATAACAGATGTGCAGGTCCCCAAGATCTAATGGCCAACATAGTTTTGCAGGAGGAACGTGCTCACAAGATAGCTTTTGTGAAATGGCGAAATGACATGTCATTCCAAGCGGGAAGTCCAGCTGGCTAAGATAACAAGTAAGAAGTTGACACATCAGTTCAAGAATGACCGAATGCCAGGTGGATAAATTTGAGTTAGAAGACCCACATCTGTTGGTTTTAAGTAAGCTATTAAGTATCATGCAAGTTCTTGAGATTTGACGGCTCACGTAGATTCACGAAGGTAAGATGCTAGTACTTTAAGGCCTATGAAATGGTGAAAGAGTTAGTGGGCCCAAAGACAGGTAAGGCATAAAGGTAAAAGATGATCAAATATATTTTGATCCAAGGGTTCTCGTTGTTTTGTGGCTGCAAACCAACTAAAGATTAAGGCCTACGAAGTGGTGAAAGACAAAAAGAGGTTATGTCCGGCATGATGTGGAATGACATTTGTTGTTTCTTGTGGGGCTCGATGGTGATGTGTCGGATGACACATGGTTTTAAAAGAAATTATGGGCCTACCTATATGTAACCAGTGGTTATGTGGAAATGTTGAAGTATGACATGTGGCTGACTCAGAACTGAACCCGAAGGAGCTTCGAGGGCTAATGGCTGAGTGCCACGTGGCTTTTGTTAACCGGTAAACAAGTGGGGTATGTAATACCCAGATAAAGGTCCCACTTAAAAGGTGTTCATCTCAAGATTGATCCAATGCTTCTCATTGTTTCGTGACCCAAAGATGGAAGTGGATTAACCCCTGCAAAATAGCGAAAACCGTTAGCCGTCAAGATGAGTCATGGTTAAGTTAAATGGGTTGACGGTCCTGGTCAGAGTTAAAGGCTGAGTAGTTAGAGTTCTATCTAACGCTTGGTGTAGCTTTATGAAAGGAAAATTCTCAAGGGTTAAGGCCCGCAAAGTGGTGAAAAGGAAGTAGGGCCCGATGCTAAGGCAAAGAGGTTAAGACGGTGTAAAGACCGATCAAGTCTCATCTAATCGGACGGCTGGTGTAGTTTCACTAGGTTAAAGTGCACGTCGGCTACTATCTGCGAAGTAGCGAAAGGATTTTTAGCTCTTTGCCGGATGAGGAAAGGTAAAAGGGTAAAGGCAACGCAAGTTTGATATGATCTAATGGTCGGCATAGTTTCACTAGATGAACGTGCAAGGATGTTATGCTCTGCAATTACTTGACATTTTGTTTAAATTAGGGTTTTGATTTGTTACAGAACTATGTCATTAGTAATTAAGTTTCTTGCCTAGTAATTTTAAGATGGCACCTAAAAGGGAGTTCTCAGGAAAGGTTAATTACCAAGAGAGGGCAATTTGTGATGATTTCCTAGAACAATTGACCATGTCAACCAATGTGGCAGCTAAGGTAAAAGAATTAGTGCCAAGAGCTCCTCGCCTGAAAATAAGAGAAGGACTATACGACAAAGGCAATTGGCTGAGAGATGTGGATTGTCTGGGTTGGGTCTTTTCAAGGTCGGATTCGACATGAGACATTCCCTAGCCCCAATGAAAAGCATTTGGGATTTAGATGTAGGAAAATTGGTAGTTCCTAGAGTATTCATGGATGTGGACCTTCTAACTCAGGTTGCACACAATTATCACCCTAACATAATTTTTTAGAACCCATCAATTTTAAATCACTAGCTCAGGTTTACAATGCATAGAGGAATCACCTTAGGAGTGGGCCTCTTAAATAATTCTTTGTAAAGATAGGTGGATTGACAGTTGTAGGACCCAATACTATGGAGACTTTCTCCTTAAATATGTTCACCCTTAGAGCCAAGGGATTATACTGGTCACTCTGCCAAATTCTAGGAGAGGATGCTGAGGCAAACATGCCAACTCATTACATGTTAATGATTGCTCAAATTTTGAATCCTTCTCTGGCAGTGACCTTTAATTATGCTTCCTATGTTACTGATGCCATTCATGAAGGCTTGATAGGGATAAAGAATGGTAAAGTGGATAGACCTTTTGGATGGTATTCCCTCCTCATGCATTTATTTCTATTCAAGGGTGGTGACTATTTTGCAAATGGAATGGATCTTGTGAAAGAAAAGGATGGAGAGAAGATGCCAGTTGAGTTATGGAGTACAGTGCTTTCATGGGACAGAGAGGATGCTAGCTACTTGAGATTTGATAAGTGCTTTACTTCTAATATTAGGACTCTTATATGTTCTGGAGAATCCAAGAGTCACTAAGGTTCTTTTAGAATTCATTAGACCAAAAGAGTTTGCTTAAAACATTAAAATTATACACAATTGGGGTGATATGTACTTATACCCTGTCTCCACAGTTTTTCAGAGTGTATGGTTTCAGAGGAACTCCATTTTTATTGCCATATCAACTCCCTCTCAAAGTAGGAATTGCGGAAGTTCTCAGGCTGATTGGTGGCATGCAAGAGGCAGAGCTAACATGTAGAGGTAAAGGGACCATTTTCCCTACAATAAATATAGCACATCAATTTGTGATAACTAAAGGAGGTTGGAAGTGTTTTGAAGATTTCCTTCAACCCTACCACTTATCAACAGTAGTATCAAGGTGTGCTGCCCCTGAAGATTTCTTCAATGACATGTTCAGAAAGAGGGCAGTATGCAGAGGTAGACCTCATGAATTCCAATTCCCTAAAGACCTCATAAGGAATGAGTTTGATTTGGATGAGCAAGAGCTAAGGAAAGAAAAGTGGGTGGCCTATAAGAAAGCCCTTGATTTTGTGCACCAATTTGACACCAGCTATGAGCCCTTGTCCAGTTTCCACCCCTTTGAAGAAAAGGTAAAATTCTTAATTCTTTGTTTTGAAGATGTGATGTAGACATTGAAAGAGAAGAGGGATGTTGTGATTAAGAACAACCCTGAGAAAGTAAGACTAGTTTTAACTAGGTCTACATCTGCCAAAGCAATCCCTCCAGGTGATTACATGTTACATAAGAAGTCCAACTATAGTGTGTTGATGCCAACAATAGGGGAGCCTTCTACCTCAAAAGGAAAGAGGAAGATATAGGATGTCATTGACATTCAGGAGAGCCAAAAGAGGCAAAGAGTTGAAAGGAAGTACAATCTAATGAACCCTTGTATTCCCCATCTCAATAGCATATTTATATAGGAGATGAACAAGTAGCAGTTGAGCAACTGTTACAATTAGGCAGTATTGGAGAGATAGCCTACACTTATGATGAAGTGGAAAAGGGAATACCAGAAGAGCCCCTTAATGCTGAGATGAATATAACCACTAGTGATTTCAAAGGCCGGGAGTTGGATCCTGAGATCAAACAAGCCAGTGAGGATTTCATGGCTGATAATAACTTTGTAACATCAGGATATTTCATGCAATTCATATGGAAGCAAAATATTGATCATTTTAATGCTAGGTGTGAGAAGAGGAAAGGTGAGCAACCCCACAAGGATCCATCTATAGTGGAGGAAGAGATCAAGCAACAAATGATTACTGATTTTAAGACCATCACTCCTGAGCAAGGAAGAGACATGGTGGCAAAGGTTGGTGTAGTCATTCTCCCTGAATGGGACATAGCAGATGCCTTGGTTTTAGAGGTAGTAAGGAAGGAGACTAAACCTATGGAGGGAGTCACTTTCAACAAGGATAATGCTTCCCTGGTTATGTGGTCCCTAAAAAGAGATGAAAATAGAAGGAATAAGGACACCCCAGTGTCAAGTTACCTTGGAGGTATGATAGTGAAAAGAGTACAAAGCACTGGGGTGGTAGAAGCTGCAAGCACAGTCCTAGAGACTACGAAGTTTAGTGTTGTAGTAGCAGAAAGAGAGGCCAACGAAAAGGCAAATCTCCAAGTTAAGTTGGAGACAGTTTTAAAAGCTTACAATGATGCCAAGGAAGAGGTAAGAGGTAAAGATAGCATCATTGCCAAGTTGACAAGTCAGTTGGTAGGACAATACCATCAAGGTGAGTCTTCAACATTGATGATCTCCTCTTCTCCTACAAGGCCTCCACCTACCAGCCCCATTATTGAATTCCCACCATCTCCAGCACCTTCTAGTTCCCAATTGATTGAGATCACTCCCCATGAATTGGAGAAGCTAAAACAGGCTCTGGCCTTGTATGCAAAGAAATATGAAGAGAGAGTAAGGGCTACAATTTTGAGTTTTGCTGACACCATAGGGTCCTCACTACTGTAGAATAACATGAGTAAGATTTTGGAAATGTGGAATGAGCTAAATGGAGACAAGGCGTTTCTAATGCCTATTTTTGACAAGTGGAAGCCCAAAGAGCAGGATATAGAACTTATTTGTGTATCCTATGATGAGGTAGGGGCTGACCCCATTATTAAATATACCAATGATATGACAAAGGATTTAGTAAAGTTGGCAGAAGGAGTAGATAATGCAGATAGAAAGATAAGCTTGTGCAAGAAAGAGTACACTGATCAAGTTTTTGAATTACTCCCAGGGGGTTTCGCCAATCCAACACAATTAAAGGACAAACAAATATGGCTTAAGGAATTAGAAGCCAAATTGTCATTAAGAATAAAAGGAATTATTAATTCATAGGATGCCTCCATATTTATCAAAACAATTGAGGAGATTGAGAAAATCAAATCTCATTATGGTTTTCTTAATTCAGAGGTCAACAAAATGAGGAATTCTTGGAAAAGATTAGCCAAGACAAAGGTAAACGTGATTAACTTCTCATGGCCTACTGATGATGTATACCAGGAATGGACAAGGAAATATGTAGTACTAGATGTGGAGTAGTTAGAAGATGTTGCAATAGAACAACTAGTAGAAGAAGCCACGGATGTTGAAAAAGAGTTGTAACTGCATTTGGAAAAGGTTTTGTAACAACTTATTAAGAGAAGTAATGATTGTAACAAACTCTCCTAGGAAGGTCCGAAGCTTTGTATGCATCCATGTTATTATAAATGGATAACAGGACTAGTAAAAAAGGATCGCAAGGCATTGTAAGGAAACGCTACAAAAATTTATCTTAGCTCTTTTCTAAGTCTTAATGGAGAACACTCAAATGTTTTTGTAATACTTTCTGAAATAATATCAATATACAGACCATCAGTTTTGAGCTTAAACTTTGTGTTGTCTTCAAGTATGTTTTGCAAATATTTACTGTTTCATTCTAAGTAATCTAGGGTTATTCCTTTTGAATATGGGTTGTAAGGCGACTTCAAGTAGATATGCTTCTTAGCTTTTCTCTTCAAGAGGGGAATTAAATACGCGGGAATCATTTCTATCAGTAAATTCTTTGTGGGATACTTTGAATTTGATAAATGCAGTTTGGTTTGGTATAAGTGGATTTCTTATGTATGTCAGGCATATGTGGGGATCAGTGGAATCAGAGCTGATAGGATGTAAGGGATATTTGATTGTGGGAGTATTGCCTAAACTTAGATGACTCTGTTGCCAATGGATAAGGCATTGGTATCTATTGTGGTTGTCTTTTTACACATCTTGTAGGTCAATACTGAATACGAGTATAAGTTTTCTTTCTTTTTTTCAGTTGGTTTTAAGGTGATAAGATCCACTAGTTTTTGGACTGGTTTACTGTGGATTTGTCTTTTAAAAGTGTGAATTTAGTTCATAAAAGGGTATACCCACGTGAACTTAGGACAAGTTCAAAGTGTAGAAGGTTAAACAAACATTGTCATATGTTGTTCTGAAAGTTTCCTTCTCTTTGATCTCTCTTCTGCAGATGGAGTTTAATATATTACTACAAGGGTCCTAAGGGGAATCAAATTTTGAGAACAACAAATGTGGTGACTGTACTGGGGAGAGTCATAGTGAAAGTCCAAATGTAGATTTGTGCTTAAAATTATAGAGAAAATAATTGTGTGTTTGTGGAATAGATTGGTGTTTCAGTGAATATAGTTGTGGTGTCTAGAAGTCTCTATTTGAAGATTCCCTTTGTTTCTTTTGATATATGATTTTGGTCTGAAGATTTGCAACTCTTTATTCAAAGCTTGTTTTCATATTTCCCATAGTCTTGTGGGTGGCGACTCTGTTATTTTGTAACCAATCCTTGTGAAATAAATATAATTCTAAAAGGGAGACAAGCATAATGCAAGGAGGAAAAAGCACCAGATCATTCATGAAGAAGCATCCTCGTGAAACCTTGCAAGAAGGTTTGCCTAAATAGTCACGAAGAGGTCAAAAGAGATCAGTTTTACATGAACCATCAAATGCTACTTGGGTGCAGAAAAACAACAATACCGGTAAGGTACTTGATCGACCTATTTATGCAAAATCTAATTCTTGTTCCAAAGAATCTGAACATGATAGTAGGTCTCCATTCTAGACTATTTGGAAATATAGATAATGTTCATACTTTAGATCAAGGTATATCTCATGTCAGCCTTTCTGGGAGAGATAGGACTAGTTCAAATGCAATCAGACATTCTGTGCCTAGAACAGTTGATGGAAACATTAGCTTGATTGATATAGACCAAGTTAATGTATCTAACTCTGATGAGAATTTCCCTGATCGAGATAAAGTGTCACAAGAAATAGAAGATTTAAATACAAAGGTTCATCACTTAATCTCCTTAAGAGCCCAAAAGGAATCAAATAGGGAAAAAGAAGTTAAAGCAAAACTAATGGAGAGAGATAGGCTTCTTAGACAGATAGTTGATCTTGAAATGTTGGCCTAGGAAAAGGAAAAGAGTGATGATGAAGGTCCTGTGATTAGAGAAATTCTAATCCCTAAGGCCAAACCAGCATATAGGTCAGTAATCCAACCAAACAGGGAAGTGCTTAGTGATCCACAACCTCCTAAGAATAATGTTGATAAAGGGAAGCCGAAGTGGGTGGATGATGGAACTAGATCTAGAAATGCAGAGGAGATCTCTCATAGATTATCAACACATGAGAGAGAGATGGAAAGAATGAGGAAGGAAAAGGAGGAGCTGCAAATGGAGTTAGAGAAAGTTGAGTTGGAAGCAGCTAATAAGGAAGTTAAAAGAAAAATTAGTTACCTAAAAGCTCCCCCTATCATTTTTCCATCAGAAGATCTCAGTAAGCCTAATTCTCAGCAAATTTCCCTCCCCCCGGTTAAAATTCAGCCTGCTATGCTTGTTAATACAACAAAAGTTAGTCAAGCCCCTGTAAACAATCAGCATAACCAAATCTCTTAGACCTCGATCTCCAATATTAGAATGAACATGGGTAATAGTAATGTTGTTAACCATTTCCCAAGGAGACCCATCAATTTAGAGCAGTATAGACAATTGTTTTTTGATGGGATCCCAGGATACCCCAACCATGTTCCTACTGAGTTAAGGGATAGACTCCATAAATTTGCTGGAAATAATGCAATTAGTGCTGAGGAGAATTTAAAATCTTTTAGTGATTCGATAAATGATTATGAGATAGTGGATGAAGATGTTATAATGAAATTATTTGTTCAATCCCTGGTAGAGGATGCAAGAGATTGGTACAGAGGTCTCCCAGCTAATAGCATTGGGTCTTAGGAGGACTTTAAGAATTGTTTTTCAGGAACAATACGGTGACAAAAAAAATGTGAGCTTCATGCTCAATGAGTTTAATAACATTAGAAAATCTGATAATGAAATGGTCATCGATTTCAATGCTAGATTTTAGAAAGCCATGCATAGATTGTATCAAGTGATGAGGTTAGATGATAACATGTGTCTAAAACACTTATTATAATGCATTTGATTCTAAAATGGCTTACATCTTAAGGGATAAAAATCCACATAGCCTGAGGGATGCATTTAGAATTGCTATTAATGTGGAAAGCAATAGAAAAGCATCTAGAAAGTTAGGGAGGAGAACTGATGGTAGGCTATGGCAGGAAGCAAAATAACAACCCAACAAAGTTGCTAAGGAGGAAGACAAGATAGACAAGTTGGTTACTGCTATGAAGGATCTAACTGCCAAGGTAAATAAAAATGATAAGCCTCATTATAATTGGCAAGATAGACCCCCTAGGCTGCATGATATACCCTATAATACCAACTAGAAATATGGCAAGCCGTAGAATGAGAAGCCTAAAAATACTCAGAGTCGGGATACTCCTGATCTCTTAAAAGGGAAAAATGTCCATAATATAGAAAACACTCCTTGGTGTATTTCTTGTGATGGGCCACATTCTCCTCATCGGTGTGCAGTAGCTCAAGCCCTTGAAGAATCCATGAGACAAGAAGCTGAGCCTGACATTAACATGTTTGAGACCATTGTAGAAAGTGATGAGGAATCTGAACAAAGTGAATTTAGTGATGTGTTGGATAGTGAAAGGTATTTTCAAGGACAACTAACACTAGATTGGCATCCTACTTTGAATGTGGTAACTATAGAAGATGAAGAAGTTCATCTCAGAAGGCCTAGTAAGGAAGAACTAAAAAATCTCACTAAAGCTGTTATAGCTAAGGCAAAGCACAATTATAATCTAAGGAGCACTAAAAGGGATAGTGATCAGGGTGAACCAAGTTCTATGTTTATAAAAGAGGTTCTTCAGAAAAAGGCTACAAGTAGTACTACTTCACCTCTAATTGGTCAAGAAAAGAAAGAGCAAATTAAATATGCACCCAAGAGTGCAGATGATAAAAGTACCAATGATACACAAGGAGCTGCCACAACAAAAGGGGCAAGTCAGCCTAAGGCAGAAAGAATTAAAAATAATGTTGAGTTGAGTGGCAATTCCACATTTGATATGGCTCAGGCTCTTACACAGATGAAAGTTATTGTCCCATTAATAGAATTACTGAAAATAAAAGAACATAGGGATGCTACCTTGTCTTTGTTTTCTAATATATCTGACAATGACGCAGTCTTACCCACCAGTTCTGTTAAAAATGGAAAGGATCAAGAGTTCCAAACCCCAGAGGTTTATGTTGGAACCACTATTACTCAGGAGCCTTCATAGGTAGATCATTTTTATGTTACTTTGTTAGTGAGTAACCGGTTGATAAAAAATTGTATGATAGACTCAGGGGCGGTTGCTAATGTAATGCCTTATGGTATTATGAAAGAACTAGGACTGTCAGTAACTATTGTATATGGAAAATGTTATGCTATGGATAACAGAGAAGTACCAGTGATAGGTACAATGAGAGATGTTGAAGTGAAGATAGGAGCATTTCCTAAGGCAACTTAAAAAATGGATGTTATTGTTACTGACACTAAGCCCCATTATGGCATGTTGTTATCCAAGCAGTGGGCAGCAGCAGGAGGAGGAAATGTCCAATTAGATTTATCTTATGCCACCATCCCAATCAATAGGAATTAGGTCAATTTGTACAAAGAACCACATGCTCCTAGAGTAATTGAAAAGGTCGATCCTAACATGCTCAATTGTATGATAGATGTTGATCTTGATAATTTTAGAGTGCAACCAATTTTGCCCTAGTTGAAGAATACTGACTCCATTGTGATTGAATTAGAGTCACAACAACATGGTTTATCGCAGATATATTTTGACGGAGCTTGTTCCAAAGAAGGGTTAGGAGCATGAGTCCTTTTTGTATCCCCATGAGGTATAGCTTTTAAATATTCTTTTCTATTAGCCTTTCAGTGCACAAACAATACTGCAGAATATGAAGCTCTGTTATTGGGGCTTGAAGTTGCAAAGAGGCATGGGATACAATTGTTGAAAGTTTTACGAGATTCAGAATTGGTTGTCTCTCAGGTAAGATCCAAATATGCATCCAAAAATGATAGGTTAAAGAGGTATAAACATGCAGTTTGGGATGTCATTGAGCATTTTAGTGCATTTTCTATTAGTTGGATAGAGAGATCAAAGAATATCATGGCAGACTTTTTAGCTAATGTTGCATTGAAAAATGATGATGCAACACTAACCGGCATATCCACTATGGAAATAAAATCTAGGCTTGCCATCCCTGATAATGTGTATAATTGGCAAGTTTTTACCGATGATGAAGATATTCTTAGGTTCATTCAATGTGTTGATGATTATGATGGACACAAGATTGATTGCAATGCATTAGTGGAAGTGGTAGACAACAAGGAAACAGTGTTTGGAAATGATTTGGTCCAATTGGAAACAAATGACATACCTAAAGGGTTGGTAGAGATAGAGAGCATGTTTAGCTACAATGACAGTCACTTGCATCAGCAGTCTACCACCAAGTTAGAAGAACTGGAGGAGGTAAACCTGGGGATTGAATCATCCCGTAAGTTAGTATACATTGGGAAGAAATTACCCCCTCATGTTAGAATTAATCTTATTAATTTATTGAAGAAATATAAACATGTTTTTGCTTGGTCTTATGAAGACCTAAAGGCGTATAGACAAGACTTATTTCAGCATGAAGTCCCTTTACTTCCAGATGCTAAGCCTTTCAGACAAAAGCAAAGACCTATTAACCCCTTGTTAGAAACCAAGATGCAGCAAGAATTGATTAAGTTAAGAGAAGGGGGGATTATCAATCCTATAAGACATTCTTCATGGGTCTCCAATTTGGTCCCAGTGAGAAAGAAGAATGGGGACATAAGACTGTGTGTGGATTTTAGAAATTTGAATGTTGCTTCTTTAAAAGATAATTACTCTTCCCCCAATATGGAAGCCATGATGCAGAGAGTAACTGGTTGTGATCTTTTGTCCATGATGGATGGTTTTTCAGGATATAATCAAGTGTTGGTGAAGGAATCTGAACAATTCAAGACTGCCTTCACTACCCCATGGGGAACATATGTCTATGTAATAATGCCATTTGGATTGAAAAATGTTGGAGCTACATTTCAGAGAGCTATGGATGTAGCTTTTAAAGAATTCATCAACATCATCATGGTGGTTTATCAAGATGATTTAACTTGTTTCTCTAAAAGGGCCGATGACCACTGTGGACATTTGGAAAAGGTGTTTAGTAAGGCTTTGGAGTTCAGTGTGTCATAAATCCCAAGAAGTGTCATTTTGGTGTCACTAAAGGAAAAGTATTGGGGCACATTGTTTCTAAGGAAGGGGTAAGAATAGACCCTGAAAGAATTGAGGCAATAAATAATGTGCCTGCACCAAAAAATGTCAAAGGTATCCAATCTTTTTTGGGCAAGGTTAATTTTGTTAGAAGATTCATTGCAAATTTTGCAGAGATAGTGAAGCCCATTGTAAAATTGCTTAAGAAAGATACAACATTTTGCTGGAACCAAGAAGCATCAAGAGCTTTTGATGAGATTAAAAAGGCCATTCAGGAAGCACCAATGCTGAAATCTCCTCATTACAGTAAGCCCTTTTCTTCGTTCTCTTTTGCTTCATACCATACAATAGCTATAGTGTTGTTACAAAAAGATAATGAGGGATATGAACATCCCATAGCTTTCTATAGCAAGTCTTTGCAAGTAGCAGAACTAAAGTATGAAACCATGGAAAAACAGGCTTATGCTTTAGTTAAAGCCATTAAGGCTTTTAGGCCATACCTTTTGAATGCAAAAGTCACTACTTATGTCCCACATGCTGTAGTTAAGGATATTTTGTCCCAGTCTGAGGTTACAAGAAGAAGGTGTAAATGGATTAATAGAATCCAAGAATTTGACTTGGAAATAAAGATCACCAAATTGGTGAGAGGCTTAGGTCTGGCCAAGCTTATGAATGAATCTAATCTTCTAAATGTTGAGATAAATAATGTTGAAATCAAAAGTGTTTCAGTCACTAGTATTGAAAAACAACCCTGGTACTCAGAGGTAGTACCTTTCTTAAGGGATACAACATTTGCAAAAGGGATGACACATAATCAAAGAGGAACCCTGAAATTGAAGTCTCAAAAATATGTTCTCATTCAAGGTGACTTATTTTGGAGAAATAGAGATGGAGGGTTACTGATGTGTTTAGATGAATTCTAGGTGAAGAGAATGTTGATTGAAATGCATAATGGAATATGTGGGGGTCATTACTCTGCTAAGACAACTGGTGGAAAAATAGTCCAGGTTGGGTATTATTGGCCTACCCTATTCAAGGATACTCATGAATATGTCAGGAGATGTGACCCATGCCAAAGGTTTTCATCCAAGCTAAAATATGAAGGAGCTCTGCCCTTGAATCCAGTTACAGTGGAAGCCCCTTTTGTCCAATGGGGGATAGACTTTATTGGAGAGATTGTTGAAAAATTGGGAAGAGGTCACAGGTGGATTATAGTAGCTACAGATTATTTTACAAAGTGGATTGAAGCTATTCCCACCAGAAGAGCTACAAGTAAAATTGTTATTGATTTCTTGATGGAGTGTATCATAACTAGATTTGGGGTTCCTATGAAATTAGTAATGGACAATGCTATGAGTTTTAGGTCAGAAGAGTTTTTCAACTTTTGTGCTAGTCATGAGATACTCATGTCTTACTCTTCACCCTATCATCCTCAGGGGAATGGACAAGTAGAATCCAGTAATAAAAGCCTCTTGAACATTATCAAGAAAATCTTAGATGAAAACAAGAGGTCATGGGATCAAAAGTTGAGACTAGCTTTGTGGGCGGACAGAATCACTATCAAGAAAGCCATTGGAATGTCACCATTTGAATTGGTATATGGTGCATAGGCCAGAGTGCCTATAAACAATCTTCTTCTAGTGTACAAGTTCTTGCAAGCTGAAGACATGGAAATGTCAGAGCCTATGGAGGACCAAATGATCCAGATGGTCGAAGTGGAAGAAATCAGGTCATTAGCCCATAAGAGGAACTTGAAGATCCAATTGCAGTCTAAGTACCTTTTTGATAAAAGGACATCATTGAGGAAGTTTCAAATCAATGATGTTGTTCTTCAGTGGAATGCAAGAGGACGGGACAAAGGAAAGCATAAGAAATTTAAATCATTATGGATTGGCCCTTTTGTGGTCTGTGATTTAAATGGAAAGGATTCATACTTTGTGAAAAATATGAATGATGAAGTGTAGGAATTTCTAGTGCATGGACAATTCCTAAAACATTATTTCTCTTGAAGTCCATGCACGGTAGGTCCTCTCTTTGTATATATTTTTTTTGCTTTGTGTTGTTGTTGTTTGGGTTTGTGTTTTGGTATGTTTCTCTTGAGTTTCTTGTGTTTCTTGTGTTGATCTTGCGATCAACCATCCCCAATCAGAGCCGTTGTTATCACTATTTAAGAAATGGGTTTTCTTTTCCCATGATTGGCTAAGCTTTGAAAAATTTTGGGTCAGGTATGCTATTAATTGCTTCAAATATGTTCTAGGTCTTTAAGGGTTAAAGGTTTAGTTTTTAATCGCTCAAATGTCTAATAAAAACCCTCTGGCTTCTATTTCTACATTACTTTATTCACTTAAGTAATGGGTCTCTAAGTCATGTAAAGTGTCCCCCCTTTTTACTTGCCTAGGCGGTCTCTAATTAATTGAAAAAATTTATGCCTATCACTTATGCCTTTTCCTAAATGTTGTCAAGTTCTGTAAGTGTCGCGCAACTCTCAGATTAATCTACGCCTTTAGCTATTTTGTTAGGCAAAGTTGTGGGTGCATTAAGCTATGCGAAATAGCAAAAAGCAAAAGTAGGCTTGACTATGTGTATTGGTGGCCAGCTTAACGAGACCCCATTCATTTTGAATCCAATGGCTCGCGTTGATTTACGGCTGAAATAAGAAGGTAAGTTACCTTTCATGAAATGGCAAAGAGGTTTTGTGGGACCCAGCGGTGAAGACTTTTCCATGACTAAAAGGTGATCAAGTTTAAAAGAAATTGATGGCTTTTGTTGTTTCGCGGCCAAGAGATGATCACAGTTTATTCTTCATGAAATAGAGAAAGGTTTTTGGGCCCAGGAAAAAGAGGTTCCTAAAAGGAATAACAGACATGCAGGTCCCCAAGATCTAACGACCAGCACAGTTTTGCAGGAGGAAGGTGCTCACAAGATAGCTTTTGCGAAATGGCGAAATGACATGGCATTCCAACCGGGAAGTCCAATTGGCTGAGATAACAAGTAAGAAGTTGGCACGTCAGTTCAGGAATGACTGAATGCCAGGTGGATAAAGCTAAGTCAGAAGACCCACGTTTGCCAGTTTTAAGTAAGTTGTTAAGTATCATGCAAGTTCTTGAGATCTGATGGCTCATGTAGATTCGCGAAGGTAAGATGCTAGTACTTTAAGGCCTACAAAATGGAGAAAGAGTTAGTGGGCCCAAAGGACAAGTAAGGCATAAAGGTAAAAGATGATCAAATCTATTTTGATCCAAGGGTTCTCATTGTTTCATGGCTGCAAACCAACCAAAGATTAAGGCCTGTGAAATAACGAAAGACAAAAAGAGGTTCTGTCTAGCATGACGTGGAACGACATTTGTTGTTTCTTGTGCGGCTCGATGGTGATGTGTCAAATGACACATGGTTTTAAAAGAAATTATGGGCCCGCCTATGTGCAATTGGCAGTTATGTGGAAATCTTGAAGTACGACACGTGGCTGACTCAGAACTGAACCCAAAGGAGTTTCTAGGGCTAATGGTTGAGTGCCACGTGGCTTTTGTTAACCGATAAACAAGTGGGGTATGTAATACCTAGATAAAGGTCCCACCTAAAAAGTGTTCATCTCAAGATTGATCTGACACTTCTCGTTGTTTTGTGGCCCAAAGATGGAAGTGGATTAACCCCTGCGAAATAGAAAAAATTGTTAGCTGTCAAGATGAGTCATGGTTAAGTTAAATGGGTTGATGGTCCTGGTTAGAGTGAAAGGCTGAGTGGTTAGAGTTCTATCTAATGCTTGGCGTAGCTTCTTGAAAGGAAAATGCTCGAGGGTTAAGACCCATGAATTGGCGAAAAGGAAGTAGGGCCCGATGCTAAGGCAAAGAGGTTAAGATGGTGTAAAGACTGATCAAGTCTCATCTAATCGGATGGCTGGTGTAGTTTTGCTAGGTTAAAGTACATGTCGGCTACTATCTGTGAAGTAGCGAAAAGATTTTTAGCTCATTGTCGGATGACGAAAGGTAAAATGGTAAAGGCAACACAAGTTTGATATGATCTAATGGCCAGTGTAGTTTTGCTAGATGAACATGCAAGGATGTTACACTCTATGAAATGGCGAAAGAGCAGAAAAGAAAATACGCAGGTGTGTTATGACCCACCAGAGCGAAATTTTCAAATTCTTCTATGAATTCGATTCTGAAGGGACAGTCGAAGCATGTGGTATCAATGTCGCAGTTAAGAGCCTGACTACCATATTTGATCTCATATCAACTGAATGAAGACATCATTTTGAAAAGCTATTGCAGAGAAGCGGGTACAAAGCAGAATTCTTCAAGCCAAGAATAGGTTCTCTTGTACTCTTGCTTAGCAATTACTTGACAGTTTGTTTAAATTGGGGTTTTGATCTCTTACAGAACTGTGTGGTTAGTAATTAAGTTTCTTGCTCAGTAATTTTAAGATGGCACCTAAAAGGGAGTTCTCAGGAAAGGTTAATTACCAAGAGAGGGCAATTTGTGATGATTTCCTAGAACAGTTGACCATGTCAACCAATGTGGCAGCTAAGGTAAAAGAATTAGTGCCAAGAGCTCCTTACTTGAAAATAGGAGAATGACTCTATGACAAAGGCAATTGATTGAGAGACCCATAGGTAGGATTGTCTAGGTTTGGGTCTTTTCAAGGTCAAATTTGGCATGAGACATTCCCCAGCCCCAATGAACAGCATTTGAGAGTTAGATGTAGGAAAAATGGTAGTTCTTGGAGTGTTCATGGATGTGGCCCTTCTAACTCAAGCTGCACACAATTATGACCCTACTACAAAGAGTATTAGGGAAATAAATGGAAAAACCCTCATTGAGATTAATAATGAGGAGTTCATAAATGCTTTTGGGCTTAGTGAATTTTCCAATTTTTTAGAACCCATCAATTTTAAATCATATGCTCAGGTTTACAATGCATAGAGGAATCACCTTAGGAGTGGCCATCTTAAATAAATCTTTGTGAAGATAGGTGGATTGATAGTTGTAAGACCCAATACTATGGAGCCTTTCTCCTTAAATCTATTCACCCTTAGAGCCAAGGGATTATACTGGTCACTCTGCCAAATTCTAGAAGAGGATGTTGAGGCAAACATGCCAACTCATTACATGTTAATGATTGCTCAAATTTTGAATCCTTCTCTCGTAGTGACCTTTGATTATGCTTCCTATGTTACTAATGCCATCCATGAAGGCTTGAGAGGGATAAAGAATGGGCAAGTGGATAGACCTTTTGGATGGTATTCCCTCCTCATGCATTTATTTCTATTCAAGGGTGGTGACTATTTTGCAAATAGAATGGATCTTGTGAAAGAAAAGGATGGAGAGAAGATGCCAGTTCAGTTATGGAGTACAGTGCTTTCATGGGACAGAGAGGATGCTAGCTACTTGAGATTTGATAAGTTCTTTACTTCTAAAATTAGGACTCTTATATGTTAAGAGAATCCAAGAGTCCCTAAGGTTCTTTTGGAATTCATTAGGCCAAAAGAGTTTGCTGAAAACATTAAAATAATCCACAATTGTGGTGATATGTACTTATACCCTGTCTCCATAGTTTTCAGAGTGTATGGTTTTAGAGGCACTCCATTTTTATTGCCATATCAGGTCCCTCTCAAAGTAGGAATTGCAGAAGTTCTCAGGCAGATTGGTGGCCTGCAAGAGGCAGAGCTAACATGTAGAGGTAAAGGGACCATTTTCCCTACAATAACTATAACACATCAATTTGTGATAACTAAAGCAGGTTGGAAGTGTTTTGAAGATTTCCTTTAACCCAACCACTTATCAATAGTAGTATCAAGGTGTGCTAACCTTGAAGATTTCTTCAATGGCATGTTCAGAAAGAGGGTAGTATGTAGAGGTAGACCTCACGAATTCTAGTTCCCTGAAGACCTCATAAGGAATGAGTTTGATTTGGATGAGAAAGAGCTATGGAAAGAAAATTTGGTGGCCTATAAGAAAGCCCTTTATTTTGTGCACCAATTTGACACCAACTATGAGCCCTTGTCTAGTTTCCACCCCTTTGAAGAAAAGGTAAAATTCTTAATTCTTTGTTTTGAAGATGTGATGCAAACATTGAAAGAAAAGAGGGAAGTTGTGATTAAGAACAACCCTGAGAAAGAAAGACTAGTTTTAACTAGGTCTACATCGGCCAAAGCAATACCTCCAGGTGATTACATGTTACATAAGAAGTCCAACTATAGTGTGTTGATGCCAACAATAGGGGAGCCTTCTACCTCAAAAGGAAAGAGGAAGATACAAGATATCATTGACATTTAGGAGAGCCAAAAGAGGCAAAGAGTGGGAAAGGAAGTACAATCTGATGAACCCTTGTATTCCCCATCTCAATCCCCTATTCATATAGGAGATGAACAAGTAGCAAATGACCAACTATTACAATTAGGCAGTATTGGAGAGATAGCCTACAATTATGATGAAGTGGAAGAGGGAATGCCAAAAGAGCCCCTTAATACTGAGATGAATATAACCACTAGTGAGTTCAAAGGCCAGGAGTTGGATCCTAAGATCAAACAAGCCATTGAGGATTTCATGGCTGATAATAACTTTGTCACATCAGGAGCTTTCATGCAATTCATATGGAAGCAAAATATTGATCATTTTAATGCTAGGTGTGAGAAGAGGAAAAGTGAGAAGCCCCACAAGGATCTGTCTGTAGTGGAGGAAGAAATCATGCAAGAGATGATTACTGAGTTTAAGACCATCACTCCTGAGCAAGGAAGAGACATGGTGGCAAAGGCTGGTGTACTCATTCTCCCTGAATGGGACATAGCAGATGCCTTGGTTTTAGAGGTAGTAAGGAAGGAGACTAAACCTATGGAGGGAGTCACTTTCAACAAGGATAATGCTTCCCTGGTTATGTGGTCCCTGAAAAGAGATGAAAATAGAAGGAATAGGGACACCCCGGGGTCAAGTTACCTAGGAGGTATGATAGTGAAAAGAGTACAAAGAACTGGGGTGGTAGAAGTTGCAAGCACAGTCCTAGAGACTGCAAAGTTTAGTGTTGTAGTAGCAGAAAGAGAGGCCAAGGAAAAGGTAGATCTCCAAGTTAAGTTAGAGACAGTTTTAAAAGCTTACAACAATGTCAAGGAAGAGGTAAGAGGTAAAGATAGCATCATTGCCAAGTTGACAAGTCAGTTGGTAGGACAATACCATCAAGGTGAGTCTTCAACATTGATGATCTCCTCTTCTCCTACAAGGCCTCCACCTACCAGCCCCATTATTGAATTCCCACCATCTCTAGCACCTTCTAGTTCCTAGTTGATTGAGATCACTCCCCATGAATTGGAGAAGCTAAAACAGGCTCAGGCCTTGTATGCAAAGAAATATGAAGAGAGAGTAAGGGCTAAAATTTTGAGTTTTGTTGACACCATAGGGTCCTCACTAATGTACAATAACATGAGTAAGATTTTGGAAATGTGGAATGAGCTAAATGGAGACAAGGCTATTCTAATGCCTATTTTTGACAAGTGGAAGCCCAGAGAGTAGGATATAGAACTTATTTGTGTATCCTATGATGAGGCAGGGGCTGACTCCATTATTAAATCTACCAATGATATGACAAAGGATTTAGTAAAGTTGGCAGAAGGACTAGATGATGCAGATAGAAAGATCAACTTGTACAAGAAAGAGTACACTGATCAAGTTTTTGAATTACTCCTAGGGGGTTTTGCTAGTCCAACACAATTAAAGGACAAACAAATATGGCTTAAGGAATTAGAAGCCAAATTGTCATTGAGAATAAAAGGAATTATTAATTCAGAGGATGCCTCCATATTTATCAAAACAATTGAGGAGATTGAGAAAATCAAATCTCATTATGGTTTTCTTAATTCAGAAGTCAACAAAATGAGGACTTCTTGGAAAAGATTAGCCAAGACAAAGGGAAACATGATTAACTTCTCGTGGCCTACTGATGATGTATACCAGGAATGGACAAGGAAATATGCAATAATGGATGTGGAGTAGTTAGAAGATGTTGCAAAAGAACAACTACTAGAAGAAGCCGCAGATGTTGAAAAAGACTTGTAACCGCATTTGAAAAAGGTTTTGTAACTACTTCTTAAGAGAAGTAATGAATGTAACAAACTCTCCTAGGAAGGTCCAAAGCTTTGTATGCATCCATGTTATTATAAATGGATACTAGGACTAGTAAAAGAGGATTGCAAGGCATTGTAAGGAAACACTGCAGAAATTTATCTTAGCTCTTTTCTAAGTCTTAATGGAGAACACTCAAATTTTTTTGTAATACTTTCTGAGATAATATCAATATACAAACCATCGGTTTTGAGCTTAAACTTTGTGTTGTCTTCAAGTATGTTTTGCAAATATTTACAGTTTCATTCTGAGTAATCTAGGGTTATTCCTTTTGAATATGGGTTGTAAGGTGACTTCAAGTAGATATGCTTCTTAGCTTTTCTCTTTAGGAGAGGAATTAAGTATGCGGGAATCATTTCTATCGGTAAATTCTTTGTGGGATGCTTTGAATTTGATAAATGCAGTTTGGTTTGGTATAAGTTGAATTCTTATGTATGTCAGGCATATGTGGGGATCTATGGAAGCGGAGCTGATAGGATGTATGGGATACTTGATTGTGGGAGTATTGCCTAAACTTAGATGACTCTGTGGCCAATGGATAAGGCATTGGTATCTATTGTGGTTGTCTTTTTACACAGCTTGTAGGTCAATACTAAATATGAGTATAAGTTTTATTTCTTTGTTTCAGTTGATTTTAAGGTGATAAGAACCACTGGTTTTCAGATTGGTTTACTATGGATTTGTCTTTTAAAAGTGTGAATTCAATTCACAAAAGGGTATACCCACCTGAACTTAGGACAAGTTTGAAGTGTAGAAGGTTAATCAAACCTTGTCATATGTTGTTTTGAAAGTTTCCTTTTCTTTGATCTCTCTTCTACACACAGAGTTTAATATATTACTACAAGGGTCCTAAGGGGAATTAGATTTTGAGAACAACACAATTAACCTAAGATTGTCCTTATATGATTTCCTCTTAGGTGAGAATGGTGAATCACCTGGTTGTGGAGAGGAAGATTGTGCTCCATCTTGTTGTGGTTTAGACTTAGGTTGCTTTTGATTCTTGCCTTTTCCTTGATTACTTTGATTCCCTTTGTTAGCCACCAAAGCTTGTGACTTTGAAGATTTGAGAATCCCCATCGTGGTCAACTTAGATTGCTGAAGTATCAACATCTCCGTGAATGAATCAAATGAGGGAGAAGTGTATGAGGAACCTTGAGCTAACCTATGGGTGTGAAAGCTAGATACAAAGGCTACATACTCTAAAGGAAGCTTGTCCAACAAGTTATAAACCAATTGAGCATCTTTTTTGTCAATTCTACAATCATTTAGCTTTTCTCTTAGCTCAGTTGCTTTTGTGACATAATCTTGGATTGTATCAAAATCCTTGGGATCCAAAGTTGTGAGTTCACTATCAAGCTTGTAGCCCTTAATCTAATCAACTTGACCATACAATTTCTTAAAAATATCCCAAGCCTCTTTAATTATTGTGCACTTATCAATGTGAAAAATGAGGTCATCTGATACATACTTTCTAAGAATTCCAAGTGCCATAGCATTCTTCGTAAGCCATTCAATTTGAGCATTAGGATCAGCCTTAGGATTAGGTGGTGTTGTTATATTTTCATTTACATAATGAATGAGTCCTTTTTCCATTAGTTTACTCCATGCCTTAATTTTCCATGATGCATAATTATGAGGAGTTAAAAGTGGAAATTTAGGAGAACCCATAGGACCAAAATGAAAAAACACAAGATAGAGAGAGGCACAATCACACAAGACACCCCCCAAAATACTCAATCAAGAAATCCCACCAAAATGGTGATTTTGACACTTTATACTTAGTGCGTATACAATGGGCCACTTGCAAAACAAGACAAAGTGGACTTCTGATTTCAATTTACAACTTCTCAAAATGAGATCTAAGAGACTTCAACAAATACTGCTAGTGATCTAAACTGAGATCCAAGCAAAATGCAAGTACCAAATATGCCAAAAAGGGCCAAATACTGAAAGTACAATTTCTAATTAAAATCACTGCAAGTAGATGGCAGATTATGAAAGTAGATAAAAAAAATGCACTTTCAAAAAAAACGGCACCTGAAAAGAAGTCCATATGAGCCCAAACGAAGTCTCCAAAGTTGTAAAAATTAGGATTTCATGATTTCCAAAAAAAATTATCTAAAAATCAGAAAACTCCTACAACACTGTATATATCATGAAATTCTACCCCAAAACAAAAACAATTGCTCGAAAAAATGAGTCCGGATGAATGAGATATCACTATTTGAAAATTGTCTGCAAAATTATAATTTCTGGAAAATTTCCGCCACAGCATCAAACTTCAAATGCCTCTAGATTTGGCTTTCGAAGTCCGATTTGGATGAAACAAAAGGCAAAATTGACTTTCTTGGTCCTCCTCAATCTAATGGTAACCTCTGATTTGACCCATCAAGCTTCAATAATAACCTGCAATAGAAAACTCCAAAATACACAACCCCAAATAGCATCAAATTTCTCTCAATTAGCAAACCAATGACACTCTAATGGCTCTGATGCCATGTGAGACATGGACCAGCTCTGATACCATGTGAGATTTTGCCAAGATCAAGAGGCAATGGAAAGCACAAATAAGCGAGACAAAATATATGATAGAAATAAACAGTATTCTATCAAGAGAAAATACTGATCAACTAGATCATCAATCGATGTTGTTTATACAATGAATATGAGCCTGCTTATATAGGCAAGGCTATATGGATATGTGAGCACACAAACATAACATGTGGCTCAATAAGAAACAAGGGTAGGTAGGAAATAGGTGTGGGTAGGTAGGAGAAACAATATAATATTCCACATGAGGTGGATCACCCACTGAATGTGGAGTGTAACAACAAGATCACACCATAAAAGGTGGAAATTCTCCTACACACACTATCCCAATGTGGCACAAACAACCAAGTGTCTCATACCCAAACTACTATGAAATGCATTTCCTAAGTAAACTTAAGTAAGGTGTAATAATATCCGAGATGAATAATTATTTACACCAACAATAATTCATTGGCACAAACTTTGACCTCATCTTAGCAATCATCTGATCCCATATCTTAATCTTCTCTTTACCTCTTCTTTGTCTATCAATTTGCAAACATGCCCACCAAAGAGATGCATGACCTTTCAACCAAGTACAGGCATATTTTACCTTCCTCTCTTCTGTAGTGTTTTCAAAATCGAAATACTTCTCCATCTCTGAGATCAAATCCATCAATTTATTTGAATCTAATTTCCCATCATATTTTGGTGGGGTAAAATGAGGTTTAGTATTTACTCTACTCAAAACTCTTAAAAACCTTTCCTCATCTGGATCAATCGTCGATAGGTTTGCTTGTTCTGTCAGGGCTTCTTCTCCTTCATCTTCACTTACATCTTCAATATGTCAGCCTCTTCTAATCGGGATGCTATTCCTTGCAACATATCCATCATAGTAGGGTTTGCATTCCCACATGCTCCACCATTCTTAGATCTTCTTTGCACCATTGTTCATGCTATTCCTATGCAGCTACAAGCTAGATCCACAATCTGCCACCCTACAATAAAACTTTAGGACACGCAACCTCTGGAATGAAACTTCGCTTTGATACCACTTGATACAGTCACCAGTGAGGAGGGACCTCAAAGAGATCAATCTAGAATAGTCAGCAAGAGTAAACACAATGAAAACGCAAAGATATGATGGAGACAATGCAGAAAAAAATATTTTAATGCATGAAATTTGATTACATCCAACCGGTAACAACCGAGAACTTGAATCTTATGATCTATCTTCTACTCACATTCTAGCTACTTGATTATTTGATTGATTGCTTTCTAATGCACAATTACAATTATATATATCCATCCAAAGGATCCAGTCAGCCCAAAGAACAAGACCTAACATGTAAAATCAACAAGGTCAGCCTCCGCCAAGAGATTCCTTTCGAAAATCCAAAGGATGAAACATAGATCAGGGGAAAAGGTCAGCCACACATCAAGGAACATTGGAATCAATGCCCAATGCTTTGCAAGCTTCGGAATGGGTTTCAGTAGATCACCAAAATAGGTCTAGGCAACTGGTAACAAAGGACCAATTGGTAACAGGAAACTATCATGGAAACGGGTACTGATATCTTGCCAAAAAATAATCCAAATGCAATGCGGTTTGGAATCAAGAAAGATGATCAAGTCTTCAAGTAGAATCCAATTCCACAGGATCTAGTGAGCCTAAATTGGGACACATGGGAAATGAAAATTGAAACTGCAAATAGAAAGAAAAACAAAAAGGAAAATGTTTTTGGTTGATGCAAGATTGCAATGAACCAGGGATTCTCCTGCATCAAATTAAATCAATCAATAATCATAACACTCCAAGAAAACTAACAAATAATAACTCAAGAGACCACTCAATACTAAACAACAACTCACACCAAGACACTAAACTAACAAGGGTTATCAACTTAAACCTAGAGTGTATAATGGGTTTTCATGTCATCTTTGATCAACTTGCCATTGGGATAAGACATGCTCAGACCTGTGAAGTTAGGTGGAGTCAATTTTTGGTACCTGCAAACCTATCATCAACAACACAAGTGCAAAAACATATACCATAACATATATCATAAAATAAGTAGACAAGTGAAGAGAATCACAACATCATATCATCCTTGTAATGAGTGATATGACATCATCTCTATCATGAATACAATAGAAGACACTCACAATCAAACAAGCACTAACATAATCATCATATCATTAAATAGGGTTAGTATACCATAAAGTACCATCAAATCACCATAAGTAATTATAAACAACACATAGAATGAGTACTTATAGATCATCAAACAAGATTCTAACATCATAATAATCCATATAACAATCCATAATATCATCATCCATAAGGAATCATAATATCAAATGCAGATTTATTATGTCTATCATCCATAAAGAAGAATCCAAATCATGAGTAAATCCATAACATCAAATCAAATTATCACAAAATATTCTAAGTTATGCCAATATAGTCTATTGATGCACAAAAAAGAAAGATAAATCAAGGAGGGGCACTACATCCTCCCCCCTTGCCCAAGCTTACTCCTGGAAGCCTAAAACAAGTAGGAAAATATTTGTCTCATCTGCATTGCATCCTCCTGAAAGGCTAAAAAATCATCAGTCAGTTCTCATTGGACCCTTAATTGCTCCATGGCATGACCATTGAGGATCAACTCCAGATGTTGTAGTATATGCATGGTCACTAAAGAAAGTTGCTCAACCATGACCTAAAGTCTCTACTACTACATTTTGATGCTCATGATCACGATTATCCATCATTGCATATACATGATGAGAGCTCCCTGCATCACCAGCTATGGTCTTTGAAGTTGTTGGCCTCTGAACAAATGCCTGACTAGATTGTTGAGGGAAACTCACTGAATAATGTCCCTGCTAACCATAAGTGAAATAACTCCCTCGTGTGAATCCATGGCTCACTAGGGGTGCATTGGGCTATTGAAAGCTACCTCCACTAGAGTTCTATTGAGAACTCTACATCGGTTGATTGGCATGAAAATGAATAGTACGATGCCTACTACGCTCCCTATACACTAGTGACCTCTTCCTACAGGAAACATTCTGACTCTAAGAGCTCTCCTTTCACTAGAAATGTTCACCCCTAGACAATGGAGGGTCACTCCTAGCAAATCTTGATGCCTGCAATTGCACACCTCTCACAACCGATCTCAAAACTACATCACTAACAATCTACACACTAGGCATACCTCCCAAAGTCAAGGTCAGGTTCTCCTCAATCAAGCATGCCTTCTCTACATCTACCTCCATAGTCTTAGGGTCATGAATCCGAACCTCTCCACTAATGCGGTTACTAAGACCTCTAACAAAATGTTGAATCAACATCGGCTCATCATTCGTGATCCCAGTGTACTGCTTAAACTCAAAGGGTTTATGCTTGTACCGCTCAACTATCATATCCTGACCCCTCAAATCATGAAACTCATCAGCCCTCCTTTACCTCCAAAGATCTAACAAGAAATGAGCACAAAACTACTCAAGAAACAACTCCCATGAAACTATTGCAATGTCCAAACATAGCTTTTTCTCCTCCATATGCCACCAAGTCAAAGAAAAATCTCGAAGATGCATAATTGCACACCTAGCCTTGGTATTACTGCTATACTTATGCATAGAAAAACACCTACCCATATCCAAGAGCCAAGTCTTTGCCTCCATGCCACTACTAGAACCATCAAAAGTGGGAGGACAAATCCTGAGAAGATCTCTATTATGACCCACTTCAATCCCATCCTGATCAGGTACTGTGTCAACTCTCCTCCAAGGAAAATGTGAATGATCCCTCACTCACTCTTGGTCTACCTCTCTATCCTGATGACTAGCATGATGATATCCCTCTTGTTGATTCTCCTCCTATCTTGGTCCTAAACATTCAAGAAGTCCATGTCTCACAATTAAAAATTATATCACACGATACGGAGATCGACCACTGGACCAATATAATGATATACATGATATAACATGGACCACCAAAAATCTTGCCAATATCAACTGCAACACGCTACACCACCAAGAATACTGCATAACATGAAGAATATCACTGGATCGGCAAAATCACCAAGAACGCGCGCAAGAGTCAATGCAGACCACCAAAACAAATAGGAAACAATTAGGAAACACTAGCAACCATGTTAGAACCATCTGCCATAGCTACACCAACACCACTTATCAAATCTTCATCGATCAACACCTGAAACTTAAGAACACTCAAACAGCAGCAACTCATACTAGAAGGATAGTTTGTGGAGCACCAAATCATGAACCATCTGAAATGTAGATACACATGAACAATCTCCCAGAATCTCAACTCAAGATCTAATCAAACAAGAATATACTGGAGGAAATACCAAACTCTACAAAGCATTGATCAGAACAACCAAACTGCAAATTGGATCACATGATATGATTAATTAAGCTTTTGGATCACTGAAACCAATACAAAAAGATATATTGATACTAGAAATACTCCATATACTGAACCATGATCCCAATAAACCAATCTGCAACCATTCAAGCAATAAATCATAGGAATATGTTGACATAAATGACAACAACATATCTTAGTAGCAACAATGTCCAACAATCTCCCCCTTTGGTATTGATGGCAACATATAGATGTGAAAAACAATCATTGCAAAGAAAGAAAACATCTCCAACAAGATCCCCCTAAGGTCAAGCTTACCAATAGTAGATAAGACAATTTTTCACATGCCTTTCTCCCCCTTTGACATCAGTGACAAAGGTTCTCAAAATAGAAAACTAAACTCTCCCCCTTATAATAGGCAAATCAGCTCAACTGAACCACAAACAGACTACTTCACTAGAGGAGCAACATAAATTCATCAATCAGAACAAGAGGATAAGACTATGAAGTGCACCAAATTGATGCAACTCAATGTATCTAGTTCACATTAAGAGGGGTGGATACCCCTAACTTGTCTCTCAAATAGACAAATGTATCCACAAGCAAAGGCTTTGTGAAAATATCAGAAATTTTTTCCTTTGTAGATACATACTCTAGCTTCACTTCCTCTTCAATGACTTTTTCTCTCAAGAAATTATACTTGATTGATACATTTTTAGTCTTGGAATGTTGCACCAAGTTCTTTGACATATTAATGGCACTAGAATTGCTACAATATATGATAGTAGGCTCATCATAGATAACTTTGATATCTTCAACATTTGTTTCATCCAAACGACCCGAGTGCAATTTTTGGCAGCAGCAATGTATTCAACTTTAGCACTATATAGGGAAACTAAATCTTGTTTCTTACTTGCCCATGAAACCAATGTATTACCCAAAAAGAATGCACCACTAGAGGTTCTCTTCCAGTCATCAATATCACCAGCCTAATCAACGTCAGTGTAAGCACATAGCATGAAATCATCATTCCTTGGATACCACAAACCATAATCCATGGTTCCTTTAGATATTTGAATATCCTCTTTACAACGGCAACATGACTCTCTTTCAGATCAGCTTGATATCTAGAAGCCATGCACATTGCATGCATAATTTCAGGTCTAGTTTGAGTCGAGTATAGCAATCTACTAGCCATAGATCTATACAAGGTCTGATTAACTTTTGGAGATTCATCATTCTTAGATAATTTGCAAGCAGTCACCATAGGAGTTCCAACTGGTTTAGAATCTTCTAACCCAAACTTCTTTAGTAATTCCTTTACATATTTATCTTGAGATATTTAAAAACCTTTTCTAGTCTGTGAAATCTGCAATCCTAAGAAAAAAATTCATTTCTCCTATCATAGACATCTCAAATTCAGAAAAAAATTCATTTCTCCTATCATAAACATCTCAAATTCTTTCTGCATTTCACCGAAGAACTTCATACTTAAGTTATCATCTCCTCCAAAGATAATGTCATCAATAAAATCTTCAACAATCAAAATGTTATCATTCTCAATTTTGAGATATAGATTACTATCAGCAGTACCTTTGTTAAATCCCAATTTCAGTAAATACTTATCTAATCTAGCATACTAGGCTCTAGGGGCTTATTTTAGTCCATAAAGAGATTTCTTCAATTTGCATACCATATCTCCATCATTTGATAATGAAAATCCATTATTTTTCTCATTGTAGACTTCTTCCTCAAGATCACCATTCAGAATGACTGACTTGACATCCATCTGATACCTTGAAATCCTTATAGGCAACATATGCAAGCAATAGTCTAACAACATCAAGTCTAGCTACCAAATAAAAAGTCTCATCATAATCGATTCCTTCCTTTTGTGAATATCCTTTGCATACAAGTCTTTCTTTATTTCTGACAACTTCACCAGCTTCATTCAATTTGTTCCTGAATATCCATTTAGTACCAATCACATTCTTGTCTTCAGGTCTAGGCACAAGTTCCCATTTGTTTTTTTTTTTCAATCTGATTCAATTCTTCTTCTATATCCTTCATCTAATATTCATCTTTGCAAGCCTCAACAACATCTTTAGGCTCAATTTTAGAAATCAAACATACCTCTTCAACAACTAGCCTTCTCCTAGTCATTATGCCTTTATTTTTATCCCCAATGATCTAATTTTCAGAATGATTTAATCTCGCATACCTCAGAGTCTTTTGATTATTCTAATTTTTCAGGTTCCTGTACCTCTTCACCAACAACAGCAACCTCTGGGATAACTGCCTCTACTAGATCAATCTAATTCAATTCTTTAGCCTGATTTAGTGGTAAAACAACATTTTGGTCATCATCATATCTACATGCTATGATCTCTTTTCCACAGTTCTCATTAACTTTCACATCTACACTTTTCACTCTTTCTTAATCTCTTGTTGTAGCACCGGTAGGATTTTCTCTTTGTACAATATCCCAATAAAATTCCTTCATCACTTCTTGCATCAAAATTTCCTATATCCTCATCTCTCTTGATATAACACTTGCTTCTCTCTAATATATCTTCGGAAGATTCCCTTCAATCAGCATATAGTCCTTGCAGCATCCAAGATAGTCATGTTCTTCCTTTTAACAAGTCCATTTTATTGTGGGGTTCTAGGAGCAGATAATTGTCTTTTAATTCCATGCTTCTCATAGAATGAGTCAAACTTAGTACAACAAAATTCTCCTCCTTTATCTTATCTCAGACATTTCAGCTTTAGTCTTGTCTAAATATCAACCTTTACTTTGAATATCTTGAATTCATCCAATGCTTCTAATTTCTCCCTCAAAAAGGCAACCCACATCATCCTGGAATAATCATCAATAAATAACATGAAATATATGTCACCCTGCACACTTCTTATTGTAGTAGGTCCACATAGGTTAGTATGCACAAGATCTAGAAATCCATCAGATGAATACTGCTTACTCTTGAAATAAATTCTTGTTTGCTTACCCATTTGACATTCCTTACCTACCAGATTAGTGAACTTAACAATTTTAGGCAAATCTCTAACAGCTTGACTAGAACTGATCTTGATCATTGAGTCAAAATTAACATGACACATTCTCCTATGCCATAACCAACTTTCATCAATTTGAGAAATAAAGAAACTTTTCTCACCAGCATTCAAATGAAAGATATTACCTTCAGTCTTAGTTTCTGATGAAATCTCTATATTGGAGGCATTTAGGATCTTGCATTTTCCATTCTTCAATCGCAAGTCATAAGCTTTGTCCACCATTTGTCCAACACTCAAAATATTATGCTTCAAACCTTCAACATAAAAGACATCATTAGTGTTTTGCTTACCATCAAAGGAAATAGAACCTCTACCATGGATCACATAGGCTTTGTCATTTCCAAATATCACTATTCCACCATAATACTTTTCCATATTCTCAAATTTTATTTTATCACCGGTCATATGATGTGAACAACCATTATCAATCACCCATTCATCTTTCTCTTCAACCTTAGCAGCTAAATCTTTCTCCTCAATAGTGCAACTTGTGAAATCAATAGGTACGGGTCCATCTTCTTTAATAGTAATAAACATAATTTCATCTCATTCTGATTCTTCATCAACAACATAATAACAGTTCTTTTGATACTTATACTTCTAGTTAGACTTGTAGAGCTTATCATACTTCTCATGCTTCTCATATCTATCATTTCTATCATGCCTATTTAATTTATCATTCCTATCATATTTAGACATTCTCTTCGAGTACCTAGAAGCAAAATGTCCTATCTTATTGCAAGAAAAATATTTTAGAGGCAATTTACCATCATACTTGCCATCTCCTTTAGGCAATCTGAGAAATCAATGCTTCAGGCTCATCCAATTCTATTTCTTTCTCTTCCATATCTCTTCTCTCTCTTTCATATCTAGATATTATGCATTCATTAGGGTCATACTTTTTCTTTCCAGATACAGATGCTCTAAATGTTATCTCAAACTTTCCATGGTATTCACTAAATTTGCTTAGTTCAAATGCAGCAATCTTTCCAATGAACATGTCTCTTGTCACAGTAGTCACACTTTGGATCTCATCAATAGTAACTACCTCATGTTTGTAAGCATGAGGAAATGATCTCAGTACCTTAGCAACAATTTCATCTTCTTCAATGGTTCCACTGGCACATCTAATACCTAGGACAAGCTCATTCACTTTAGCCATGAAGGATTTTATGTTCTCATCTTCTCCCATCTTCAGCATCTCATACTTCCCTTTCAAACTCTGCAACTTAGCAAATTTGACTTGTTTGTCTCCTTCATACAAGGTCTCAAGCGTCTCCCAGATCTCATGTGTAGTCTGAAGTCCCATCACATTAGTCATCTTAGAATCAGTCAGGGCACTCAGCAATGCTTCCTTAGATCTAATGTTATTTTAAGTATCTTTGATCTGCAGTAATTGGTCCATTCTGAGGAAAAGAATAGGCATCCTTTGTAATCTTACAGTAATCTTCTCCAAGACATCTCAAGTGCACTTCCATCTGGTTCTTCCATATAGCATAATTACTTCCATCGAATCTCATACTCTCCTTCTTAAGAATAACACTTCCAGTTGCCATCCTGGATCACCTCAAGAAGTCAAGCTTCTTTCAGAGGATATAGCTCTGATACCAATTATTGGCAACAACAATGAAGGAAAACTAAGAGGGGGGTATGAATCAGTTTTCACCTTATTAGAAAACTTAACCTCAAATGCAAATTTGATAAACTGCAGTAACAACAAAGATAAGAAAATTGACAGCACAACACACAACACAAAGATTTTGATGTGGAAAACCTAGTTAAGGGAAAAACCATGGTGGGAACCTACCCACAATAATATGATACTATACAATAGTACATGTAAATATTATAGTGGGGAATGTACGTGCATTCAAGCACACTACCTAGAGCTCAATGCTCAGAATAGGATGACCCAAAAGGCTATAAACCTCATGGAAGGTTCGCTACCTTACAATAATGATCAGACTACAATCTGGAATATATGAATTGCAAATATAGCATCTCCTTATTCTTGATGATAGTTCTGGTTAAGCTTATGTGTCTGCCTTGCAACAATCTCTACTCAGTACACCACATCAAAAGATAAATTCTCTTAAGAACCACATATACTACTCTCTAATAATGCAAATGCAACATCGATACACAAATTACATGACTATACCACCAATTTATATAAATCATCAACCTTGGCAACAATGTTGGCTAAACCCTCATCTTACAATTACAAAATTATATCACACAATACAAAGATCGACCACCAAACTAATATAATGATATACATGACATAACATGGACCTAAAACAAATCTCCAACCATGCATCACCATCAGAAATCTTGCCAAGATCAACCACAACATGCTACACCACCAAGAATACCGCATAACATGAATAATATCACCAGATCAGTAAAATCACCAAGAACATGCACAAGAGTCAATGCAAACCACCAAAACAAATAAGACACAATTAGGAAACACCACCAAGCACGTTAGAACCATCTGCTATAGCTACATCAACACAGCTTATCAAATCTTCATCGATCAACACGTGAAACTTAAGAATCCTCAAGTAGCAGTAACTCGAACTAGAAAGATAGCTTGCAGAGCACCAAATAATGAACCATCTGAAATGTAGATACACATGAAAAATCTCCAAAAATCTCAACTCAAGGTCTGATCACACCAAAATATACCAGAGGAAATACCAAACTCTGCAAAGCACTTATTAGAACAACCAAACTGCAAAGAAGATCTTATGATATGATCAATTAAGCTTTTGGATCACTAAAATCAGAACAGGAAGATATAATAATACTATAAATACTCCATATAATGAACCATGAGCCCAATAAACCATTCTACAAGCACCAAACCAATAAATCACAAGAATATGTTGACATCAATGACAACAACATATCCTAGCAGCAACAATATCCAACACATTAACCATCCCATTAGGTTCATTTTAAAACAACATTACTGAATGTTCCTAATCCCATACATGAAACCAAATACATAACAATATATCCAATACCATTATTTCCATTAATTAATCAATATCCAAAGTACATATGATACATCAATATATCCACTACTATATCATTTACTACACAATATCTGATTGCATCAAGGAGTATAGATCTTAATTACAAATACAATTACATCATGAGTATAATACATATATATGTCATGCAAGTAATATACATCAATATGCTACTAGTATCCATCCATAGCTGAGAAGACAAGAGATCCACAACACGTAGAAGAATCCGATGAAGAACCTCCCAATGGAAGAAGGCATCAAACCACCAGACCATGTGGAACCATAAGGAACCACTCCTTGTGCTAGGAGATGACACAAGATCCCACTCACATTCTAGATCTAGGCTAACACCTAACTACCAAAGAGATGGAACTACTCCAAGACCACAAGACATGACAAAATCCACCATATAGGACATCCAGATGCACCATAATACAAGGCATAAGAAACTAGGATCAACATGTAGGGAGAGTGTTGTCACATGAAATCACTAGTAAGGATATCCTAGAACTCAGCCTCAAATCTGTGATACATAGGTAGAACCATCTCAACCTTTAAGGAATTCAAGGGAGTTCAACCTATCCGGTTACCAGATCTACCACCTCACTCTAGTCTTCCAAGCCATGAGATGAGACATCGCAACACAATTCTTATATTACTTAGATGATTTACCACTAGCCAACCCACCTAATATTAATTATTATGTTATCACTTGATTAATACAATAAAACGTCCAATGAGCTATCCAGACGGTCTAGACCTTGGCTCCAACCAATAAGGAATCCTAGCAGTCTATTCCTTGTGACCTTGGCAGACTCATGGAAGCCCACTCTCCCTAACCATGGACCTAGGCCTTAAGGTAAACATACACAACAAGAATAAGGGCTCTCAAAATGTAACCCGGCTAACCAAGGTCTCCAAAAACATAAGAATACCATAAAAGCACAATAAGCCTACATCACAGCCTCATAGGCTACATAAATCACATATCAAATTAAAACCCAAGAGCTCAATACATTAGCAAGGTATCACTCATCTTGCACACAACATATTAATGCAAATAGCCAATATAATCCATATCACAACACTGTTTCATCCAAGAGTACTCAAGAAATACAACACAACCTCTAGACAGTCATAAAATCCAACTAAGAAACCCAAAAACCTGACTGAAAACACCAAAACCAAAAATACATAGACCAACGCATTTGTACCACAAAATAGTGCATTTGACTTGAGTGATTCAGCGCCTTTGTTAAATACTTTAGCACATATAAGAAACAGTCTAGCGCTTTTATAACATCTCCTGGCACATTTGTGACAAGAAGTATATATCCTAGCACATTTGTCATAGGAAGTAGCGCATCTGCCACCCAGTCTAGCACATTTTCAATAGGAAGTATTGCATCTGTCACCTAGTGTGGTGCATTTGAGAGAGGAAGTAGTGCATCTATCACCCAGTCTAGTGCATTTGCGATAGGAAGTAGTGCATCTAAAACAGAGGCTTAAAAACTCAGACTGACAGAGCACAAAGTGACGATTTTCTCAAAAAAAAACTAAGGCACAAAAATATGACCCAAAAACACTATGGATAAAGATGCTAGGAAGAAACAAATTCAAGGAACCAAACTAAATCCAAAAATGAAATCAAACCATGGAGATTAAATCAAGTTCCTCATAAAACTCATTCACAAAGAAAAAACTAAAACATAGAACCATTCTAGAAAACTACTCACATAAGATTAAATAAAAGCAATTCATAATCTTATACATTTATCCTGAACCATATAATATATCTATAGATTTAATCTATAACCAAAAATAATTCCCAAAGCTTCCCGCATATAGTCACTGAGAAAACAATCTTTCAGAATTGAAAATGCAACAAAAAAGTCCTCCAAGCTGGAAAAGTAGAAGAGGTCTATGAAAATATGACAAAGAAAATTCCAATCCAAAGATCAACCAAATCAATCCAAGCTCCCAACAAGTAACTCCAAAATTCAAATCACAGAAAAATGCATTCGACAACCAACCCCTGAGCAATCACAAGAAATTAATTAAAAAGAAATCAAACCCAAACTATGCAAAAATGTCGGCCAATAAGAATAATAGAATAGATAATACTTCTTACCAACCTTTCCACATACCAAGACAAATATTAATATAATAATATTTAATTTACTTACCCAATAAACTCAATCAATCATACAATAGGGTAGGTAGGATAAATAATTATTTAAATCAACCCAAGAGGGTAAATAGCAAATAACAATATAAACAACTAATCATAAATAAACCCATTGGCACCATTAAATATAAAGCCCAATAAATAGAATAATCAAAGGCTATATAATTAAATATTCCAAATTAATATTAAAGCCTTAACTTTACAAATGGATAATAATTCCAAAAGGCCAATTAATAAATAAATAATAAATGATAACTAGCGAATATCCAATAATATAAAATCACTTATCCAATATAAATCCAATATTGCTCTTCGCATAATATTAAATATTAATACCAACTATTTATTTATTTTATTACTATAAACTATGTAAACTCATTAATTAAATTTATCATTATTAAACTATATATATCAATTAATTAATAATTAAATCAATCAATAATCATAACACTCCAAGAAAACTAAAAAAGAATAACTCAAGAGACCACTTGATACTAAACAACAACTCACACCAAGACACTAAACTGACAAGGGTTATCAACTTAAACCTAGAGTGTAGAATGGGATTTCATGTTATCTCCGATCAACTTGCCATTGGGATAAGACACACTCAGACCTATGAAGCCAGGTGGAGTCGATGTCTGGTACTTGCAAACCTGTCATCACCAACACAAGTGCATCAACATATATCATAACATATATCATAAAATAGGCAGATAAGTGAAGAGAATCGCAACATCATATCATGCTCGCAATGAATGATATGGCATCATCTCTATCATGAATACATTAGAAGACACTCACAATCAAACAAGCACTAACATAATCATCATCATATCATGAAATAGGGTTAGTACACCATAAAGTACCATAATATCACCATAAGTATAAATAATACATAGAATGAGTATGCATAGATCATCAAACGAGATTCTAACATCATAATAATTCATAATATCAAATGTAGATTTAATATGTCTTTCATCCATAAAGAAGTGTCCAAATCATGTGTAAATCCACAACATCAAATCAAAGTATCACAAAATAGTCTAAGCTATGCCAATATAGTCTATCGATGCACAAAAAAGAAAGATAAATCAGGGAGGGGCACTCTATCCTTCCCGCCTTGCCTCAAGCTTATTCCTGGAAGCCTGAAACAAGTAGGAAAATTTTTGTCTCATTTGCACTACATCCTCCTGAAAGGCTGAAAATCATCACTTAGGTCCCATTGGACCCTTACCTGCTCCATGGTTCGACCCCTAAGGATCAACTCTTGATGCTATAGTATGTACACGGTCACCAAAGAAAGCTTCTCGATCATGACCCAGAGTCTCCACATCTACATTCTAACACTCATCTTGACGATTATCCATTATTGCATATACACAATGAGACCTCCCTGCATCACCAAATATGGACTTTGATGCTACTGGCCTCTGAACAAATGCTTGAGTAGATCATTGAGAGTGAATCATTGCATTATTTCCCTACTGACCACAAGTGAAAGAACTCCCTCAGGTGAATCCACGACTAACTGGGGGTGCACTGGGCTACTGAAAACTTCCTCCTCTAGAGTTCTACTGAGAACTTTGCGTCGACTGATTGGCATGAAAATGAATAGAATATTGTCTACTATACTCCCTATATGCTAGCAACCTCTGCCTATGGGAAACATTATGATTCTTAGAGCTCTCCTTTTAGTGGAAATATTCACCCCTGGATGATGGAGGGTCACTCCTAGAAAATCCTAATGCCTGCGAATGCACACCTCTCGCAACTGATCTTGAAACTAGAGCACTAAAAGTCTGCACACCAGGCATACCTCCCAAAGTCAAGGTCAGGTTATCCTCAATCAAGTGTGCCTTCTCCATAGATACATCCATAATCTTAGGCTCATGAATCTGAGCCTCTCCACTAATGTGGTCACTAAGACCTCTAATAAAATACCAAATCAACATCGGCCCATCATCCACAATCCCAACTACTTCTTAAGCTCAAATAATTTACGCTCATACTACTCAATTTTCATATCCTACTACCTCAAATCATGAAACTCATCATCCTTCCTCTGCCTCCAAAGATCTGACAAGAAACAAGCACAAAACCACTAAAGAAACAACTCCAATGAAATTGTCACAATTTCCAAATAGATTTTCTGCTCCTCCATACACCACCAAGTCGAAGCAAAATCTCAAAGATGCATAATCGCACACCTAGCCTTGGTGTTACTGCTATATTGATACATAGAAAAACACTTACCCATAACCAAGAGCCGAGTCTCTACCTCCATGTCACTACTAGAACCATCAAAACTGGTAGGATGAGTCTTGAGAAGATCTTTCATATGACCCGCTACACTTGCATCCTAATTAGATACTATGTCAACTCTCCTCCAAGGTGAACACGAATGATCCCTCACTCACTCCTAATATACCTCTCTATCCTAATGAATAGCATGATGAGATCCCTCTTTTGGATTCTCCTCCTATCTCAACTTTAAAAGATCAAGAAGTCCCTAAAGCACATTAACCAATTTTAGAATCACATCACCAACTTGTGCTCTTTCCACCTGTTGACCATGTTGTTGCTCCTCATGGTGTGACTCTTCAGAAACCTTAGGATGAGAATTTCACCGAGTACCCATATAACCACCATAACCATGACCTCTACCTCTAGCAATATTCTTGTCTAACTAAGACACAAAGATACTATAAGCTAAGAAATCTAGGGAAACAAATAAAAATAATAACAAGCAGGGATAAACCACTGGGCTACCCCATGCTAAAGTGCTAACACACATAATGGGCTCATATGAAACCAGAGTACCTAGTGTATGAAATAGGCTCTTATACTAGATGCAATGCCTGCCAAAATACCCTAGATAAATACAACTATCTAGCATGCACTTAGAGATAAAAAAAAAATTAAAACATCTACTAATGCAACATAACAATTAACTACTCAAGTGTATTAACATTTATTAACAAGATAAACACATAATCATAAGAGCACATAACGCAAGGGAAAATAAACACAATTATATACATCAATAACATTCCCTAGGGTATCTTAAAGCCATTACCTAATCCAAACATATAACATAAACTACCTAAGAACATCTCTTCATAGACATGATAACACAATTACCACCATGATCAAATACATACTAAATTATAAAATTATTTATCCTTTCCATACATTTATGAGCATTTACTATTCTTGATATGAATACATCCATCTACTATGCATACATTAACCATCCCATTAGGTTCATTTTAAAACACCATTACAGAATCTTCCTAATCCCATACATGAAATCAAATACATAACAATATATCCAATATTATTATTTCCATTAATGAATCAATACCCAAAGTACATATGATACATCAATATGTCCACTACAATACCATCTAGTACACAATATCTGATTACATCAAGGAGTATAGCTCTCAATTACAAATACAATTACATCATGAGTCTAATACATACATATACCATGTAAGTCATATACATCAATATTCTACTAGTATTCATCCATAGCTAAGATGACAAGAGATCTACAACACGCAGAAGCATCCGATGAAGAACCTCCCAATGGAAGAAGGCATCAAACCACTCGACCATGTGGAACCATAAGGAACCACCCTTCGTGCTAGGAGATGACACAAGATCCCAATCACAATCTATATCTAGGCTGACACCTAGCTACCAAAGAGATGAATCTACTCCAAGACCACAAGTTATGACAAAATCCACCATATAGGACATCCAGAGGCACCACAATACAAGGCATAAGGAACTAGGACCAACATGTAGGGAAGAGTGTCATCACATGCTATCAATAGTAAGGATATCCTATAACTTAGTCTGGCATCCATGATACACATGCGGAACCATCTCAACTTTTGAGGAATTCAAGGGAGTTCAGTTCATCTGGTTACCAGATCTGTGACCTCAATCTAGTCTTCCAAGCCATGAGATGGGACACCACAATACAAATCTTATTTTAGTTAAATGAGTTATGACTACCCAGCCCACCTAAAATTAATTATTTTGTTATCACTTTATTAATACAATAAAACCTCCAATGATCTATTGAGATGGTCTAAACCTCAGCTCTAACCAAGAAGGAATCCTAGTAGTCTATTCCTGGTGACCTCGGAAGACTCATGGAAGACCACTCTCCCTAACCATGCACCTAGGCCTTAAGGTAAACATACACAACAAGAAAAAGGTCTCCCAAGTAACTCGGCTAACCAAGGTCTCCAAAAACATAAGAATACCATAAAAGCACAATAAGCCTACATCGCAGCCTCATAGGCCACATAAATCACATATCAAGTAAAGACCCAAGAGCTCAATACATCAGCAATATATCACTCATATTGCACATAGCATATCAATGAAAATAACTAATATAAGCCATATCACAACTCTAATTCATCCAAGAGTACTCATGAAATACAACACAACCTCTGGACAGTCATAAAATCCAACTGAGAAACCCAAAAACCTGACTGAAAACACCAAAACCAAAAATACATAGAACAACGCATTTGTACTACAAAATAGTGCATATGACAAGTGATTTAGCACCTTTGTTAGATAGTTTAGCACATATAAGAAATAGTCTAGCACTTTTATAACATCTCTTGGTGCATTTGCGACAAGAAGTAGCACATCTGCCACCCAATCTAATGCATTTGTGATAGGAAGTAGTGCATTTGTCACCTAGTCTGGTGCATTTGCAATAGGAAGTAGTGCATCTATCACACAATCTACCACATTTGCGACAAGAAGTATCACATCTAAAATAGAGGGTTAAAAACTCAGAATGATGGAACATAAAGTGACGATTTGTTCAAAAAATACTAAGGCACAAAAATAAGACCCGAAGACTCTATGGACAAAGACACCAGGAAGAATGGAATTCAAGGAACCAAATGAGATCCAAAAATGAACTCAAAACAAAGAGATTAAATCAAGTTCCCCATCATACTCATTCACAAAGAAAAAACTAAAACACAGAACCATTTCGGAAAACTACTCAAAAAATATTCAATAAAAACAATTTGCAATCTTATACATTTATCCCCAGTTATTCAATGGGAAACTATTACCGAGTTAGACAATGATGAGATCATGATGTTTAGATTGTTTTGATATCCTACATATGCTATTGTTTGAAAGGTTAATACTATACTATGTTACCGAGCAAAGAACCTAGTCGGTAAACCCTAAGGTTATCGCTATCGGTTAATGAAGGTAGAATGTCTACTAAGTGAAGTTTAGTATTTACCGAGTTACAACCGAGCTATAACAAAATGCATTAAATGTTTACATGTGATATTTAATGAAGGAAGCTGATGAGCTGGAGCGGATTAAATTATTGGTAAGCCATGTATGAAGATTGCTAAAGAATCTATGGTAAAGAAAGATCGGCAAGAAGATCTACAACTCAAATTGAACCGCAATACCCTAACACAAGTTCCAAGGTGAAAATGCAAGTTCCAAGGTGGGGTAAAATGTTTTCAGATCAAAGGATACATTGAACCTGGACAAGATTGAAGATCTGATGGCTATGATTGATCATGGGAAATATGATCAAAGAGATTAAGTAGTTAAAAGATTTTTAATAAATAGGAAACTGTTGATAAACAATGTATGCAGGCAAGTGTATGTACAGGGATGCTACATAGTGATTACCGAGCACAAAAGCTTGAAGACCTATTTTGATAACAGAGTATAGAGCCCAGCAGAGGGACAAGATAAGTCCTATGAATTGATTGTATTGAGCAAATAAGAATCTGCTTAAGCATTTTTAGATGTGAAGTTGTAGACATACTTTTATTACTGTTATTTTGAGAAATAACAGAAAATCTCTTAACCGAGTAGACTTAACAGTCTTATTTGTAAAATCCTCTAGCAAGGTGACATTCTTATTGAGTGTTTGAAATCCTTTAACAAGGTCACTTCCAAAAAGGTGAAGATCCTAATAGATCCAAGGGAAATCCCTTAACTGGGTCACATCTAGCAATGTGTTTGTAATCTTTAACAGGATTTGCTTTTAACTGAGCATACTCTAGAAGAGTATATTTCTTAGTGGGTCCGAAATCCCACAGTGGTTTTTCCCTATTTGGGTTTCCACGTTAAATCTGGTGTTATATGTTTGTGATCTTATCTATTTATGGGTCTGCATGCATTACTATTTTTCTGATAAGGTTACCGAGGTTGAATCTTTTTTTTTTTTTGAAGATTAAGTTTGAATGATTCACCCCCCCTCTCATATTGTTAGCTTGGCATCTATACTAATCATATTTAGTATCAAAACTATCAATTGGTATCAGAGCTTTGGACTCCGGAAGAAAAGTTTAAAGGCACTTGAGTTAAAGATCCAAAAGATGTATAAGAGGGATGCACCGAAGCTGAATACGTCAAGTTTCTTTACATGGCAGAAAAGGATGAAGCTGCATCTATCAGGAATTGGAGAATATGCTGTCTATTATCTAGAGAATGATTTCATCACACTGAGCACCTATCCATTGACAATGGAAGAGATAAAGGCAAAGAAAGAACATATACAAGCAATGATTGAAATAACATCTGCATTGACCGATTCGGAGTTTAATGATCTAGAAGGCTGCAATGATGCAAAGGCAATGTGGAATAAGCTCATATCTATATATGGAGGAGATGAACATGTTCAAAGAGAAAAAGTGGATAGTCTAAGACGACAACTTGAATCTATGAGGATGAATGAAGGTAAGACATCACCCAGTATAGTACAAGACTAAAGGAGATTGTAAATCAAATCAAAGGAGCAGGAGGAACTATTGAAGAAAAGGATGTAACAAGTAAGATGCTGAGAACCCTTCTACCTGCCTATGCAATCTGAGTCTCTGCAATCAATGAATTGAGGTATGTACCCAATATGCCAGTTTTTTTAGATGCTACTATTGGTAAGCTACATGCATTTGAGTTAAGTAGCTTTGGTAATAGTGGATCTTCGGTAAATAAAGTTGAATCTGCATTTAGTTCTTTTCATCTTGATGAATCTAATGATTACAATGAAAGAAAGTATATGTACTTTGAAGGAGATCATCGTGGAGCAAGTGAAAGATTTCAAAAGAACATGGAAGCAGTACACAAACTGTATGAGGAAATCAGAAAGCAAGAAGAGTTTGAAGCACTATTAGCCAGAAGGCTACCAAGAGGAAAAGGTAAGTATAAAGGAAAGCTACCTTTAAAATGTTTCAATTGTGATAAGATAGGATATATGGCTTCTAACTATCCTGACAAAGAATATAGTGAAAAGAGAGATTACCGAGATGACAGATAGAAAGATAATCATTACAGAGGACACCGAGACTTCAGGAGAAGAGACAAAAAGACATGCCTAATAGCTGATGAGGAATCTAATGATGATCAATCAGATGAAACTGATACAAAGGAAGTTGTTTATGTGGCTATCAAAGATGGATCAGATGAAGAAAGGTATGAAGAAAAAGATTTAATATCTCATATAAATACTAATGATTCTTGGATCATAGATAGTGGTTTCTCACATCACATGACAGGTGATAAACACAAGTTTATTAAATTAGATGATTATGATGGAGGGTATGTAAGATTTGGTAATGATGCACCATGTCCGGTAAGAGGTAAAGGATCCATAACACTTCTTGACAATGCTAAATGTAATGATGTTTATTGGGTTGAAGGTTTGAAATACAATTTGTTGAGTGTAGCACAGCAAAACAACACAGGTTACCAAATAGAGTTTGAAAAAGGAATTGTCAAAGTTCATGACAAGCATGGAAAGTTACTGCTACCGAGACACAAACAAGAAGTAATACATTTCATCTTGACTCAACTTGGAATAAATGTCTATATGCAAGGTAGATGATACCTGGTTATGGCATAAAAGGTTTTGTCATGTTAATTTTGATAATCTGATCAAAATAAGTAAGAAGCACCGAGTAAGAGGTCTACCGAGTCTTGAAAAACCTGAGAATGCTATGTGCCGAGGATGCCAGATGGGTAAGATGACAAGATCAAGCTTTACAAGTAATTCCTACACTTCTAAGGGAATTTTAGATCTTGTGCATACTGATCTTTGTGGTCCTATGAAAGTTCAGAGTTATTATGGTGATAAATATTTCATATTATTTGTGGATGATTACTCAAGGATGATGTCAGTAATGATTTTAAAAGAAAAATCAGAAGCTTTTCAAATTTTAAATGGTACAAGGCTAGAGTTGAAAATGAAACAAGAAGACAACTGAAATGTCTCAGATCAAATAGAGGAGGAGAGTTTACTTCTGATGAGTTCAACTTATTTTTCAATAATCATGGTATAAAAAGACAAGTCTCTACATTGAGAACTCCACAACAGAATGGGATAGCTGAGAGAAGGAACAGATCTATTGTGGATTGTGCCAACACCTTGATGATTGAAAAGAAAGTTCCACAAACCTTTTGGAGAGAAGAAATAAGCACAACAGTTTACACCCTGAACCGAGTACAACTGAAGAAAGGAACTTTGAAGACACCTTATGAAATCTGGTATGACAAGAAACCTAATGTAAGTTATTTTAAAATCTTTGGGAGTAGATACTATGTTCACAAAGATGATAGAAATGGTAAGTTTGATCAGAAAAGTGAAGAAGGAACATTTCTAGGTTATTCTTCTAGAAGCAAAACATTTAAATGTCTGATCAAATCATCTAACAAAATAGTAGAAAGTGCAAATGTGAAAATTGATAAATTTGCAGAAAGAAATGATGAAGGAAACTCCAAAGAACCAGAAGATTATGAAGGATTTGTTTATGTTCAACCGAGAAGTCCTACCGAGAAGACTGCTGAAGAAAATGAAGAGAATATCCAGTTACCGAGTGATGAAGAAGATCATACAGAGCCTATCGAGCCTGTATTAGCCAAGTATGTCAAAAGGAATCATGCACCAAGTCAGATTATAGGAGATAAGAATGATCCAGTGATGACAACAAACAAACTAAGATAGAACACATGTCTAATATCTGAATTTGAACCGAGAATAGTGAAAGTGGCATTTAACAGTGAAGATTGGATAAATGCTATGACAGAAGAGATTGATCAAATCAAGAAGAATGACACATGGATATCGGTCCCAAGATTGAAGGACAAAAATGTAATCGGTACAAAGTGGATCTTCAGAAACAAGCTAAATGAAAAAGGTGAGGTCATTCGGAATAAAGCAAGACTAGTTTGCAAAGGTTATGCCCAAGAAGAAGGAATTGATTATGGTCAGACTTTTGCACCTGTGGTAAGACTTGAAGGAGTAAGAACATTATTGGCATATGCTGCTTACAAGAATTTCAAGGTATATCAAATGGATGTCAAATCTGCATTTCTGAATGGTATATTAGAAGAAGAAGTTTTCATTGAACAACCTGAAGGATTTGTTGAAGGAGAAAATAATGATCAAGTATGTAAATTGAACAAAGCTTTATATGGTCTGAAACAAGCACCTAGAGCATGGTATGAGAGATTGCACTCATATTTGATCAAAATTGGTTTTATAAGAACAAGTGAAAACAACAATATGTACATGAAGAATGATGAAAATGGAATACTCATCTCAGCCATATTTGTTGATGATATTATCTTTAGTGGAAATGACTCTCTATGCAAGAACTTTGGAAATGAAATGAGTAAAGAATTTGAGATGTCATTAATCGGTGAGATAAAATATTTTATAGGTCTGTAGATACTGCAAATGAAAGATGAGATTTTCATTACCCAATCCAAGTACATAAAGGAAATCTTGAAGAAATTTGGAATGGAGGATTCAAAACTAGTAAGTACTCCTATGACTACCAACTGTAAACTATCAAAGAATGATGAATCCACATCTGTTGATGAGACACTTTACTAATCTATGATTGGAAAGTTGCAATATGTTGTTCACAGCAGGCCATATATAGCACATGCAGTAGGTATTGTTGCAAGATTTGCTGCAGATCCTAAGGAAACACACATGATGACAATCAAAAGAATTTTCAGATACTTAAAAGGCACTCAAGATTATGGCTTAGTATATCGGAAAGGAAATATTTTTGATTTAAAATTTTATACTGATGCTGATTGGGTAGACAACATTGATGACTGGAAAAGCACAAGTGGAGGAGCTTTCTTTTTAGGAGAAAGACTAGTGAGTTGGCTTAGCAAGAAACAAGGATGTGTTTCTCAGTCAACAACATAAGCTGAATATGTTCCTGCAGCACCAAATTGCACCAATATAGCATGGATCAAACAACTATTGGAAGGTATAAATGAGCAAGTTACCGAGCCAGTAACTGTTTTCTGTGATAACACTAGTGCCATTAACATTTCAAAGAATCCTGTTATGCACTCTAAGACAAAGCACATATCTATCAAATATCATTATCTTAGAGAAGTTCAAGTGAAGAAAGTGGTTTTGGAGTATGTTCGCACAAAGGAACAAATTGCATACATCTTCACATAGCCACTGCCAAATGACACTTTTGAGTATCTCAGAAGTCAGTTAGGGGTCCTACCCCTATCTTCCATTCACTGACCGAGTTTGGTGAAAGCATCAATTCAATGACTCTATAGAATATATTTTAGGAGTTGATGCTGATTTACACACTTTAGGAGGTTTCCTAAAGGTGTGCAAGAAACAATAAATAGGGAATAGGAATTGAAGACAAAATGCTTTGACTGAGACTGAATTGATACATAACAACATGGAATTCACTTCTCAGAGGAAGAAATTATGTTTTTAGTTCTTTTCATTTTTGGCATTGTTGTCAAAGGGGGAGAAGTCTACTGACTGTAGGAGGAGAAGTCTACTGACCGAAGGAGAAGACTACATTTCAGAACCGAGGAGAAGACTAATGATAGAGGGAGAGCATTTCAGAATCACAGCAATCTGAATCTATTAAGGTCAAATCAATTGGTTTTGCCATCAATGCCAAAGGGGGAGATTGTTGGCAATATTGCATTATAACAGACAATGAGAGATTGTTGGCATTTCAATAAGGATATTGAGAAGGTTGTTGATGACTATGGATATAACTGATTAAGGATGAATATTGTCTTAATATTATTATTTTGTCATTGATGTCAAGGAATTGATTTTCTAATTCAGTATGATGTTGCCATATCTTAAGAAGTATGATTTGATGAGTATAAAGATGTCGGTAAAAGACACAGAAAGAATATGATGAATAAGGGGATAAGTTATTCAATGGGCAATTATTACCAAGTTAGACAATGATGAGATCATGATGTTTAGATTGTTTTGATATCCTACATATACTATTGTTTGAAAGGTTAATACTATACTATGTTACCGAGCAAAGAACCTAGTCGGTAAACCCTAAGGTTATCGCTAGCGGTTAATGAAGGTAGAATGTCTACTGAGTGAAGTTTAGTATTTACTGAGTTACAACCAAGCTATAACAGAATGCATTAAATGTTTACATGTGATATTTAATGAAGGAAGCATATGAGCTAGAGCAGATTAAATGATTGGTAGGCCATGTATGAAGATTGCTAAAGAATCTATGGTAAAGAAAGATCGACAGGAAGATCTACAGCTCAGATTGAACCGCAATACCCTAACACAAGTTCCAAGGTGGGGCAAAACATTTTCAGATTGAAGGATACATTGAACCTGGACAAGATTGAAGATCTGATGGCTATGATTGATAATGGGAAATGTGATCAAGGAGATTAAGCGGTTGGAAGATTGTTTATAAATAGGAAACTATTGATAAACAATGTATGCGGGCAAGTGTATGCACAGGGATGCTACATAGTGATTACCGAGCACAAAAGCTTGAAGATCTATTTTGATAACAGAGTATAGAGCCCAGCAGAGGGACAAGATAAGTCCTATGAATTGATTGTATTGAGCAAATAAGAATCTGCTTAAGCATTTTTAGATGTGAAGTTGCAGACATTTTTTTATTACTGTTATTTTGAGAAGTAGCAGAAAATCTCTTAACCGAGTGGACTTAACAGTCTTATTTGTAAAATCCTCTACCAAGGTGACATTGTTAACGAGTGTTTGAAATCCTTTAACAAGGTCACTTCTAACAAGGTGAAGATCCTAACAGATCTGAGGGAAATCCCTTAACCGGGTCACATCTAGCAATGTGTTTGTAATCTTTAACAGGATTTGCTTTTAACCGAGCATACTCTAAAAGAGTATATTTCTTAGTGGGTCCGAAATCCCACAGTGGTTTTTCCCTATTTGGGTTTCCACGTTAAATCTAGTGTTATATGTTTGTGATCTTATCTATTTATGGGTCTTCATGCATTACTGTTTTTTTGGTAAGGTTACCGAGGTTGAATCTGTTGTTTTTTTAATTGAAGATTAAGTTTTAATGATTCACCCCCCCCTCTCATATTGTTAGCTTGGCATCTGTACTAATCATATTTAGTATCAAAACTATCAAAGAAGTGTGTAGAAGTGCGAAAGAGAAGAATGCGTGCTTAACCAAAATTGTAACTAGGCATGAGGAGATGCCATTCTATCAGTTCATGATCTTCCAGATGTAATCTGAATGTTTTTGTAAGACAACAAGTCTTCCCCGAGGATATAGCCCTTCTTGTTATGTGTTTTGAGCAGTGAGATCTAGGTAGTGTGCCTAAATGCATGTGCATTCCCCATTGTAATATTTCATAGCTTATAACAGGGTATCATCATATTGTGGGTAGGTTCCCACCTTGGTTTTTCTGTTAATCGGGTTTTCCATGTCAAAAATATTGGTGTTATGTGTGTTGTTGATGTAGTGTTGATCTGTGATTTCACTGTTAATTATTAGATCTGAAATTATGTTTGAGTTAAGTAAAGTTTTTGAAACAACTGATTCACCCCCCCCCTCTTAGTTGTTTGCCTTGTTGCCAACAATTGGTATCAAAGATAAATCCTTCAAAAGAAGCTTGACTATTTGAGATGATCTAGGATGGAAACCCATGCTTACAAGAAGGATAGTCCAAGATTTGATGGAACAAACTACTCTGTTTAGAAAAACCAGATGGAGTGTCACTTGAGATACATTGGTGAAGATTACTAAGAATGTGTATAATGTTCCTCTGAATGGTCCTACAACTCCGAATGAGATAAAGGAAGTTGAATACAATATTAGAGCTAAGGAAGCATTGTTGAGTGCCCTGACTGATTTCGAGATGACTAATGTTATGGATTTGTAGATTGTCCATGAGATCTAGAAGAAGCTAGAGAACTTGTATGAAGGTGAAAACTATTTGAAAGTTGCTAAGTTGCAGAGCCTAAAGGGAAAGTATGAGGTGCTAAGAATGGGTGAAGATGAGAATATTACCTCCTTTATACAAAAAGTGAATAATCTTGTGTTGAATATCAGATGTGTCAGTGGAGTGTTGGAATAATCAGATATTGTAGCTAAAGTGCTAAGATCCTTGCCTTTTGCTTACAAGCACAAAGCTGCTGTTATTGAGGAGATCCAGACTGTGACAAATGTGACTAGAGACATGTTGATTGGCAAGCTTGCTGCCTTTGAATTGAGAAAATTTGTTGAATCTCTTCCTAAGTCAAAATCTTCATTCAAAGCTACTATTTTTGGGAAGAAGAAATATGATTCGGGAGAAAGTTATAAAAGGATGTCCAAATATGAGAAGGAGATGAGAGAACTTGAAGAAGAAGAAAGAGAGCTTGAGGAGCTTGAAACACTTATTGTTAGGAGATTGCCAAAAGGAGCCGATAAGTATGAAAGAAAGTTACCTCTTAAATGTTTCTCATGTAACAAGATAGGACATTTTTCTTCAAGGTGTCTAGAAAGAGTTCCTAAGTACAAACCATACAAGCCTAAATATAAGAATAAATGTTATTATTCTGCCGATGAAGGCATGATAGATGATGAATCTGATAAGGGAAATTCAGGAGATGAATGAGTGTTTATTTCTATCAAGGAAGATGATCTGGTGCCTACTCATGCTGCTAGCTGCATTAATGAGGAGAAAACTTTGTCTGCTAAAGTTGAGGAGAAAGATGAATGGTTTATTGATAGTGGCTTCTCTCATCATATGACAGGTGTGTTGGTGCCCAAAACCATAGATTGGAAAACCCAAAGACTTGCCAAATCCTCAAGCAGTCCAATCAGCCTTGGCCAACGAATAGGGATAGTCAAAGACTAAATCCCTTTGCACTTTAGGCTCCACTAAACCTAAGCGGGTGTACCTCACACTCTCAAGCAAAAAATAGATTATTTAAAGTGGATTTAAGCCTTTTAGCAAATTACAAACTGGTAAATTGTTGTCTGCAATTATGCTTTATTATGTGCTTTAAATAAATGCCCTCGAAAAGAAATGATTGTGAATGTATATTGAAAATGAGATTGCTTTCAGGACCTAAAAGACATATGCATAGAGTAGTTCATATAGGATTTGGTAAGTAAGTTTTTCCAATCAAGGACCTTAAATGCATACATATCAGACCTTGAAAAATCAATAATAGACTAGTGCCTCTATCGAGGGATATATATGACACTTTGTGGACAAAATATCTTATCAACTCAAGAGATAATTTCTCATCAAATATGAAGGTTCAGTATGTGTTACACAAACAATAAGAACTCAATCTTTCACGTAATGCAACAACATGTGATTCACATCATAGCAAATCTATACACAGATTTATCAAGAGGACAAACATAATCATCAACACAAAAGTGTGCACAATATTTGGAAAATAAATAACGAACCTTGTATATTAACCTTCAGGAAATGATTGCATACATAAGTTGCACTTGCAGATACTTCGTTACAAATTTCTTGCACAAAATGGTACTTCTTCTGCCTACAAAATTCCCTAGTACAAATGACTTTTAGTCCTTACAACAACATGATGTTCTATGATTCCTCCCCGATTGTCCTCTCCTTGTTCTAGATGACTTCCCTTTTATATACATAAGGGATAGTTAAAGATAGTTTCTTCTCAAAGGACACACCCTTTGGTTTAATCAATAATTACAAATGAAACCCTAAAAAATACTAAATGATTCTTAATAATGTTCTTTCTAATCTTTCACTTTGATAAAATTCCACTTCCACTCTTGAACTCCTTAATATTCCTCGTCACCAAACTTTGATAAAATATCCTGCTCACAAACTAAGCCAATCAAATTTATTGATTTAAAAAATTAATTACTCTCGATTAGGTCTTTCTTATGAAAGATTAATAATCCCTTTCCCTAATGCAAGATTAATCCTCCTAATCAAAGTATATCATCAAGGATATTTTGCAAAGTGATATTTATACTTGGGACTTTAAAAACATTAATTCATATAATAAAACAAAATATTTACCCTAGTATATATTTCCAAATAATAACAGAAGGTAAAATACTTTATACTAAATAATAATACTTCCCTTGGAAAATGATAACCATGGATAAATATTCCAACTTTGCAATACTTTTTCATCCTTTTAGGGCAACTTCATCTTCTTGGGAATATTTTATCATATAGGATAAATACTTTGCAAAAATCAATCAAACATTAACTATATGATAAAAATAATTTACCCTAATGAACTTATTCAATTTATTAACTTCGGGCAAATAATATGCATATGAAAAGATTGCCTCAAAACACCAAAATCCATTTTAATAAATGCTATTCATCATTTTACCTTGGGTAAAAAGAAATTTTCAAAATACATTTTCTTCTTTGAACAAAATATAATATTCACACTTTGATCCTCAAATACATTATTCATACAATAAAGAATAATATTTACCCTAATATGGATTCAATTCAAAAAAATAGGGTAAAAACATGATGAGAGACAATATCATTAGGTCACCATATTGAAAGCACTTATGTATAAATATAATTTCTCCTTTGTCAAAATATATTCTTTTATAACTTCTTCAAAGGCAATTAGAATAATATCATAATTATATCAAAGTACAAATAAAATTTGTTTTCAAAGTGCTTTTGCAAGTAAATGAAGATTATTATGTGGTGAGAAATACTCCCTGCTCAACATGTGCTTAAGAAAAATAAATTCAAACTCTCATATGTGAGCGTCCTGCACACCAAACAATGTAATAAAAAAATCATATTACATTAGGGATATTTAATAATTTGCCCCTTAAAATAGAATTTTAGGGCAAATGTTTACATAAATAAGAATACCCAACATTCAAATGATTTTCAAAGATATCTTTCAAAAGTTACACTAATCATTTTAAAATTTCTCAAAAATTTGTCTATTTACATTTAATAATGTTTAGAGAAATTTTTACTTAATAAATTCTGAAAATTTCTAATAGTAAAAAAAGTTACCACGGTCTAGTTCTCTGTTTTGATTAATGGGACTCCTAGGGGTTGCTTCAAAGCGGAAAAAGGTATCCAACAAGGTGACCCTCTATCCCCTTACCTCTTTATCATGATTGCTGAAGTCTTGAGAATAAATGTGGCTGACCTGGTTACCAATGGAAGACTTCAAGGTTTCAAAGCTACTTCCACACTCCCCCCCATAATATCCAACAATTCATGGATGACACTTTTCTTTTTGGCAAGTCTTCAGTCATGGAGGCTAAACAGTGGAAGAACATACTGACTGATTATGCCAAGGCCTCGGGTCAATGTATTAATTATGAGAAGAGTAATCTCTTCTTCTTCAACACTCCTAATGACCTCAAACTCATAATTCTCTCTATCCTTAGGTGCAAATCTGCGGCTCTTCTGAGGACTTACCTTGGTCTCCCACTTATGGTTAAGGAAGTCACTCCCACATTCTGGAACACTATCCTTGAACGGATGCAAAAAAACTTGCTGGATGGAAAGGGAAGTTCCTTAGTAGTGCGGGGAAGCTCCAACTCCTCGCAGCTTCCCTACAAGGAATTCCTATGTATTTCTTGTCCATGTTTAAAATATCATGTGGCATGGGGGAAAAACTTGAGAAAATTCGAAGAACCTTCTTATGGACGGGCCTGGAGGAGAAAAAGCGCATTGTCAATTGGGATAGCATGTGCTTACCCAAATCTATGGGAGGCCTGGGTATAAGAAAGATAAATGCCCTGAATAAGACACTAATAGCAAAAATTAGTTGGACCCTAGCTAAAGGTGAGGCGGAGTAGTATAACATTATTAGAGAAAAGTACCTCGATCAGGAGCAATTCTATTACAATTTGAGTGTGGTTGACCTTCCCCAAGGCTCCAAGTTATGGAATAACATCTTGAAAAGCAGATTGATTGTAAAAGAAGGATTGAAATGACAACTTGGAAATGGCAAGAAGGTGAGATTCTAGGAAGATGTTTGGGTGGAGGACAGGCCCTTGGCTAACACTCATTTCCACTAAATTATGCACCATGTAAAGGGACTCTTGGGGGATTACATAGCTGATTATATGGAACCTGGAAGGAGAGGATGGAAGAACATTGTCCAGGTCTTCAACAATAGGCCTAACCTGGTTCCCATTGCTCAAGACCTTCAGAACACTATGCTGGAAACTAGAATCCCTTTAGCCTTTCATGAAGACAACTTTATCTGGAAAGAGACCCAATCGGGTACTTTCTTGGTCAAATTTGCTTACAGACAGCTCCTGAGACCCCCTGTGGATATTGAGTGCTGGAAGAATATGTGGAACCCTCAGCTAATCCTGAAAATTAATTTCTTTTGGTGGTCCCTAATGCATGGTAAAACCATCACTTTGGATAACCTGAAAAAAAGGGGGTTCCATCTCCCCAACAGATGCAGCCTATGCAAAGCTAACGAGGAAACTATTGACCACCTGTTTGTCCTCTGCCCCTTTGCTGAACATCTATGGATTAACACTCTCCAAAAATGTGGTCTCTATTGGGTCTTCCAAAATGACATTAAACAGTTTGTTTTTGGATGGAATCCCCCCTCCCATCACCCCCTCATCATTCAATTATGGAGACAAATACCACCGCACATCTACTGGGCCTTATGGAGAGAAAGAAACAACATAATTTTCAAAGACACTGAAACTCCTCTTGATAGTGTTGCCCACATTTTCTTTAAGATGATCTCTAAGAACATAGTGGTGACAAAATTTAAAACCCCTCCTAATCCCCCTAATTGGATAGAGAAGAAAATTGCTGAAAGATGGAAGCTCCCCCTAGGTTTTGAAGTCTTCAACAACAGTGCCAAAAACAAAAGGAAGTTGACCAAATGGTCAACCCAAAAATTACACTGGTATAAGCTAAACTTTGATGGTTCAACCCAAAATACCTGTCAAGCGGGGAGTGGAATCATCCGCGACCATTTGGGGAACACTGTGGCAGCCTATGCGGGCAACCTAAAGAATAATACTGTCACCCAAGTGGAAGGAATGGCCCTCCTATGGGGGCTGAAATTTTCTAACTCCATAGGAACTAAATAGCTGGAAATTGAAGCAGACTCTTAGATTATTGTGGAAATGATGAAAGGGAGATCTACTACTGGTTGGAGTGTGGAGCCCATTTTGAGGGATATCAGGAGCCTTTTTGCCAACCTGGATGGCTTCACCATCCGACATATCTTTAGAGAAGGAAACGAAGCTGCTGATTCCATGGCGACGGTGGGAAGGCTACAAAATGGCTTACGATGTTGGAGGGACCCCAGTCTGCTGCCGGTCATTACCAAGGTGATTTTGGGAAAAATCCTATGTCCAAGATGAAACCGTTTTATCCGCCCAAAGATGAAGGAAACCAACTTTCAAATTTTAAGTTGGGAAGGGAATCCCACCCATTATGAACTTGGATGACCATGTATCCAAGGTAGGCTTAGTCACCACTCTCACAAGGGATGGAATTATGATGACAGTACAGATATCGGGAATGATTATTCCCTAATTATTACCCAGATGGAGCCAACTGGCGACGATAAAGGCGAAGGAAGGGAAAGGTCAAATAACATTGGCTTGATTGAAGGTCCACACATTCCTAGTAGATTTCCTATCAGACATAAGAGATAATAATCATCCCGATTATTACGTCCTCTTATCTCGTGTTCGACACATATTTTATATCAACTCTTCCTTAATTCTGCTTCAGCTCTACATTTTTGCTAGAAGGACTTACATTCACTCTGTTAAGCTAGAGGAACCGAGAATGGGGGGACAAGCTTAGACTAGAACTTGATAAAGTGGATTATTTCAGAGCAAAACCGACAGTGTGGTTTGTCTGTTTGGAGGGCGACATTGATAAGTTCATGGAAAATATGAAGGGTAACGATGAAAGAATCTCCAAACAATTTGTGACTTCTTGGGAAGACAAAAGAGTGACCATGGGAGGAAACCCATTTGAAATTAATGAAGAGGTCATAGCCCAGGCGATAGGTCTTTCTATGGAGGGAATAAAATGGAAAAATTAGAGCCATATTGTGGATACCACTAGCTTGAACCAGTTCTTCCGGGAGGGCAAAAACCTTATTAAGAGGGCTAGCAGATTCAATAGGGAGGAGCTCCCTCCTCTGTGGGATGAGGTCTGTTACATTGTGATGAATTATTTCACGCTGTAGGGAAGGTATAGTATCTTCTATTACTACTATCTCCCTTTCCTTAACCATTTGAGAAATAAAGACTTTATTTCCATTCCATTTTTCTTGTTGCATTCTCTGGACACTAATGTTAAGGACATTGCTGAAGCTAAGAAAAAAGGGAAAGATTTCCCTATCCTCCACCAAGGCCTAATTCTTTGCCTGTACAACTTCCACCTCGCCCTCTGCCCACCCCACTCCATCTCCGTCTAGAATGTGACTAATACTAGCCCTTCGACCCACCCTTCTGCTAAAAATGATGCTAGCCCCCCTCGGCTCCTAGAAATTGGCTCTTGCGGCAAGAAAACTAAAAAACACTCCCCTGAGGAGGTCAGAACTCCTAAGAAAGTCAGAATCTAGAGATTGATTTTGACATGTATATTACTGATGAGGCCAATACCCCCCGTTGCTCTAGTAGGATTGCCTCTAAATCCTCAGAAAAATCCCCGAGAGACCCCTCCTCTTCGCATGACACTGGTAATTCCATCCTGACTGATAATGTGGTCTTGCTCCACCATAACTTGACCCCTCACTCTGTCAGCTCCACCTAGGCTTCTGAAAGCCCCACCTCTTCAAAGAGTCTGGAGCCTGCAAATTTCCGCTCCTCAACTTTTAGATTGGATAAAATGATGGTTGTGGAGGAGGTGAGTAGCATAAAAGAGGAGGAAAACAACCTGGCGGAGCTCGAGAAAAAGATGGAGGCCCTTTCGGTTAATGTGCAGGATATCACTTGCAGACTGGAGGCGGTGGAGTCCAAAATGCATGATGTTTCTAAATTTGTGCTGAATGTTATGCGCTGCTCGGCTACCACCTTGTGCCTCATGTAGGAAAGTGCGTCCAAAGGTAAAGGCAAGGATGAGGAGGACTATAAGGCCCTGTTCAAATTTCTCACCAAGGAACGGGCAAGAAAGCTCCTCCCCAAGAGGAGCCATGGAAAAAAGAAGTAATGCTCTGAATGCAGAGGGATGCTAGTTTTTTGTCTACGTTTAGTAGCTTATGGGCGGATAGGTTTAGCCTATGCTTTTGTTTAAGTTTCTATGTTTATTGCCCTGCGTGACAAATATCTAAAACTCTGCTTATTACTACTTTAATTCTAATAAACTCTCGTAGAATGATAGTTGTTTTTGATAGAGGCAAAAGGCTGTAACTCTGTTGTTTATATGCGGTCAGTGGTCCTGCCACTGATCTTCTTAATGTTTCTATGGGTCAACCCCCTTGCTTTTTGGCTGCTTTTTAATATAAAAATCAAATCCCTTTGGAAATATTATTACTCTCTAAGTCAACAAAAGAGAAAAATAATAAAAATATAGTCACTTTGATTATTCATAAATAAAATTTACCCAAAAATATATATTCAACTCATTAATTTAAGGTAAAAATATTTATGAAAGCTTAAAAGATCATAACATTAAAATCCACTTATTAATCAAATATTATGCATTAAAGAACATTTATATGTAAACTATAATTATTCCTTTTACACAAATATTTCCCTTTCAAAAAGTAAAATAAAATAATTCAAAGTTCATAAAATGTGGAAAATATAATCTTAAAAATAATAATTTTCCTTTTCTATGGTATTTACATGAATGGTAAAAAATCATTATGAAAATAAAATACTCTATTAAATTTCTTAGGTAAAAAGATACTTCCTGTACATGCAAACCTAAGAAATATAATTTTGTAGTATCCTACACAAAAAAAAAAAAAAAAATCAAATACCTTAATAAATTTATATCTTTCTAAGCATATTTTTAGAAATAGAAACATTGACAACATATCCCTTATGAAAAAATAATTTTCCCTAAAGAACAATCTAGCCCTTTGTTCATGCTAAAATAGTTGCTTGGAAGTATAAATCATTTTACCCTTTAATAAATTTCCAAAAGTAAAATATTAAAATAAAAATACTTACCATTTGCAAAACAAAAATTAAAAATATATTACCTCACGGTGGATCCATTGGGGTAACATACTTTCTCGGGATAGCACATTATATCCTAGACCGATACCTGATGGCAATGAAGACTTCTCCTTTGGCTTTGATTTATTAGGCATAGAGGCTTTATTATCTCTCTTCCGAGAGCGTTATTTTTAATTTAGTGCTTCTGTCAATCTTCCCTTTTAAAACTGCTTCAAACTATGCAAGAAAATTAAAAAAATAATTTTTCCTGCGGCCTATTGTCGATTAATTTCATTGCTGACTAACCAGGCATCTGATTGCCATGAAACTTGGCCAAAAGTTATGATAATTTAAATAAAACATGGGTTTTATTTCAAATTTCAATTAGCTCACCAAATTTTGGTACTTGCTTTGTAAACTGGCCTGTCGAAGCTAGTCGCGGGCAATATAAATTTTAAATTAATACATCAAATGACCTCTGATCTTTGTGAAAATTAAAATGGAAGCAATTGACATAATAATGCTTAGGTGAGAAGAAATCATGATTTGAAAAGACTTACCTGGAATGATTTCGCCTTTGCAACCATATACATACCTAAAAATCGACCACCTTGTTCATGCATCAAAGTAGGTTGCAGGGAACTCAGAGTGGAATACATACTTGATCTCAACAATTGCGGAGAGAGATTTGCTTCCTAGTATGAATCTAGAACCTTAAAAAATTTTAAGGGTCCAACAAGGTGATAAGAGTAAGCTTGTGAGTATGGAAAAATATGATGGTGTAGTACAAGATTTGATGATGACAAAGCCGGTATAATCCACGGTAGAGGTTCCATTTCTCTTGATGGTAAGCATAATACTAATGATGTCTTATATATAGAAGGTCTAAAGAATAATCTTTTGAGTATTGGTTAGATGGTTGACAAGGGATATAATTTACAATTCAAGAATGGCAAGTGTAAAATCTTAAGTGGTTCCAAAATTGAGATTGCATCAGGGAAAAAGACTAAAGGTCTTTCACTTGAATGTTGGTGGTAAAAGTTATTTGATTGCTCAGATTGATGAAAGTTGGTTATGACATAGAAGGACGTGTCATGTGAATTTTGATTGCATGGTTAAGATAAGTTCTACTCAAGCAGTGAGAGATCTTCCTAAGTTGGTAAAGCCTACTAGTCCGGTATGCAAGGAATGTCAATTAGGAAAGCAGACAAGAGTTACTTTAAAAAAAAAACAATATAGTTCTAATGGATTATTGGATCTTGTAAATACTAATTTGCGTAGTCCTTCTAGAGTGAGAAGCTTGCAGGGAGATAGGTATTTCATGTTTCTCATTGATGACTATTCAAGGATGATGTGGGTTACTTTCTTAAGAGAGAAATCTGAAGCATTGGAGAAGTTCAAGATTTTCAAAGCTATGGTTAAGAATGAGATTGGACTGAAGCTAAAGTGTTTTAGATCTGGCAGAGGTGGTGAATTCACTTTTAGTGAGCAATGCATTTTGTGAAGATAATGGAGGGAAGAGACAACTATCTGCTCCGCTGACCCCTCAACAGAATGGCATTGTGGAGAGAAAGAACAAGACAATTTAGGAAACTGCTAAAACCATGATGTTGGAAGGAAATGTTCCGCATATCTATTGGAGAGAAGTTGTGAGTAATTTTGTATACACTCTTAATTGGGTACATATCAAATGTGATACTAATAAGATTCCTTATGAGTTATGGTTTGGTCATGTTCCTACAGTTAGATATTTTAGAATTTTCGGAAGTAAATGCTATATAAGAAGAGATGAAGATTTAGGAAAGTTTGATACTAAATGTGATGAATGAATATTTCTTGGTTATTCTACTAAAAGCAAGGCCTGCCGATGTTATAACAAGAGATTGAGAAAGATAGTTGAGAGTGCTAATGTGAAAGTTGATGAAAGCAATGTGAGACAGATTAGATCCTGGGGATATGATTTAGATGATCTGGATGTCAGTTCAGATAAAGGAAAGCAAGTACAGACCCAAAATCAAATTCATATTGTTTCAAAAAAGATTGAGGATGAAGGAGAAGGTACAATTGCTAGTGCAGAAGAAAGAGCTCAAGAGTCTAAAAAATCAAGAAAATCCTAAGAGTCCTAGGTATGTGAGATTGAATCATTCAGAAAACTAGATCATAAGTGATAAGAATAAAGGTGTGCATACTAGAAGAAGAATTGCTAAAGAATATTGCTTGATTTCTAAGATTGAACCTAAAGATGTTAATGTAGCATGCAAAGATGAAATTTGGGTTAAAGTAATGGAAGAAGAATTGAACTAGATTGAAAAGAATAATACATGGATTCTTTTTCCCATTCCTAAGGATAAAAATGTGATTGGAACTAAATGGGTCTTTTAGAAAAAATTGAATGAGGAAGGTGAAGTGGTTAGGAATAAAGCTAGAGTTGTTTGTAAGGGATATTCTCAAATGGAAGGAATTGAATTTGAGGAGACTTTTTCTTTGGTGGCAAGAATTGAAGCAGTTAGATTATTTCTTGCTTATGCTTCTTACAAAGATTTCAAAGTTTATCAGATGGATGTCAAGTCAACCTTTCTTAATGGTAAGATGGAAGAGGAAGTTTATATTGAGAAACCAAATGGATTTGAATTGATAGATCAGGAAGATATCGTTTGCAGATTGAAGAAAGCACTGCATGGACTCAAGCAAGCCCCATGAGCTTGGTATGCTAGATTGGATATGTATTTGCTAAAGCTTGGATTCAATAAAGGTATTACTGATAGTAATATATACTTCAAAATTGATCATGATAATATTTTAATTGTTGAGGTGTTTTTTGATGATATGATTTTTGGTGGAGATGATAGTTTGTGCAAGAAGTTTGTTGATGACATACATAATGAGTTTGAAATGTCTATGATTGATGAGATGAAATTATTTTTGGGATTACAAATTTCTCAGTTGGATAAATGAATTTTCATATCTTAGTCCAATTATGTGAAGGATCTATTGAAGAAGTTTGGTTTGGATGACTCAAAGCCAGTAGGTACTCCTATGGTGACCGAATGTAAGTTGACAAAGGATGATGATTCCCCTAAAGAAAATCAGACTAGATATAGATCTATGATTGGTGGATTGCTTTATTTGACTCAGAATAGACCAAATATTATGAAGGTTGTGTGTCTTGTTGCTAGATTTCAAGGTGATCCTAAGGAATCTCATGTCACTATAGTTAAGAGAATTTTCAAATATTTGAAAGGGACAATTGATTTTGGTGTGTGGTATCCTAAAGATGATGACTTTACTTTGAGTGCTTTTACTGTTGCTGATTAGGCAGGTGATGTTGATGACCAGAAGAGTACTAGTGGTGGTGCATTTTTTTGGGAAAAAGATTGGTTTCATGGATGAGTAAGAATCATAATGCTATTTCTTTATCTACTGCAAAAGCATAATACATTGTTGCTGCTAGCAATTGTACTTAGGTGATGTGGATGAAGCAGACACTAAAGGATATCAGAGTTGTTTATGATGAGCCTACCATTATATACTATGATAATTCAAGTGCTATCAACATTGTTAGGAATCTGGTGTTGCATTCAAAGACTAAGCATATATCAATCAAGTTCCATTTCTTGAGAGAAGGTGAATGGGAAGGAAGTCAAATTGGAATATGTATCTACAAAGGAACAAATTGTAGATATCTTCACTAAGCCTTTTCCCAAAGATACTTTTGAGTATCTCAGAGAGAAGCCAGGGGTAATTTCCCCTCATGATCAGAACTAAGATGCATGGAGTTGCATCAATCCGATGAATTTCATAGTCATATCTTGTGATCTAGATTGATGAGTGGTGGTTGTTGCTCAAGGGGAGTAGTCAGTGTTGTGGTTCAGAGGTTCAGATTTGTTAGTTTTTATGTTTAGTTGTGGGGATAAATAATTTGGCTAAAGGGAGAGAGATTTGTGCAATATGTTCCTTTAGCACCGATGTCAAAGGGGGAGAGAGAGCTATGTGAAAAAATGTGTTGAGCTATGTGCAAGATCTAAGGGGGAGCTGGTTATTTTCTTTCTTTGCATTGATTGTTTTTCATATTCATATGTTACCATCAATGCCAAAAGGGGATATGTTGGATATTGTTGAGAAGTTTGCTGGAATGTGTTATCGTCATTGATGTCAACATATTCCTCTGTGTGTTCTAGTGTTGCAGTCATATTAAGTGAGTTGGCTTGGCCAATGTATTGCAGAGGAGTTGTTGTGGATTAAAGGTTTTTGAGATAAGTATCTCTAGTTGATTTAGCTATAGTTTCAGAGGTTCACATGATGATTTGATTGAGTTATGAGATCCGGTATTGTGATTGGTTTATCAGTTGTTTGGTGTTGTTCAATATTCTTGATTTTCTCCGCATTGCTCCACATTGCAATATATTGGTTTGTGGATTTGGTAGTGTTTGGGATGTTCTAGTGTATCCTCAATTCAAATGGTTCATGATTTGGAGGTCCGCAAGTGAATCTTTTAGTTTGACATTAGTTCAGTAAGTGTTCTTGAAGTTTAGTATAATGATGATGGAGATTCTAGTAAATGATGTTGGTGTGGTAATTCATGATGCTTGTGGATGTTTCTAGATCATGTCCTATCCATGTTGGTGGTCTGCATTGATAGCTATTCTCATTGTTGATGATTTTTCTTGATCTGATGGTGTTCTTTATATTCTTGGTCGACATGTTGATTGTAGCATGTTGCGGATGTTTGAGGCATAATTCTTGGAGGTGTTTCATGTTCAAGGTGTTGATTTAGGTCCATACTATGTCTTAGCCGACAATGTTTTGGTCCACATGTAATATTGTAGCATGTATGGTTATAGCTTTGTAATTTATGATGTGTGTTGAGCCGACCTTGAAAGATAGGTTGATGATATTTATAAATAAATGTAATACTCATGTGAGAGAGTGATCTCTATGTGCGAATAATGTATTAATCATTCGGTAGTAGAGAAGAAGTGTGAATAAGTGCGAAAGAGCAGAATGCATGCTTAACCGAAACTGCAACCGAGCATGAGGAGATGCTATTCTATTGGTTCATGATATTCTGAATCTAATCTGAATGTTTTTGTAAGACAACGAGTCTTCTCCAGGGTTTTAGCCCTCCTTGTTATGTGTTTTGAGAAGTGAGCTCTAGGGAATGTGGCTAAATGCACATGTATTCCCCATTGTAATATTTCATATACTTCTAATAGGGTATCATAATATTGTGGGTAGGTTCCCACCGTGGTTTTTCCATTGACTAGGTTTTCCACGTCAAAAATCTTGGTGTTATGTGTGTTGTTGATGTGGTGTTGATATGTGCTTTCAATGTTAATTACCAGATCTGAAATTGTATTTGAGTTAAGTAAAGTTTTTGAAACAATTGATTCAACCACCCCTCTCAGTTGTTTGCCTTGTTTCCAACAACATGAACATATGGTTTTATTTTTTCTTGTTCTTGTAGTTTCCATCTCATTTTTTCACAAAATATGTGCAAAAAAATCTTTTATTGAAGATTTTTCCTTGCCAAAAATTAAAAAGTGCTTGTAATCCTTTTTCCAAATATTTATCTTTGCAAAAAACTAAAAATTGTGAATTTTATTTTATTTTATTTCACAATAAATTTAATTCTATTTATACAACATTTTCATTTTATTTTATTTTGGGTTGTGTTTAGCACCATTGAATGAAGGTGCTGAAATCCCAAAATGTTTTAATATCTTTTTATCAATGCAAGTATTTTCAAATTCAAAATTTTAAAATTGTCTTCATAATTTTTTTTTCTATCATTATGTTGGACTAGCAAATGGAATGAACATGATAGTATAATTTCTAATATCATAGGTCTCAAAGTAAACTTTCCAAAAAATATAATGTTGAATTATTACATTTATTTTCTATTTTTCAATGAACATAAGTTTTACATTGATCTTCAAATTCTTTGTTCCAAACACATTGAAAAATAGTAAAATAGATAAAAAAAAGTTAGTTTAGATATATATAAAAAAAAAAAAAAATTCATTATGGAATAAACCTATGTGTAACTTATAATTAGACACACTCCAAAAAATTAGTAAAAATTACATTGATTTTCAAATTCTTTGTTCCAAACACATTGAAAAATAGTAAAATAGATTAAAAAAAGTTAGTTTAGATATATATCCAACAAAAAAAAAAATTGTTATGGAATAAACCTATGTGTAATTCATAATTAGTCACACTTCAAAAAATTAATAAAAAATGCCCCAAAAATCATGGAAAAATATCTACACACTAGATACTAGTGTTACTAAATTATGTTTTAGAATTTATAATTTTATTCTTCTTATAAACAAAGTTGTGTTATGGAATAAATGCCACTTTTTAAAATTATTGTTAACTATTAAATAAATAAATTATTGAGACTTAAGTAAAATATTCCATAAATAATTTAAAAAACAATACATTTAGAATTTATATGTGAAATATGAAAAGTCAATAATTCACATAATCCTTGATTTCTTAATGGTTTAGTTGTTGTAGGTGACAAAAGGTGAATCTAGTTGAGAATGCTAATTTCAATGTCCCATTTTGGTCAATATGTAGGTCACACTATTGTGTGATCACCCACATAGATCAAAGAGAAAATACATTAATATACATGGAATAAAATCTTTTGGGTAAACAACTCCACCCTCCAAAGCACCAAACCAATGTACTATATAGCAACAAAAATAGCTACAGTTAAATCTTATTCTCCAAGCCCTGATCTAGAAATTCATAGCATAACCTTTCAAAGATATCTCCTCAATGTCTCTATATCAAGCCCTTAATACACAGATTCAAGAATGTCTAAAAACCCATAAAAACTTATCAGCATGGGTCGAAACAAGGTCTTAAAATACCATGATGAAAATTCTCATGACCCACACACCATTTTCAACTCATTATCTCAATAAATATGTTCTGTGACACATCATAATATGTTCATAATTGGGTCAAAGTTCCTAGTCCACTTTATTACCCATTATAATCATGCTCTTATGTATGTCATATAATCTCTTACACACTTATAATGCCATAGATGTTCTTATACATCTTATATGACAAAAAGGCTTTTTCACATTATTGCAAAAGACATCATATGAAAGAATGTGGAAGGCACATTATTGCACAAGACAATCATATCAAAGAATGTACATGGCATAAAGGTGCAAAGATCAAGAAGTTTACTGAAGGGATCACCCTCCCGGGTTTTGCAGAGCCCAAAGTGTAGAAGGGTATTGTATTCTTGTCATAGTTGGTCCAAGCCTAAAGGATATTGGTAGTTGGAAGTGGCTTTCTATAAGTATTCAGAGGAACCAACTTGGTCTCTGCCTTGAAGCAGTGTAAACCCAATTTCGGGAACCAACAAAAATGGTGACTCTACTGGGGAGATAGTTGCCTGGAATCTCTGGAAAATAAATTGTCGTCTGTTGTATAGAGTACCATATCTTCCTATGATTTTATGGTTGAGCTTTGCTCCCACATCACAGGACCCAAATCTTTTCCTCGTAGAGTGAAGTGTTTCTTAGTCTGTCCCTTGTCAATTTGAGTTAATTCTCATAAATGTTGCTGCAGAATTTTTTGTAATTCATCTTTTGATATAAGTTCTGTCTAGATCTATCCATGTTTCAAGATTATTTCGTAATACCTCACGAGATGTGAGTGGAAACTCTGAGACTTTGAGATCTCTACACAAGTGTGCATTTGTTGGCAATATTACATTATAAGGATATTGAGAAGGTTGTTGATGATTATCGACATAATTGATTAAAGATGTTTTACCATCTTGATATTATTATTTTGTCATTGATGTCAAGAAATTGATTTTCTAATTCAGTATGATGTTGCCATATCTTGAGAAATATGATATGAAGATTATAAAGGAGTTGGTAAAAACACAGGAAAGAATATGATGAATAAGGGGATAAGTTATTCAATGGGAAACTCTACCAAGTTAGACAATGATGAGATCTTGATGTTTTAGATTGTTTTGACATCATACATATGTTGTAAAATGTAAAGGTTAATACTATACTATGTTATCAAGCAAAGAACCTAGTCGGTAAACCCTAAGGTTATCACAGTCGGTTAATGAAGACAAAATGTCTACCAAGTGAAGTTTAGTATTCACCAAGTTGTAACTGAGCTATAACAGAATGCATTAAATATTTACATGTGATATTTAATGAAAGAAGCTGATGAGCTGGAGCGGGTCAATGATTGGCAAGCTGTAGAAGAAGTTTGTTAAATGAATCTAAGGCAATGGAAAGTCGGCAAGAAGATCTACAGCTCAGATTGAACCGCATTACCCTAACACAAGTTCCAAGGTGAATGTGCAAGTTCCAAGGTAGGGTAAAACATTTTCAGATCGAAAGATACAATGAACCTGGACAAGATTGAAGATCTGATGGCTATGATTGATCATGGGAAATGTGATCAAGGAGATCAAGCGGTTAGAAGATTGTTTATAAATAGGAAACTGTTGATAAACAATGTATGTGGGCAAGTGTATGCACAGGGATGCTACATAGTGATTACCAAGCACAAAATCTTGAAGACTTGTTAGAATAACAGAGTATTGATGCCCAACAGATAGACAAGATTAGTTCTATGTCTAGATTGTATTGAACAAATAGGAATCTTCTTTAGCATTTTAGATGTGAAGTTGCAGATAGATTGTATTACTGTTATTTTGTGAAAGTGATAGGAAATCTCTTAACTGAGTGGACTTAACAGTCTTATATGCAAATCCTCTAACAAGGTGACATTCTGATTGAGTGTTTGAAATCCTTTGACAAGGTCACTTCTTACAAAGTGAAGATCTTAACAGATCTAAGGGAAATCCCTTAACCGGGTCACATCTAGCAATGTGTTTGTAATCTTTAACAGGATTTGCTTTTAACCGAGCATACTCTAGAGTAGTATATTTCTTAGTGGGTCCAAAATCCCGCAGTGGTTTTTCCCTATTTGGGTTTCCATGTTAAATCTGGTGTTATGAGGTTTATATTGTTCATATGCTTTTGAGTTTGCATGTTTGACAATTTTTGGTTATATGACTGATATATATGTTACCGAGCTTGAATCTGATGTTTTTATGGATGATTAAGTTTGTATGATTCACCCCCCCCTCTCATCTTGTTGGCTATTGGATCTGTACTTATATTAAGTATCAGAACTATCAATTGGTATCAGAGCTTTGGACTCCGAAAGGAAAGTTTAAAGGCACTTGAGTTAAAGATCCGAAGATGTATAAGAGGGATGCACCTAAGATGAATAAGTCAAGTTTCTCTACATGGCAGAAAAGGATGAAGCTACATCTATCACGAGTTGGAGAATATGTTATGTACTATCTGGAGAATGATTTTGTTGCACCGAGCACCTATCCATTGACTATGGAAGAGATAAAGACGAAGCAAGAACATATTCAAGCAATGATTGAAATAACATTTGCATTGACCGATTCCGAGTTTAATGATCTAGAAGGCTGCAATGATGCAAAGGCAATGTGGACTAAGCTCATATCTGTATATGGAGGAGATGAACATGTTCAAAGAGCAAAAGTTGATAGTTTAAGAGGACAACTTGAATCTATGAGGATGAATGAAGGTGAAAAAATAACCTAGTACAGTACAAGACTAAAGGAGATTGTAAATCAAATCAAAGGAGTAGGAGGAACTATTGAAGAAAAGGATGTGACAAGTAAGTTGTTAAGAACCCTTCTACCTACCTATGCAATCCGAGTCTCCGCAATCAATGAATTGAGGTCTGTACCTAATATGCTAGTTTCCTTGGATGCTACTATTGGTAAGCTACATGCATTTGAGTTAAGTAATTTTGATAATAGTGGGTCATCGGTAAATAAAGTTGAATCTACACTTAGTTCTTTTATCTAAATGAATCTAATGATTACAATGAAAGAAAGTATAAGTACTCTGAAGGAGATCACAGTGGAGTAAGTGAAAGATTTCGGAAGAACATGGAGGAGGTACACAAATTGTATGAATAAATCAGAAAGAAAGAAGAGTTTGAAGGACTATTGGCCAAAAGGTTACCGAGAGGCAAAGGTAAGTATAAAGGAAAACTACCTTTGAAATGTTTCAATTGTGATAAGATTGGACATATGGCTTCTAATTGTCCTGAGAAAAATTTTACTGAAAAGAGAGATTACCGAGATGATAGACATATATAATCATTACAGAGGACACCGAGACTTTACAAGAAGAGATAGAAAGACATGCTTAATTGCTAATGAGGAATCTGAAGATGATAAATCAGATGAGACTGATACATAGGAAGTTGTTTATGTGGCTATCAAGGATGGATCGGATGAGGAAAGGTATGAAGAAAAAGCCCTAATATCTCACATAAACACTAATGATTCTTGGATTATAGATAGTGGATGCTCACATCATATGACAGGAGATAAACACAAGTTTGTTATGTTAGAAGATTATGATGTAGGCTATGTTAGATTTGGTAATGATGCACCATGTCCGGTAAGAGGTAAAGGATCCATAACACTTCTTGATAAAGCAAGATGCAATGATGTTTATTGGGTTGAAGGTTTGAAATATAATTTGTTGAGTGTAGCATAGCTAAACAACACAAGTTATCAAATAGAATTTCAGAAAGGAATTGTCAAAGTTCATGACAAGAATGGAAAGTTAGTTGCTACTGGGACACAAACAAAAGGTAATACATTTCACCTTGACTCAACTCACAATAAGTGTTTGCATGCAAAGATTGATAATACCTGGTTATGGCATAAAAGATTTTGTCATGTTAATTTTGATAATCTGATCAAGATAAGTAAGAAGCACAGAGTAAGAGGTCTACCGAGTCTTGAAAAACCTGAGAATGCTATGTGTCGAGGATGCCAGATGGGTAAAATGACAAGGTCAAGCTTTACAAGTAAGTCCTACACTTCTAAGGGAATTTTAGATCTTGTGCACACTGATCTTTGTGGTCCTATGAAAGTTCAAAGTTATTATGGTGATAAGTATTTCATATTATTTGTGGATGACTATTTAAGGATGATGTCAGTAATGTTTTTAAAAGAAAAATCAGAAGCTTTTCAAATGTTTAAGTGGTACAAGGCTAGAGTTGAAAATGAAATAGGAAGACAACTGAAATGTCTTAGATCAAATAGAGGAGGAGAGTTCACATCTGATGAGTTCAACCTATTTTGCAATGATCATGGTATTAAGAGACAAGTCTCTGCATTGAGAACTCCACAGCAGAATGGAATAGCTGAAAGAAGAAACAGATCTATTGTGGATTGTGCTAGAACACTAATGATTGAGAAGAAGGTTCCACAAACATTTTGGAGAGAAGCAATAAGCACAACCGTTTACACCTTGAACTGAGTTCGATTGAAGAAAGGTACTTTGAAGACACCTTATGAAATCTAGTATGGCAAGAAACCTAATGTAAGTTATTTTAAGATCTTTGGAAGTAAATGCTATATTCATAAAGATGATAGAAATGGCAAGTTTGATCAGAAAAGTGAAGAAGGAACATTTCTAGGATATTCTTCTAGAAGAAAAGCATTTAAATGTTTGATCAAATCATCTAACAAAATAGTAGAAAGTGCAAATGTGAAAATTGATGAATTTGCAGAAAGAACTGATGAAGGGAATTCCAAAGAACCGAAAGACTATGATGAATTTGTCTATGTGCAACCGAGAAGTCCTACCAAGATAACTGTTGGAGAAAATGGAGGAAATATCCAGTTACCGAGTGATGAAGAAGATCATACAGAACCTATTGAGCCTGTATTAGCCAAGTATGTTAGAAGACACCATGCACCAAGTTAGATTATAAGAGATAAGGATGATCCAATGATGACAAGGAACAAACTGAGATAGAACACATGTTTGATATCTGAATTTGAACCGAGAATTATGAAAGAGGCATTTAACAGTGAAGATTGGATAAATGCTATGACTAAAGAGATTGATCAAATCAAGAAGAATGACACATGGACACTAGTCCCAAGACCGAAGGACAAAAATGTAATTGGTACAAAGTGGATCTTCAGAAACAAGCTAAATGAAAAAGGTGAGGTCATTCAGAACAAAGCAAGATTAGTTTGCAAAGGTTATGCCCAAGAAGAAGGAATTGATTATGGTGAGACTTTTGCACCTATTGCTAGACTTGAAGGAGTTAGAACATTGTTGGCATATGCTGCTTTCAAAAACTTCAAGGTATATCAAATGGATGTCAAATCTGTATTTCTAAATGGAATATTAGAAGAAGAAGTTTTCATTGAACAACCTGAAGGATTTGTTGAAGACAATGATAAAGATCAGGTATGTAAATTGAACAAAGCTTTATATGGTCTAAAACAAGCACCAAGAGCATGGTATGAGAGATTGCACTCTTATTTGATTAAGATTGGTTTTATAAGGACAAGTGAGAACAACAACATGTACATGAAGAATGATGAAAATGGAATACTAATCTCAACCATATTTGTTGATGATATTATATTTTGTGGAAATGAGTCTTTATGCAATAACTTTGGAAATGAAATGAGCAAAGAATTTGAGATGTCATTAATCGGTGAGATAAAGTATTTTATAGGCTTATTGATACTGCAAATGAAAAATGAGATTTTCATTACTCAATCCAAGTACATAAAGGAAATCTTGAAGAAATTTGGAATGGAGGATTCAAAACCAGTAAGTACTCCTGTGACTACCAACTGCAAACTATCAAAGAATGATGAATCTACATCTATTGATGAGACACTCTACCGATCTATGATTGGAAAGTTGCAATATGTTGTTCACAGTAGGCCAGATATAGCACATGTAGTAGGTATTGTTGCAAGATTCTCTATAGATCCTAAGGAAATCCACATGACTGCAATCAAAAGAATCTTTAGATACTTGAAAGGCATTGAAGATTATGGCTTAGTATATCAAAAAGGAAATGATTTTGATTTAAAAGTTTATACTGATGCTGATTGGGCAGGCAACATTGTTGACAGAAAAAGCACAAGTGGGTGAGCTTTCTTCTTAGGAGAAAGACTAGTGAGTTGGCTTAGCAAGAAACAAGGACATGTTTCTCATTCAACAACCGAAGCTGAATATGTTGCAGCAGCATTCAATTGTACCAACATTGCATGGATCAAACAACTGTTGGAAGGTATAAATGAGAAAGTTACCGAGCTAGTAACTATATTCTGTGACAATACTAGTGCCATTAATATTTCAAAGAATCCTGTTATGAACTCTAAGACAAAGCACATATCTATCAAATATCATTATCTTAGAGAAGAAGCTCAAGAGAAGAAAGTGGTGTTGGAATATGTTAACACAAAGGAGCAAATAACTGATATCTTCACCAAGCCACTACCAAAGGACACTTTTGAATATCTCAGAAGTAAGTTAGGGGTCCTACCCCTATCTTTTACTCACTGACCAAGTTCGGTGAAAGCATCACTTCGATGACTTTATTAAATATCTTTTGGGGAGCTGATGCTGGATTGATACACTTTAGAATGTTTTTTTGAAAGTGTACTGGAATTAATACTGGTATAATACAGAGAATGATACAGGGAATAGGAATTGAAGACAAATGCTGTTGGAAATATGGATGGAGTAACTGAGAGGGGAGGGGTGAATCAGTTACCACAAAAATAAATCCACAAGTCCCTTAGATGTCTTAAATATAAACTGCTGAAACTCGGTAAATTAACTTATCAGTGTTCATTAAACATTAACATGCATAAAACAAATAACATGAACACAAGTAACACCAGATATAACGTGGAAACCCAATTTTGGGAAAACCACCAATGTAACTAGTTACTGATTTTCACTCTTCTGAAGTGAGCCCTATTAGGAGCCAACCCTGTTAAAGGTTACAAAACACACTGTTAGGTGTGACCCTGTTAGAGGATTTAATCACCCTGCTAGGAGTGGCCTTGTGAAAGGTCTTAAGAACAATTCAACCGAATTGTCACCTTGTCAGAGGATTTACAAGAATGGTTGTTAGACCAACTCTGTTAAGAGATTTCGGTATCACTGCTACAATGGTTAGAAAGCAACAATGAAGTGATCTGAATTAAATACAACTTATCTTGCTGATATAGATCTCTGTTCTGAGCCAATAGATCCTTACTGATCACATATATCTTTTCTGCACCTCAAGGATATCACTGATCCTTCATCAGAATTCGCACATTTCTGCTCCTTCACATTTCCACACTTTTCATACTTCACCACACTTCGAAATCGCAACTTGATCTCTTATATATATATCATTCAGGTTACCAAGTCGGCCCAATTACAAGTTAAAATAAATATTACATAGGTCGGCTACATATACAAGTTTCAATAAATAAATATTGCTTCGGTCGGCTGCATAAACATTTCACTGATGCTCGGTGAACACTGCTGATTCTTTGGTAACCGACTGAACTCGGTAAGTACTGCGAACTCGGTAAAGACTGACTTTCCTTCACATATTCTTCGAAGACCGACTGAACTCGGTAAAGACTGCGAACTCGGTATAGCATACTGGAGTGCTAGGTAGACTCTGTGACTTGCTACTCTTACCGTCTGAACTCGGTAGACTCTTTCTAACTGCCTTGCCGAACATTCTGAGCTCGGTAGACTGATATGACATTTGTGTAACATCAAAGACAATACACAATTAAACAATTGTATCCAACAAATGCTTTGATCGAGACTCAATTGATACACAATAGCAGGCAATAACTTCTTACAGAAAGAAATTATGTTTTAGTTCTTTTTTTTTGGCATTGTTGTCAAAGGGGGAGAAGACCTACCCAGGGGGAGAAAACCTAAAGGGGAGAAGACCTACAAAAGGGGAGAAGACTGAGAAGACCTACAAAAGGTGAGAAGACTAAGAAAAGACTACATATTGAAATAAAGACTGAAAACAGAAGAGAAGTCTAATGAATGAGGAGAGCATTTCAGCATTTCAGAATCACAACAATCCAATTTTTTTTTAAAGATCAAATCAATTGGTTTTGCCATCAATGCCAAAGGGGGAGATTGTTGGCAATATTACATTATAAGGACATTGAGAAGGTTGTTGATGATTATGGACATAACTGATTAAAGATGTTTTACTATCTTGATATTATTATTTTGTCATTGATGTCAAGAAATTGATTTTCTAATTCAGTATGATGTTACCATATCTTGAGAAATATGATATGAAGATTATAAAGGAGTCGGTAAAGACACATGAAAGAATATGATGAATAAGGGGATAAGCTATTCAATGGGCAACTCTACCGAGTTAGACAATGATGAGATCTTGATGTTTTAGATTGTTTTAACATCATACATATGTTGTAAAATGTAAAGGTTAATACTATACTATGTTATCAAGTAAAGAACCTAGTCGGTAAACCCTAAGGAACCAAGTCGGTAAACCCTAAGGTTATCACAGTCGGTTAATGAAGACATAATGTCTATCGAGTGAAGTTTAGTATTCACCAAGTTGTAACCGAGCTATAATAGAATGCATTAAATATTTACATGTGATATTTAATGAAAGAAGCTGATGAGCTGGAGCAGATCAATGATTGGAAAGCCATGGAAGAAGTTTGTTAAATGAATCTAAGGCAATGGAAAGTCAGCAAGAAGATCTATAGCTCAGATTGAACCACATTACCCTAACACAAGTTCCAAGGTGAATGTGCAAGTTCCAAGGCGGGGTAAAACATTTTCAGATCGAAAGATACAATGAACCTGGACAAGATTGAAGATCTGATGGCTATGATTGATCATGGGAAATGTGATCAAGGAGATTAAGCAGTTAGAAGATTGTTTATAAATAGGAAACTGTTGATAAACAATGTATGTGGGCAAGTGTATGCATAGGGATGCTATATAGTGACTACTAAGCACAGAAGCTTGAAGACCTGTTAGAATAACAGAGTATTGATGCCCAGTAGATAGACAAGATTAGTTCTATGTCTAGATTGTATTGAACAAATAGGAACCTGCTTTAGCATTTTAGATGTGAAGTTGCAGATAGATTGTATTACTGTTATTTTGTGAAAGTGACAAGAAATCTCTTAACCGAGTGGACTTAACAGTCTTATATGTAAATCCTCTAACAAGGTGAAATTTTGATTGAGTGTTTGAAATCCTTTGACAAGGTCACTTCTAACAAAGTGAAGATCCTAACAGATATGAGGGAAATCCCTTAACTAGGTCACATCTAGCAATGCGTTTGTAATCTTTAACAGAATTTGCTTTTAACTGAGCATATTCTTGAAGAGTATATTTCTTAGTGGGTCCGAAATCCCATAGTGGTTTTTCCCTATTTGGGTTTCCACGTTAAATCTAGTGTTATGAGGTTTATATTGTTCATATGCTTTTGAGTTTGCATGTTTGACAGTTTTTGGTTATATGACTGATATATATGTTATTGAGGTTGAATCTGATGTTTTTATGGATGATTAAGTTTTTATGATTCACCCCCCCCTCTCATCTTGTTGGCTATTGGATCTATACTTATATTAAGTATCAGAACTATCAACATTGTCTGAAGAAGAACTAGGAAGACCCAAAGAATTTGCAGAAGAGATGAAGCGGGTTTGAGCTCTTATGGTGAAGTACCCTGACAAGTTGAGGCTAGAATCCATATGATGCCATATGGTGATAAGGAAGTGCTACAGTATTGGCTTGAAACAGATATGACTTGTGAAGAAATTACAACTATTTAAATATTTGTCCTCCTCAAGGAGGTGGCGACTCTGCCAGAGATTAGTGTTAAAGATTTGAAGAATTAAGGGTGATTTTTCGAATCCCCAGTTAAAGAAGGTAGCAATAGCTTCAACATTTCTAGGTATTTTGATTTTCATGAGTCAAGTATACTTTCATGAAAATTATGTGTAAAAATCTTCCCTAGAAAGTGAATAAAGCACTAAGGAAGGGAATGGTAGTGATTATTTTACATACTTATGTGAAACAATTTTCACATTTTGTGTTAAGCTAGATGAAGTATGTTTTGAGCTATGCATTATAATAGTTTGAGATTGTGATAAAGGAAATAAGTAGGGAAATGAGTGAAAATATGTAGTATGTGCCTGTACTTCCCTATGAAATGTCAAATAAATATGTGCAAAATGTGCGACCTCTGCCAAATCATAATAGAGTTTTCTTTATGGAAAGATATAAGCCATTAAGTTTTAATGGTATCCAAGGTTTCCCAAACCTTGTTCCTATTAAGATTAGGGAACACCTACCAAAGTTCAGTGGGAAAAGATCAGAATCAACACATCAGCATCTACTGGAGTTTTCTGAATTAATGGGAGATTTTGAGATAAGTCAGGAAGATGTCTTCATGAAGCTTTTTGTTCAATCTTTGAAGGAAAATGCCAGGTATTGGTTTTCTTATCTACTAGCATGTTCTATCTCTTCATGGGATGAACTAAATGTATCATTCATGGAGAAATTTGGTGAAAGAATTAGTCCAAGTTCAGTTATGAAAAGATTCATGGCTATTCAGAAGGAAAAAGATGAGTTAGTCCCTATTTTTAATCTTAGGTTTGCTAGAACATTGGATGAGATTCCTAACAGTTATAGACCAAATGATGTAGTATGTTTAGTTGTTTATTTGGCTACATTTGATGAGGAAGAGAGTTATTTGCTGAGAGAAAAGGATCCCAAAACCTTGCATCAGGCTTATAGGATAGCAATGGACATTGGGAACAACTTGAAGTATGGAAATCCCTAAGGGTTTTCTATTTGCAAGGGTATGCTATCCCAAGATATTTAAAGATCAATGTCAAAGCATCTACATCCTTGATGATCACATTAACTCTATTATGACTAATGTTTGGAACAAAAATGGGAGTGAAGAGAACTTATCCCAGACAGTGGTTATTCCTCATGTTAATGAAGAAAAGGTTAGTGATAAATTATGTGACATAATTGATATAGAGATGGAGATGATGTCAGTCACTCCACCAAATGATAGCAACAGTAATTGTTCCAGGAAGGAGACCCCACAAGGGATTCATCTGTAGTCTTGTGTTTTAGATAGATCCAAAAGTGTGTATGGAGAATTGGAAAGTTATATGTCTAAATAAGATGCAAGTATGTAGGATTTTAATGACATGAATTTAATTTTTCAAGAATTAGTTATATATGATAACAAAAATTCATATAATATTTGTGAGATAGAAAGTTGTGTGCTGTGTTCAAATGATGAGAGTAGGTTTCAACTTGTGTCTATGCCATAAGGATCCATCCAGAGTAATGTGCATGAAAGGTTGGTTGAGGAGTGTGTCCTTGAAAATAATGTTTTGAATAGTTACAAACCAATTGTTCCATTACAAACAATTATGTATGAAAGGACTCAAAAATTAACAAATAGTAAGGAAATTACATCAGATCAATTTAGGGATCAACCAAATAGTGAATCTTCTTTGTGTGAGGACTCTCCTTCATGTGAAAAATGGGGGATTGAAGAAGATGAAATAGGTTATGCTGAAACCTGTTGTCCTGGTGATTTTCAGGATTTCTTTAAAATTGATTTAGAAACATTTGTGACTTGTGAATGTGAGGATGATTTTCTTTCTAATGTTACAAATGCTGACATTGAATATAAGAGTGTGGAGTTCATTGATATTGACCAAGGCTATGAAATGGATGAAGAAGATTGCTGCCTTGTTGCTCCACATGACATTTTGAAACTAGAATTGGAATGTTTTATTGTGCATGAGGATAGTTTTGTTGAAAAGGTGAATAATGATGCTTCTTCATCATACAGTGATCCGAATGTACACATTGTTGCTCAAGAACCACTGATTATGTCAAAGGGAGACAAAAGTGAATTAGAATGGTTTTCAAATATTGATTATTCAGATATAGATATTTGTAAAACAATTGTTATGTTGGAAGGACCAACATATTAGAGTTTTTCCTTTGATATTTGTAATAAATTTGTACTATGTTTGCAAGAATGATTTAATGGTGAACATTTTATGGAGGTGCAAACAGATGAGGAAACCAATTTTCATGATGCCGGTTGCATAACAGAGTATGAAGTGTTTCACTTCCCTTTTTATCTTGATGGGGCTGTCATGAAACTTGTTGAATATTATTATCAACATGTTTTTATTTCAGACATTGAGCATGGGTCTTGTTTATTTCAAGCAATGCCTTGTGATAAGGTTCATATTAATGGAGGGTGCACTAAGATAAAGGTTTTTTATGACATACTGAGGGATGAAAAACTATATGATAGTGATATCTCTAGATTTTTCAAGATGCAATGCGATCATAACTACATTTTTTACAGAGGGAAACACTGGTTGATATTGATAGATGGCATTGGGCCATCACATGTGGTTTGACCTACATGGCACAAACAACTTGGGGTAGAGTAATGTTTTTTGACTCTATGCCCAATGGGATGATTAATAACTCCCTCTTGAATTACCTGTTCATGGACAATTTTTGAGGCTCTACTTTTCTTAAAGTAGTTGTTATCCATGAGCATTAGTTAGGTTTCTTTGGTAGTGTATTTTCTTTCTGTTGAAGTTGCTTGCTCCTGGTAACTCCTTTTTGGTCTACTTCACCAAAGATTCTGGTTTCTCGCCTCATTTCTGTGAAATGAACGTCCCCAACTAGAGCCATTGATAGCCCTAAAAAATTATTGCACAAGAATTTTCATTTTTGAGCTTAAGTATTGATCATTCTGGTATTATTGTGTCCTCTATCAAAGTTCAAGGTTTAGGATCTAAGGTTTGCGAATATGCGACCATGTTTTAAAAAAAAGAGAAAAAACCCTAACCTTGTTATATTTTGTCGTTACCTTTTCCCACTTGGGCCAAGGGTTGGTTACCGTTGGCAGGGCCATTTTATTTTCTAAGCACTAAGTTGTGTTAGACTGGTCCATCTAATAATTTTCCTAAGTCACATGAAATATTTCCCTATGGTTGATCTCTTTTCAATGTTTGTGCCCGCACCCATCAAATTTTCATGTCTAAATTTTTTAATTCTTTGATTGGTTGATAAAGGCAAGTTAGATCTAATGGTCCACGTTTCCTCATGGTTGAAAGTGCAGGGAAGATAAAGACCATGACATCATGAGATGATGCCACATGCTTTTGGTGGAGAAATGCAAGCTGGCAATCTAACTTTTCAAAACCTCATGTTACCAGTTCTCAGGAGGTAAAGACTAGTTTACTGATGGCCCTATCAATTGGCACATGTTGCAAATAGATGGTGATGTTATGTTCTGGGCAAAAAGGGGCCCATTTTTAAATTTTGAAAAGGTTAACAGGCACTGTGTTTGAATGGTAAAGTGTGAACATATCTGATGGCCCTTGTATCCCTGGGATATGAGTTGCAAGAAGGTTATGGACCACAACATCACAAGATGATGCCGCGTGTCCCAGGATGACTAGGAAGACCGATGGTGGGGCCACTGACAGTGTTGGGTTAAGAGATGATATGACATTGATTTGCCATGGTTTTTATGGGTTTGCAAGCACTGATGGAAGGTCAATTGCCACATTAACCATTAATGATCATTTGATCTACCAGGCTGGGCAGGATCTACTGCTGAGTTTCAAACTGATTTAAAAAAAGGGTCATTAAAGTTATTGGTTGTAGCCCGCATGGGAAAGATAGGATGAGTAGGATGCAGACTTGTCGACTTAGATGCTAACTCATTCCAGAAGGATTATTTTAATTTTTTTTATTGAGTTGAAATTGATTAGACAAGGCAAGGATGATATCTCAGAGGTGTGAAAGGATTGGGATAAGATTCAATTTTAGATATGATGGATCACGAGTTCCTCGATGAATTCAGAGATCATCTGTTGACAGGGATTCTGAAGAAGAAAATATACACTCAATAAGGAATAAGATCAAAATAAAATCATTCCCACAAGATGAACCTTGGTAGGAAAATACAGTGGATGTGATAGGCATGATTGCTGGAATCCAGAGTTGGCAAGATGAGTAAAAAATATCAGGATGATGATTTTTCACATGGATTAGCACCACCATTTTGAGTTGAATTCTGATTATAAATTTACTAGGATGGTGACAAATGGGTACAAAAGGGTACAAAATTCTTCATTTTCTAAGAGTGATTTTTCATCAGTAAAGAAGATGGTGTTTGAATAGGATTATGCATGGAGTCGTCGCATGTTTTTTGACATTGGATGGATGTTTTTCTTTGGTACAAGGTTGCTCATTGTTAGAGGGGTTGTGAAAGTTTTGAGGATTGTCAGAGGGGGCGTGAAAGCCTTTTATTATTTTAAAAAAGCCACCCATGACATATCCTCTATTCTTACTCTGCCAATTGTTGGTAGAGTGTTTGAGGAAGGAGCTTGCAGGGAACTGAAAGAAGGATTTGTTTGAGTAAGGAGTGGAAACTAGTCATCTCTGGAATGACATGGAAGTTGCAATGCCTTCTCAACATATTATGTTTACCCTCAAGCTCCTCTTTCCAATTCCTCTGATTTGGGGCATAAAGGTTGGAGATCTTCCTCTAATTCAGGGGCGATTTTACTTCTTGCCAGGATCTATTTTCCTTTTCAAGAAGGGAAATGCTATGTAGAATAGACTGAGCATCTTAGGATCCATCCAAAGGTGTCAGGGTTATATCGACACAACTCAAGTTTTTTTGTTTCTATCGATAATCTGTTGAATATTTTTGGTTCCACCTCATCATGGGTACCAGTGTATGGATAAAGAATATATTTTTAATAGAATTCCGTACAGCCTCCTTGGCTTGGTATTTTAGTGACATGTGTCTCTAGGCCTAAAGCTTGTTGCTCCCTTTTTTTATATAAAAGGAAAATCAAGGACATAAGTTAGGGTTTTGAAATTTCTGAGGAGGGTCTCTTTAGGTAGGTCTGTTCTATAGGATTAGGTTCCAGCAGTTTTTGGGAAGTCATGGGAAAATAGGAGGAATTGTAATGTCATTTTGCAGAGCAAAAACAACGAAATAGTTGCTAGTTTCATATTTCAAGTGGGTTATTTTGTAAATGAAATGTTGTTTGTTGTCTAATAGAAGATAGCTTATGAGATTAATATAGATATATTCTTAAATCTTTACTCTCCTGTGTACAATTTTATTTTCTTTTTCGTTAATGGGATCAAGGGTTTCATTTACTTATTGCATTGTTATGATGTATGTAGTTTTCCATTCTATGCTTTAATCCAAGGGGTTAATTAAAAATGCTTGAATGAAATTACAGAGAGATAATGATTGAACCAAGATTTGATAAGTAGTTAGGATAAGAGATTGCAAATGGAACGATATTGTAAGGCATTACCATTTAAGATTAAATCAACTGTTAGATCAATTTCTATCAAATTCCAGTAATATTTCAGAGACTTTGCCAATGGATAAGGCACTAATACTTGCTAGCAGATTTCATTAGGTTTTTGGTTTCTTATCTATTTTATTTGTGACTTGTAAAAATCTTTTAAATATTAGAACATCATTGCTAATTTTTCATGTATTTTCTGAGTTGTCCCACTCATATCATGCTCCAGCTTAAGGTCGAGGATCATTGAAGGATTTTCCATCCTTTAACATTCTCCCTTTCTATCGAGCCCTTTTATGAGATAATCTGCTTTATTTTCAGTAAATTCCTGAGTGTGGTGCAGAGATCAGGAAGTTCACTGAAGGGATTACCCTCCCGGGTTTTGTAGAGCCCAAAGTGTAGAAGGGTATTGTATCCTTGTCACAGTTGGTCCAAGCCTGAAGGATATTGGTAGTTGGAAGTGGCTTTCCATAGGTATTCAGAGGAACCAGCTTGGTCTCTACCTTGAAGCACTGTAAACCCATTTTTGGAAACCAACATAATGTACATGGCATAATGACTAAGTCATAAGAGGGAAGCTCTATTCCTTGAAGGTGTATTATATATTCAAATTGAACTTGTAAGGTATATTATAGACCTAATCTCAATATTCTTCCATTTCTTATATACTTTGCAATAGCTAAATTGAAACTCCAAAAAATCTATAAACTATCCACCAAGGGTATAACCGTGTTGCACCAACTCCCCTACTCTCACAAGGTTCACAGAATAATATACAACATCTTCTAAGTGAGCACCATCTTGACCACACATATCTCATCCTTTGTCATTCCCAAGCATAAAAGATAGGATCCCCCAACCAAGATGATGCACACACACCACTCTATCCTATCTCAACCCATTATCAAAACACAATCCTAAAAGTCCAACCTCCTTTAAAACAAGATCACATCTACAAAACATAATCCACTCTATATAGGAAAATTATGATAGCCAATCACTCACATCAATCTAATCCCAACTACTAATAAACCTTCAACTCATAGCATTCTCCAACCCAATTCACAAATCACATCGATTATCATCTCTTTATTACTAAACACACCAACATAACTGATTCTACCATTCCCCTATACCAAACCCATTCCATTGTAAGTGAAGCATATCCGTTATCATTTAATTTTGTTACAAGCGTGAGACCTTATGATGGAGTCAAATCAACATCATAAATTGCAACTATAAAGATGCATGGTGGATTCTCTTCCTAATCTTCCCACCATCACTCATGAAAATTCATGCATTCCATCTTACTTTTATGAGTCTATTTTCAATCCCTTGCATATGATTTGACACATTTGGTTGCTCCAAATAAATAACTTTCTCAACTAAATATGAAGCATGATACCCAATTGCCCAGTCTATTCATAAGTCAAAGATCTTCTATTTCTAATGTCTTATCAAAATTTCTATCCTTTGAGGCTCAGTGAAACCCATCCACGAAGAGTGGAGATCAATGTGTAGTGGTCAAGAGAAATGATGGTAGTAACCACGAGGGGAACACAATACACAATTGGTGGTAGAACGTTGTGAGGGGCCGCAAGGCTAGTTTACCAATGCTAAAGGGGACATAAATTAAGTGACATAATCACCCAAGCTAGTCAACATAAAAAGAAGTCTTTAGAGAGTTAAAGTGTCATTTGAATTGTTTATAGCAGGGAACTTACATTATCTAGAGTTTATTATAAAAAAATCAAGTAATAGGTGTTCTAATTGTTCATTATAGCTATACTAATAAAGTTGGCTTTGCATAAGAATGCAAGTATAATAATTATACTAGTAAATATATAAATTTATGTAGTAATTAAGAAGTTAATCAATCATATAGACAAACATGATCATTATAATGATTATTGGAGAAGCAATTAGCTAATAAATCTAAACTAAAAATGATAAAAGCCAAATAATGAATGTGAATCTAATATGACGGTCCCTAGTTAAAAAAAATGAGACATATTATTGAGGCCACAACAATTTCCCTTCAATAGAAAATATGTCAAGTTGTTTTTCACAAATTTTCTTTTTAAGATCCTAATATAAAAGGGTAGTTTTAACATCCATTTGTTTTACTTTTTAATCATAAGTAATTCAAATAGAAAGAAGAAATCTAATGAAATCCAATTTAGCGAGAAGATAAAAATTCACAAAAATCTTCTTCCTTAACTTGACAATAATCTTTTGCCACCAATCTTACCTTGTACATTTCAGATTTACCATCCACTTGCAATTAATTTTAAAACACCCACTTTCACCTTATGGGATTCCTTCCTTCAAGTAGTTCAACTAGATCCTAAGTATCTTATTTACCCAAGGCTACCATTTCCTCCCAAGAATTTCTCTCTTTTGAAAGGGAGCTTCCTTCATATATCTTGAATTCATCCTTAGTATAGGAGAAATAAAATGCACAAAAATCTAGTAGGTTATACCATTTAACTAGTTTAGTTACCTTGCCGACATCCTCAAGGGTGTCGTAAGAGGCTCTTCTTATTATTTTTTCAAACTATCCTCTAAATCTTCATTTGCCTCTCCTACCTATTTTCGAGTGTGTTCTTCAATAACATTTTCTTTCTCCTCTTTTTTTTAATCCCAAATTGCACCTTTTTATGTTAATTTTTTTCCTTTTTCCATTCCACATCAAATTAACTTCCAAATTTCATAAAAACCACATTCTTAGAATAAAATTTTAAATATTAAAGGATTCCAAACTGTATAGTCTTTAACATTTTCATCATAACCAACTAAATAGACTTTTCATTCCTAAAACCCAACTTAGATCATTTCTTTAGGCACATGAACATAAGACTCAACCAAATACTCTTATGTGAAATTGATTACTTTTTAATGTTCCATATTTTGTATGGTGTCTTATTAACTAAAATAAATATGGGAGAACTATTTACCAAGTAACAAATAGTACTCACCATCTCAACAAAAAATGATTATTAAATATTATCAGTACTTAACATACTTTTGGCTCTATCTATCAATGTTATTATCATCATTTTACAACTCCATTTTGTAGTGGCATATAGGGAGTAGTTTTATGTCTCACAATATATATGTCTATAGGAACTATCAAATTCCCTCTGAGTGTAATATTCATCTCCATTAACTAACTTAAATACTTTTATTTTCCTATCTATTTATTTTTCATAAGAACCTTCAAATTCTTAAACTTGCCAAAAATTTTGTATTTGTGTTTCAAAAATCAATAAATAAAATATAATATCGAGATTTACTAAAGTAACGAACATCTATAGGACCAAACACATCATTATGAATAACTTCTAAAATATATTTGGCATCAATGCTACCAAAATTAAGCTTGACTCTATTTTGTTTAGCAAATATGGAGTACTCATAGAAATTAGAATAAACAAAACTATATAAAAAACCACCCATATTTCTATTCATCAATATTTTTAAACCTTTACATAAATATGGACCAACCTTTATGGTGCCACAACATATATGAATCAAAATTTCCAATTACATTGGAAGAGTTACAAAAAGTAGATGCTGTAGGTCCCGGGGACAACTGAGAGGGGGGGGGGGGGGGTGGGGTGAATCAGTTGTCCAATAAATTCAAACCAAAATCTTATTAACCAACTTAATGCTTAGTACCAGTAAGACAGTTAAGTATGTCGGTAAATAGTGTTAACAGAAAATTGCTATACCGGTAAGAAATAGTGCCTGAAACATAAACATAAAGTCATCCACAACACATGACACAAATATTTGTACGTGGAAACCCTATAAGAGGAAAAACCATGGTGGGAAACCTTACCCACAATCAGATGATACTACTGCAGATAGTAAGTGTGCAAAGAGGGGTCTGCACATGCAGAAAGGCCAACAACCTAGAGCTCACTGCTCAATCACAGATGGGAGTCACACTGACTACAGTTGGATGGTTAAATCCAATGAGAATGTACTCCACAAAATAGCATCTTCATATGCTGGATTAAGTACCGGTGTAATGCTGATATGCTTCTACAAAAACCTAACTTCACCTTCAAATGATGTCTTCGTGTATATCTTTGCTTGATCTCGCATATACCCTTCCTTAAATCTTTTTCACATTCCACAATTGATCTTACAAATAAGATCTTACATTTATACCATACCCTAAGACCAATTTTAGTAGGTCGGCTCTACAAGATATTACAATAAAACATTTTACAAATAATACAATATCCGATGCAATAACCGATTGAACATGTTGGCTTAATGTATTTACAACAATAATAAATCATCTCCATAGCATGCCATGCTGATCTGGAAAAGATAAACCTGCCAGTGTAACCCTAGATAACCTGGACCTATTTGCTGGTAAAAGAAAATATGCAAATAAGAATATGCCAATGATTATTATTTCAAAGAAAAGTGTCCACATGATGTCTTCGATATTACCAAGTGTCTTCCATGTCAATGTAGGTACCGGTGAACATTATATCCTATCGGTTAACCATATACCGGTGATTGTTTTGAACAGTTTACTGATTGTCGGTGAATGTTGCTGGATCTCCAAGGTAGGTGTATTTAGCAGGTGTTGACATCAATGACAAAACCATACCAAAATACCAACAACCTCCCCCTTTGGCATTGATGGAAACACAAGATGGGAAAACCATCAAAGTGCTAAAACAGAAATGCCAAGTACAAAAATCAACAATCTCCATTTCTCCCCCTGAGAGTGACATGTGTTTATTCAAAGATTTATTTTCAATACCAATCTCTCCTCAAAAAGATAATGCATTTTTCAATATATCTTTCCTTAATGTTTTTCCATATATCTCTCCCCCTTTGACATCAAATGCCAAAGTCACAAAAAGTCAAGTTCATACAAAATACCAACCAATTCAATATGCCAACTACTCCCCCTTTGAAGTAGCTTCCTCATCAAATACCGGAATAAAAGATTTGTCCATTTAATTTTGTCGGTTGATGACAATCATCAACTATCCAAGTCTCTATCGGTGGAGGTAAGACTCCAAGCTGATCTTTGAGATACTCAAAAGTTTCCTTAGGCAAAGGTTTTGTAAAAATATCTGCAAGCTATTCTTTAGTATTCACATAAACCAGTTTTATTTCCTTTTCTTCAACTTTTTCCCTTAGAAAATTTAGTTTGATAGAAACATGTTTTGTTTTAGAATGTAATACTGGATTCTTAGATATATCAATTGATGCAGTGTTATCACAATATATAGTAATAGGTTCCTTGCATTTTACCTTTATGTCTTTCAACATTTGCTTAAGCCAAAGTACCTGTGTACAGTTTGTTGCTGCTGCAAATATTCTGATTCTGCTATTGATAAAGATGTACAACTTTGTTTCTTACTTAACCAAGAAACTAATCTCTTTCCAAGAAAGAATGCTCCTCCAGTGGTGCTTTTTCTATCATCCACATCTCCTGCCCAATTTGCATCTGTGTATGCATATAGATCAAAAGTTTCATCTTTAGGATACCATAATCCAAGATTTGCTATGCCTTGTAAGTACCGAAAAATCCTTTTTACTGCTGATTCATGATTTTCCTTAGGATTACTTCGAAATCTAGAAACTATACATACTGCATTCATAATATCAAGTCTGGTTTGTGTCAAATATAGTAAACCTCCTATCATAGATTTGTATCTAGTTGGATTGACATGTGTAGATTCATCCCTTTGAGATAATTTGTCATTTGTAGTCATAGGTGTGCTTACCGGTTTAGAGTTTTCCATCCCAAATTTCTTGAGTAGTTCTTTCAAGTACTTAGATTGACTCAAAAATATGCCTTTATCAGTTTGTAAAATCTGCAATCCTAAAAAGAATTTTATTTCTCCAATCATAGACATTTCAAATTCATGCTGCATTTTAAGAGAAAATTCTTTGCATAATCCATCTTCTCCTCCAAAGATTATCTCATCAACAAATACTTCCATAATCAAGATGTCATCATTAGTTACTTTTTAGTATAAATTGCTATCTACATTTCCTTTAATAAAGCCAATTTTTAAAAGATACTTATCCAATCTTGCATACCAGGCTCTTGGAGCTTGTTTTAGTCCAGAGCTTTTCTTAATCTGCAAACCATATCATTGTTATCTGTCAAAGAAAATCCATCAGGTTGTTCAATATAAACTTCCTCTTCAAGATCTCCATTCAAAAATGCACATTTAATATCCATTTGATAAACTTTGTAATCCTTGTGAGCTGCAAAGGCCAAGAATAATCTAACTACCTCAATTTTGGCTACCGGTGCAAAGGTTTCATTGTAATCAACTCCTTCTTTCTGACAATATCCCTTACACACTAGTCTTGCTTTATTCCTGACAACCTTACCATCTTCATTGAGTTTGTTTCTAAATACCCATTTGGTTCCAATTACATTTTTATTTTCAGGCCGAGGAACTAATGTCCAAGTATTATTTTTGTCAATTTGTCCTAATTCTTCTTCCATAGCTTTAATCCAAAATTTATCTTCACATGCCTCATTGATAGATAATGGTTCAATTTGAGAAATAAGACATACCTCTTCATTTGCCAATCTTCCTCTTTTCATGACTCCTTTAAATTTGCTTCCAATTATCTGATCTTCAGAATGATTCAGTCTTACATATCGGGGTGTCTTAGTCTGTTGTTGTTCTTCAATTACTATGGTATCCTCTGATGATACTAGAGTAACTGGATCATCATTCTGTACCAATGGATTTACTGTTGGTTCATTTGTCATAATTTTTGTTATCAGTTCAGAGTCTATATACCTTGAAGTTCCTTTGAATCGTTCATCAATCTTTACATTTGTACTCTCAACAATTTTTTGTAATCTTTTATTGAAACATCTATAAGCTTTACTCTTGGATGAATAACCAAGAAATATTCCTTCATCACTTCTAGGATCAAACTTGCCAATATACTCATCTCTTCTAATATAACATTTACTTTCAAAAATTCTGAAATACTTGAGAGTAGGAGTATTACCAAACCATAGCTCATGAGGGGTCTTACCAGTTTCACCTTTGATGTGAACTTTGTTGAATGTATAGACAATAGTGCTTACTGCCTCTCTCTAGTACACATGTGGTAGATTTTCTTCTGATAACATACTTCTTGCTGCATCCAAAATAGTTCTATTTTTCCTTTCAACAACTCCATTCTATTGTGGTGTCCGAGGTGCTGATAACTATCTTTTGATTCCATTTACTTCATAGAATGTATTAAAATCTCTAGATGTGAATTCTCCTCCTTGATCTGATCTTAAACATTTAATTTTCTTACCGGTTTCATTTTCAACCATTGCTTTGAATAGTTTGAACTTCCCAAGTGCTTCTGATTTTTCCCTGAGAAAAGTAACCCAACACATTCTAGAATAATCATCAATGATTAGCATGAAATATCTATCACCTTGTAAGCTTTTAGTTCTAGCCAGACCACATAAATTAGTGTGGATTAAATCAAGAGCATTACTGGATTTTTCTGGAATACTTTTGAAACTAGCTCTAACTTGTTTTCCAAATTGACATTCCTTGCAAATTGTATTCTGAGGTTTCATAATTTTAGATAGATCTCTAACTGCCTTAGAAGTATTGATTTTTACCATGCAATCAAAATTTACATGACATAGTCTTTTATGTCATAGCCAACTTTCATCTATGTGAGCAATTAAGAATGCCTTTTCACTATTATTCAAATGAAAGATATTACCTCTAGTCTGATTACTGGTTGCAATTTCCAAACTAGTTCTATTCATGATTTTGCATTTTCCAATTTTAAATTGTAATTGAAAACCTTTCTCAACTAATTGACCAACACTTACAAGATTATGTTTTAATCCTTCAACATAGTAAACATTGTCATTGTTATGTTTACCATCAAGAGATATTGAACCCTTACCTTTGATTGAACAGGCTTTGTCATCTCCGAATCTTACTAAACCTCCATTGTATTCTTGAAAGTTCAAGAATTTACCTTTGTCTCCAGTCATGTGATGTGAGCATCCTGAGTCAATAATCCATTCATCCTTTGATTCCACTTTAGCTGTTAGGGCTTGTTCTACCAGTTGAGCAATAGGTACCGGTTGATCTTCTATTATAGCAACAAAGACCCATCCATTGTCTACTAGATCCTCATCAGAATCATTAGTCACACCTTCATCAGCAATGTAACAAGATTTATCTTTGTTTTTCTTAAATCTGTATCTCTGATATTCAGGATTGGGTTTGTATGTCCTTCTATCTTCTTCTCTTAGTCTAGCATGTCTATCAGGGCATCTTGAAGCCATATGACCAATCTTATTGCAGTTGAAACATTTAAAGGGTGCTTTACCTTCATACTTACTTCCAATTGGACCTTTTGGCATTTTTCTTGCAAATAGTGCTTCAAGTTCTTCAACCTCTTCATTCTCCTTCCTAGTTTCTTCAAGTTCTCTTGCATAAAAGGCTCTCCAGTCCGATTTATCAAAAGATGGAGCAAATGATGTTGATGCTTTGAAAGCCAAATCAGTTTTTATAGTAGTAACAGGACCAAATTCCTCAATTTCAAAAGCTGAAAGTTTTCCAATCAATGTATCCCTAGTTACTGATGTATTAGGCATTGTTCTTAACTCATTAATAGCAGTAACCTTCATCTTATATGCCGGTGGCAAACCTCTTAAGATTTTTGAAACAATCTCATCTTCACTCAAGGTTCCTCCACAACATTTGATACCTAAAACAATTTCATTTACTCTTTCCATAAAAGTAGAAATTCTTCATCTTCATCCATTTTCAGATGTTCATACTTGACTCGGAAGCTTTCAAGTTTTGTAATTTTGATTGTGGAATCCGCTTCATTCAGTGTTTCCAAATGATCCCAAATAGCTTTTGCAGTAGATCTATCTGATAACCCCATGATTTGTTGATCTGATAATGCGCTCAAAAGTGCTTCTCTTGCTTTGCAATCATTTTCTTCATCTTTAGCTAAATTAATAGGAGCAGTCTGACCAGCTACATCAGCAGTATAACCATTCTTAGTAACTTCCCAGATATCTTTACCAATGCAATTCAGATGTGTCTCCATTTCAATTTTCCATATTCCATAGTTGGTTCCATCAAGTTTAGGACTATCCTTTCTGAAATAATTAGTAGACATTGGATCTCCTCAAGTTGTTAGACTTCTGCAAAAAGAGGACTATGCTCTAATACCAATTGTAGGTCCCAAGGACAACTGAGATGGGGGGGGGGGGGGGTGAATTAATTGTCCAATAAATTCAAACCAAAATCTTATTAACCAACTTAATGCTTAGTATCGGTAAGACAGTTAAGTATGTCGATAAACAGTGTTAATAGAAAATTGCTATACCGGTAAGAATTAGTGCTTGAAACATAAACATAAAGTCATCCACAACACGTGACACACATATTTGTATGTGGAAACCCTGTAAGGGGAAAAACCACGGTGGGAAACCTTACCCACAATCAGATGATACTACTGCAGATAGTAAGTGTGCAAAGAGGGGTCTGCACATGCAGAAAGGCCAACAACCTAGAGCTCACTACTCAATAACAGATGGGAGTCACACTGACTACAGTTGGATGGTTAAATCCAATGAGAATGTACTGCACAAAATAGCATCTTCATATGTTGGATTCAGTACCGGTGTAATGCTGATATGCTTCTACAAAAACCTGACTTCACCTTCAAATGATGTCTTCGTGTATATCTCTACTTGATCTCACATATACCCTTCCTTAAATCTTTTTCGCATTCCACAATTGATCTTACAAATAAGATCTTACATTTATACCATACCCTAAGACCAATTTTAGTAGGTCGGCTCTACAAGATATTACAATAAAACATTTTACAAATAATACAATATCCGATGCAATAACCGATTGAACATGTCGGCTTAATGTATTTACAACAATAATAAATCATCTCCATAGCGTTCCATGCTGATCTGGAAAAGATAAACCTGTCGGTGTAACCCTAGATAACCTGGACCTATTTGCCGGTAAAATCAAATATGCAAATAAGAATATGCCAATGATTATTATTTCAAAGAGAAGTGTCCACATGATGTCTTCGATATTACCAAGTGTCTTCCATGTCAATGCAGGTACCGGTGAACATTATATCCCGTCGGTTAACCATATACCGGTGACTATTTTGAATAGTTTACTGATTGCCAGTGAATGTTGCTAGATCTCCAAGGTAGGTGTATTTAGCAGGTGTTGACATTAATGACAAAACCATACCAAATTACCAACCTTTACATAAATATGGACTAACCTTTATGGTGCCACAACATATATGAATCAAAATTTCCAATTACATTGGAAGAGTTACAAAAAGTAGATGCTTCCAACTTAAACAAGATTTCATACTATGTACCCTTAGCCAACACCAAGTTACCTATAGCTGACCTAAACTATTAATATTAAAATTGATATGTACACTATCATCATTCATCTTAAAAAGAGAAATTAAATTATTATGTCTTGATCATGAGAAGTTAGTACTACTTTATCTCAACCAACAATATTATGAAAATTGTTGCTGCTAAGAAACAACTCATCACTATTATTATATTCCTTGAACTCTATGTATCATTCTTCACAAGGATTCATGTGAAATTAGGCACCTAAATTGTGAGGAACGTACCATGTCATGTACTATAAGATTTACTAAATAAAATTATAATACAAGTACAAATAAAGTAATAGCCTTGAAGAAAAAATATGACACAAATCTATTTCCCACATTAACCTTATGACTTGAGATAATTGTAGATAAAAAATTTAAAAAAAAAATTAGTAACATAACAAGATGCAAATAAACACATATAATGCAAGAATAAGAGATGAATATAAGATGCACATATGGAATAGAAAATATATTAGTATACATTGGGAAAACCCCTTTGGATAAAAAATCGCAATCTTCAAAGCACCAAACCAATGTATTATTTAGTAATAAAAATTCTTACTATAATTTTACAAGCTATGAGCCTCAATATGGAGATTAATATCTTATTCTTGTAGAGTAAGAATATAATGGAATAACCTTTCAATGAAAACTTATCAATGGCCTAATCTCAAACCCTCAATGTATAGACTCAAGGAGGTCTAAAAACCCACTAAAAGGTACCAACATGATCCCAAACAAGTTCTTGAGATATCATGACAAGAATTCTTATGGCCCAAACCCTTTTTTGAACTCATTATATCATTAAAGATGCTCCTTGACACATCATAACATGTTTCATAAGTGGGTCAAATTTCTTAGTCCACTTTATAACTCTGTATAATCATTCTCTTATATACATCATAGAATCTCTCACACTTATAATGCCATAGATGCACACATATTATATGGCGTAATTATCTTTCACATTATTATACACACATCATATCAACTTAACAAAAATATTTTTCCACCAATCTTACCTTGTGCATTTCCAACTTACCATCCCCTTTGAATTTATTTTGAAACACCCACTTGCATCTTACGAGATTACTTCCTTCAAGTAGTTCAACTAGATTCCAAGTGTCTTATTTACCCAAGGCTACCATTTCATCCTTCATAGTCTCCTCCCAAGACTTTCTCTCTTTTCAAAGGGATCTTCCTTCATAGATTTGAATTCATCTTTAGTATAGGATAAAGAAAATACACAAAAATATAGTGGGTTACCTTGTCAAACTCGTCAAAGATGTAGTAAGAGGATCTTCTTATACTTTTCTTGAACTATCCTCTAAATCCCCATTTACCTCTCCTACCTATTTTCCAACATGTTGTTCAATCACATTTTATTTCTCCTCATTTTTAAATCTCCAATTGCGCCTTTTTATTTCTCTTTCTTTGTCCTTTTTCCATTCCATCCTAAAAAACCGCATTCTTAGAATAAATTATTTTCATTGCTAAAGGATTCCAAAATTTATAGTCTTTAAAATTTTCACCTTAAGAAACTAAAATAAACTTTTCATCCCTAAAACCCAATTTAGATCATTTCTCTTTAGGAACATGAACATGTAAAGGTGAAAATTAGGTGACTTGGCAATTTGCAAGGTAGAAGGAGAAATGATAAATCACCAAATCACCTATTTTCTCTTTGTGGGAGATGATGCCTTTACATTCAAAAGAGGGGGTAAATCCCCTAGATCCAATCACTAGTCATATTAGGACTGAATACTAAGTATATTGATTGAAACATAGTGTGTTTGACCCTGTTTTGTAAGTTGACTAGTTAAATTAAGACTAAGTGTTGGAAATGAACAAAAATATGAGAAAATAGTGAGCTATAGATTTAGGATTTTGTCATGCACTTGGATCTAAGAAGTTTGAGATGATTCAGAGCTTCTTTGTGAAATCTACCAATAGTAGCATGGACAGTGTGTCCAGACCAGGTCACCCACCCTCTTGGTCCTCCGAACTTTCTACACATCAAAAAGGGTTTCTTCGTCTCGACAAATAAAGCTTAATTCCAGAAGTAAAGTTGCACACCTGCTTCCTGCACACATAAGGAAAGGGAAATTTGTTGGGAATAGGGGTTTGTCTTTAGGTCAAACCCTAATTTTTGAATTAACCAAGTGGTTGAAATAATGTAATTGAAATGACTGAAAGTAGCAAGTGGTTGAAATAATGTAATTGAAACGACTGAAAGTAGAAATCCTCCTCTTTGAGGGGATGTTGAATTTACTGAAAAATGAAATGCTTATACCTCCTTGTGAAGTTTTGCTTGCCTCCACATTGAATTATGATTTCATGAATTAAAATGATGATCTCCTCTTCAATGCTTGAAATCTTGACTGTATTGTTTCTCTAAAGCTTGAAGGAAGATTGAAAATGCTCAATTGCTCTTGAATTATTGAATGCATGATCTCTTGAATGCTCAAATGCTTGATTGAATTTTATTCTTCTTATTCAAATGAGAGGGGGAATCCCTCTTATATACTTGCCAGTAGGATGAATTAATTAATTTTCTGACATGAGCCGACATGGAGAGGGAAATCCAACTCAAATTTGAAATATTGAAATGGGTTTAAAGAGGGCCCAATTTAGGGAGGACCATGGCAACACGTCTTGGTCTTGGTGAGGACTAGGACACCATGCCCTAGTCCTGACCTATTTTGGGTCAAGATCAAGGTGCCCAAGGGGTGTCAATCAAGGTTTTTGATGTGTATGAGCATAATCAGGTCTTCAATTAGGCCAAGGGGCACAAACACTAAGATGAAGACCCAAACGTGGTTGAAATTACAAGGGATGCAATTTTAGGACGCTACAGAACATAAGATTCATAGCCAAATACTCTAACATGTAAAATAGATTCCCTTTTAATGATCCATATTTATATAGTGTTACTAATTATAGTAAATATGAGAGAACTATCATAGTAGGAAATAGGGAGAGCTGCAAAAAATCATTAAAGAAACCACAAACTCACAATTCTAAGCAAAAGGCCTACTCAACCAATGAATAAATGAATTCAAAATGCAAAAAAATAAATTCAAATCAACCCAATGATGTATTCAATTATGCATAACTTCATTGTCCTTCTCTACAATTCAAATTACTCGTAGAAATCAAGTGCACACATTCACAAATTGTAAGCTTAATTGATGTGATGATTTGAAATTGCTTGGAAGATAGTGGTTCCATTGAAATGAAATGAAAGCTTTATTTATATAGAAGATTGGATTTTGATCAATAGCTATGATTGTTTCAGATTGTGGAAAATCAATGGATAAGATTGAGTGACACTCAAATTTACCATTTGGAAGTGGAGGAAAGGAGTTAAAAATAAGTTAAATGTGAAAATAAATAAAGCAAGTATTTATTTTTAACAAAAGCTACTATATCAAAATTGGAGCATGAAATTGGCATGCAAGAGTCAAGTGGAAGGAGATGGAAGAGTTATGTTGAAGGAGAATTTAGCATTTTAGAGTTAAGTGGAAATATATGAAACAGTTGAGTGAGGAGAGAATTTAGAAAGTGGAAGAGTTAAGTGGGGTTGAAAATAAATATATAAAATTTATATATTTCACCCAAATTTGGGATAATTAAATAAATTCAAAATTTATTTAATTATGAGAATTGAATTAAGGGAATAAATAATTATAAAGAGGAGTAATTAGTTAGGGTAATTGATTAAGAAAGATTAAATAGTTTGGATAATTATTGAATCATAGAAGAATAATTAGATTCAACAATTAAAATCGTTTACTAAAAGACTAGAAGAAAATAATAATTAAATAATTAAAATTATTTAATATAGGAAAAGGGGATTAACCTAATTAAATAATGAAATTATTTAATTAGTCGAGATAGAAAAATTAGTAAAATGTTGCTATGTAGGTATTGGACAATTTTTAATATCTACAAGAGCTATTTACTTTCATAATGCCAATCTAGTTTGTTAGGAATCATAAGTCCTTACTATCCTTCATGAATGCCCGTGAAATTTTAGCTCTGAAAGCTCTATTAGTTTTTTGGATTTTACTTAGACCAAGACCACTACAAGTTTTAGGTCTATAAGTCATGTCCCCATGTATCAATGTCAATCTTTTCTTCTCCTTAATTCTAGTATATAAGAATTTATTCTAAAAGAGGAACAAGAAGTACATGGGAATGTTTTGAAGAGAATCCTTAAGGAGTTGAAACCTCCTATCTTAACTTAAAAGAGATTCATTCTATCCAACCAATTAACTCTATATTATTTCCACTATCACATTCAAATAATGAAGGTGGATTTTCTTCATCATGCGAAGAGGGCCTAGGTAGGTAGCAAGAAGAAGACCAATACTATAGTTTAAAAAGCCAATTACTTGGATTTATAAGTGCTCAAGTGTATTACAAAAATACAAATATATCTTTTGAGAGTTTATCTATTGGCTAAAAGTAGCAACAAAATTAGCTAGAATATTCTTCCACTTGAAAGATTCCTTTAAAGTGGGCTTCCCAAAGAGAATACTATCAATTTGTTTTTGTGTGAGTGAAGTGAGAGTGGGAGGAAGAAAGTTTTATGCCAACTAAAGACTAGGAATTAACCATCTTATAGATGTTTCTCCTAGGATCCTTAGCCATGAATATGAATAAATTATTGGGAAGTTTGTTTGAATAGTGTGTTGTCATTGATGTCAATATATTCTTATGTGTATTCCAATGTTGTAGTTAGAATGAATGAGTTGGTTTAGCCTGTGTGTTGTAGATGAGTTGATGCAGATTAAAGGGTTTCTGGTGTGTTGTCTGTAGATGGTTCATTCCCATTTGCAGAGGTTCGCATGATGTTTTGATTAAGTTATGAGGTCCAATGTTGAGGATGTTATTCAATTGTTTGTGTTATTTGGTATTCTAGTTTGTGCTCTGTATTGCTTCAAAATTGCTACATCTTTAGTTGTGGCTAATGCCCCGTTAGAAACCCTAAAGGAAAAACAACACAACTAGGCAACTAAAGGGTGAAATATTTTTTCTTAAAAGATTAAGTGCATTAATTATAACATTTGCACGTTTAATAACACAATGAAAGTCTAACACATGATTTCCTAAGGGTTACCAACGAAGATTAATTCACAGATTATATTAACACCATGGTTAATCCATTTGTCCATTTTAATTAGGTAAATTAAATGCTTGAGAATAAACCTACACATACATCTAAATTCCATAATGAAAGAATTAAAATATTCCAATGCATTTATTTATCCATAAACCATTTATACAAGAGATCAAAGCAACTGAATTAACATACATTCTAGTGATATAATATTGCAATATCCATAAATACATGGCTTCCAAAAATACCACAAAATCCAAAAGTTACAATATCAAGGTTACATAAAAGTTTGATACAATGACCACAAGGTCTCAACTGAACAATGATCACGAGCAAGAGCTGGTACATGAACCACGAACCAAGAAACACTAGTGAAGCCTTTCCTCACATGAAGATACAATCTATAACATCTGATGGGAAGTGGCACTACCACCTGACCATGTGATCCCGAAATGGAACCACCCCACCGTGCCAGGAGATAGTAGAAGACCCTCAAGCAAGCAAAATAAGACAAGCACAATAGAACTACATGACTCTGCAAACATCCATGTGACTCAACTCACAAACACTAGTGACTCTAAGGAGATAGTGTCATCGCATTGCTTACGATGGTTACCCTAGTAGGCCTCCTTAGGTCCTAGCCCCCATCCTGGGTTATCTTGGTAACCTCTCCCAAACCTCCGGCTCCATCTAAGTCTCATGCGGACCCTACCAATCCTTTTGTGAAGACAAGGTGGTAAGTTTGCCATTCCAAGCCTTCTCACAACATCCCGAGCCTATACAAGCACTCAAAAATGTGCAAGGCACATTATCTTAATTAATATTATAAACTACCCACCCCCTAATCAATTATTAGGTTATCACTTTTTAACCGACTTTCGACGGGTTATCCTGCCATCCACTTCGGGCGTGACCCCTACTCGAAAACCACTCTCACTCATAGGACACTAACAGGAAAGGTTTATCTATGAGAACTCTATGGCGAAACAGACAACCATAACCAATCCTGACAAACAACAGGTGAAGGATACACAATCACTAACCTAGGATTGACCATTTGGAACAAAACACACAATGGCTCACATCAATAGGGTTATACAACAACACCTGACCAAGGAGATATAATAACATATGACATGATGACAACTCAACCAGAATTGCAATGAAATTAAGCTTGACTGCAAACACTATTTACACAAGATCCTTATACAGGCTATCTTTTCTTTAAACAACCAAAAACATAAATAACTTGCAATTAAAGATTTTCCAGAAAATAAGAAAATACAACTATATTAATACAAAGAAATCAATGTTGTCATTTGTCCGTTAAGGTTAAATAAAATCACATAAAAATTAATCTCCTAATGTAGTTCCAAGCATAAATATAGAATCTAAAATATAAGCTATTATGGAAATAACCAAACTCTGATATATATATAAATATATATATATATATATATATATATATATACTTATAATCATATTACAAAATATATATGTAAACTCATGAATTAATTTTCATAGTATTAAAATAATATAATGCCCATAAAAAAAATCGATATATGAATATATATATATACATATATACATATATGTATATGTATATATATATACATATATGTATATATATATACATATACATATATATATATGTATATATGTATATATGTATATATATATATATACATATATATATATATATATGTATATATGTAAATATGTATATATATATATATACATATATATATATACATATATCATATATATAATAATTTAATTTAAAAATCAAATTTAATAACCCTGCACGAAAATCCGAAATATCAAATTTTAGTTTGCACAAAATTTTAACTAGGAAATAGTGAATTAATATAACCATGATCTACTCGTTTGAACTTACTAGACTCATATTTATTATGGTTTACTTTCAGTGGATACATTACCATGATGTGTTATTCAGATTTATATGACATTATTTCATGCTTTCTCTGGATATGAGATGCATAATTTATTTGTAGTATTTCAGTACTTGTGGTTTATGGCATTTTATGGATTATTTCTGTGTACTGACACTTTACTTTATCTATGTAATGTGAAATTATATGTTGAGTGTCTGTGAGTGTATTGGATGCAAGGGGATGATTTTCCTTCACTCATTTCGATGAGACAGGGAACATCGCGATTCTCCTTCATCGGTGTGTATGCCGTGTTTTCTATATTCTATATATGCATGTGTGGTTCGGTGATGTAGGATTTTGTAGGTACACGTATCGGGTAGGTACGGGGTATCGTCTCCACCTGGCTTCATAGGTATGAGTGTGCCTTATATTGTCTGATGTAAGTGGAGGAGGTAGTAGTTGACCCTATTTTACTCAGTTACACTCTTGTGAGTGTAGTCAGTTGGTTGTCCTATTAGTTTGTTTGGCCTTCGTGTATTGTCATTTGACTTTTTTTGAGTATTGCTTGGGGTTTGTTCAATTTGTGTGTTTTAGTAGATTTAATTAATTAATTAAATTTATGGAGTTATCATAGTTGGTGTTTTTGAATTATATATTTTATGCATTGAGATTATAAATTTAGTTAATTAAAAGAAGTTATTAAATTAAGTTGCAAGTTGCATGATATTAGAAATATATTTTATTTAAATTTTAGTGGAAAAATAAATTAGATTAATTTCATTTATTGTTTCCTAGAATTTTAAATAAATAAAAGAATAAATAAATAAATAAATAAAAGAATTAATTAGAATTAAAGTATTGCTTTAATTTCTTTATTTAGAAAATTAATTAATTTTCATGAGAAAAGAAAAGAAAGAAAAATGATTTTTAATTATTGCATGTTAACTTATCCTTTGTTAGAAAATAAAAAAAAGAAAAGAAAATTGCTTTTATTACTAAAATTAATTATTAGGGTTCCTGGAAGGGCATTACATTTGGTATCAGAGCCCAAGTTTAAACACTAGGTATTCTGGGTTTGTAGTGAGCCCATTCAACTTGACCTTTTTGCTTAGGTCTTAATGTTTGTGTTTCCCTTGTTTTACCCTTGCCACAGATCTGAACCATTTTCTCTTTCAGAGTGCTAGGTCATGACTAGGAAAGCTAGGGGAGGTGGCTAGTATAGTTGGCTATAGGTGTCCATGTTTCTGTAGATACCTTTATTCCCAGTTGTGAGTTGGACCTAGGAACCATAGTTACCTCAGTTGACCTTCGAGTCATTCCTTTGGGTTCTTATGGAGTTGTGTTGGGGATGGATTGGCTATCATCTCACAGTGCTCATGTAGACTGTCCCAAGAAGACAGTGGAGTGTTTAGATGACCTTGACAGAGAAGTTGAGATTGTTGGAGTTCAAAGATCGATATCCCTACATATGATCTCTACTATGTAACTTAAGTGGTGCATGCATAGGGGGTGTCAGCTTTTTGCAATTACTCTTGAGGATGTGGATGAGTTAGAGAGTCAAGAAATCTCTCTTGATGGTCACCCTATTCTTTGAGAGTATGCTGATGTGTTTCTGTTGGATATTCCTGGTATGCCTCTGAAGCAAGACATAGACTTTCGCATTTATTTGGTTCTTGGTGCTGAACCTATTTCAAGAGCTCCATATCGGATGACTACTTAGGAGTTGAGTGAGTTGAAGTTACAGATAGAAGAATTGTTGGCCAAGGGATTCATTCTTCCTAGTGTTTCTCCTTGGGGTGTGCCTGTTATCTTTGTTAAGAAGAAAGATGGTTCTCTTCAGTTATACATTGATCGCCGACAGCTGAATAAGGTAACCATCCAGAATAGATATCCATTGCCTCGTATAAATGACCTTTTTGATCAGGTCAAGGGAGCCAAGGTGCTCTCTAAGATTGACCTAAAATCTGGATATCATCAGTTGCACATTCAAGATGCAAACATTCATAAGACAACGTTTCGTACTCGTTATGGTCACTATGAGTTCACAGTGGTGCCATTTGGGTTGACGAACGCGCCTTCAATTTTCATAATCCTCATGAATGGGGTTTTTTGCACCTACCTTGACCGTTTCGTCATTGTATTCTTGGATGACATTCTGATTTATTCTAGATCTATGGAAGAGCATGAGGGTCACTTACGTCAGGTATTGCAGTGCTTGAGGGAGAAAAAACCTTTATGCCAATTTGGCGAAGTGTGACTTCTTCCAGTCTGAGGTGAACTATTTTGGTCATGTGGTTTCAGGAGAAGGTGTATATGTGGATCCTTCAAAGATCCAAGCCATTGTTGATTGGCCAATGCCGACCAATGTTTCAAAAGCTAGGAGTTTTATGGTTTGGCCGGATATTACCGTCGCTTTGTAGAAGGCTTTTCCCAAATAGGACACCCAATTACTTCTCTTCAGAGGAAAGGGAAGAAGTTTGTTTGGTCAGAGCAGTGTGAGGCAGCTTTTCTAACCTTGAAGGAACTCCTTGTCAATGCTTCGATTTTGGCAGTATGCATAGATGCCTCTTTGGAAGGTATAGGTGTAGTGCTTATGCAAGATGGATGTCCGGTTGTTTATGAGTCTCACAAATTCAAGAACCACAAGTTGAACTATATAGTTCACAATTTAGAGTTGGTAGCTGTAGTTCACGCTTTGGTTAGATGGAGGCATTTTCTGTTAGGGCGTCAGTTTGAGCTGCATAGTCATCATTGCAGTCTGTAGTATATATTCACGCAACCAAACTTGAATGCTCAACAATGGAGATGGATGGAATTCTTCTACGAGTATGATTTTGAGGTTCATTATATTCAGGGGAAAGAGAACGTAATGGCAGATGCTTTGAGTCGTAGGCGGCATGAAGTTTTAGCATTGTCCCTTGGAGTAGACATGAGAGAGAGAATTCTTGTATCAGGATGTTAGGGCTGTGATAGAGTCCGAAAGGCCTTTAGAGGGTAGATTTTATGGATATAACCTTAAGGTAGATGGACTTCTTCGTCACCTTGGACGGATTTATGTACCTCTTTTGGAGGGTCTTCATGTTTTGATCTTGACTGAGGCCCATCGTGCACCTTATTCGGCACATCTAGGTGTCAAGAAGATGCATGCAGATCTTAGACAAATTTATCATTGGGCTGGCATGAAACGTGACATTGCTGATTTTGTGTCGAAGTGTTTAGAGTGTTAGTGGGTGAAGGCAGAGCATCAACACCCCATAGGGCTTTTACAACCTAATTTGGTACCGGATTGGAAATGGGATATCATTTCCATTGATTTCATTATTGGGTTGCCTATCTCTTCACATCGTCATGATGCTATCATGGTCATTGTTGACCAATTGACTAAGGTTCCTCATTTTGTTCCTATTCAAGCTTCCTATATGACATCAGTGGTGGCACGAGTCTTCTTGGAAGATGTGGTGAGATTGCATGGGATTCCAAGGTGGATCATCTCTGATAGAGATCCTATCTTTACCTCAGCATTGTGGACCTCACTTCAGCATGATTTGGGGACTCAGTTGAAATTTAGTTCAACTTATCATCCAAAGATAGATGGTCAGACCAAGAGAGTGAATCAGGTTTTGGAGGACATTCTTCACATGTATGTTATGGACCAGCAGTCGCGCTGGGAGGATTATATCTATCTAGTGGACTTTGCTTATAACAATGGATATCATTGTTGGCATTTCAATAAGGATATTGAGAAGGTTGTTGGAGATTGTTGATATAACTAAAGAAGGATGATTACTATCTTAATAATATTATTTTGTCATTGATGTCAAGAAATTGATTTTCTAATTCAGTATGATGTTGCCATATCTTGAGAAGTATGTTTTGATGAGTATTAAGAGGTCGGTAAGTGACACAAAAGAATGTGATAATAAAGGGGAGATATAAGTTATTCAATGGGCAACTATTACGGAGTTAGACAATGATGAGATCATGTTGTTTTGATTGTTTTGATATCCTACACATGTTGTTGATTATAAGTTTAATACTGTATTATGTTGCCGAGCAAGGAACCTAGTCGGTAAACCCTAAGTTACCCAGTTCATAAACCCTAAGGTTATCGATGTCGGTTAACAAAGGTAGAATGTCTACCGAGTGAAGTTCAGTATTAACTAAGTAACAACCGAGTTATAAGAAATTACATTGGATGGATAAAAGCATTATTTAATGAAGGATGCTGATGAGCTGGAGATGAATAAATGATTGGTTTGTCACACAAGAAGTTTGTTAAGGATCTACGACAATGAAAAATCAAGAGGAAGATCTACAATACAGATTGAATCAAAATAACCTAGCACAAATTCCTAGGAAGGAATGCAAGTTCCTAGGTGAGGTAAAATGTTTTCAGATTGAAGGATACATTGAACCTAGTCAAGTTTGATGATCCGATGGCTAAGATTGATCATGGGAAATGTGATCAAGGAGATTAAGTAGTTATAAATTGTTTATAAATAAGGAATTATTGATAAACAATATATGCGGGCAAATGTATGCACAGTGATGCTATAGGAATGTTTACCGAGCTCAGAAGCTTGAAGATCTGATTGAAGAATAGATTGAGAAACCCAGCAAGCCCATCAAGGGATTAGATAAGTCTTATGACAAGATTGTTTTGAGAAAATAAGAATCTGCTTTAGCATTTCAGATGTGAAGTTGCAGATATATTTTATTACTGTTGTTTATTTTGTAAGTGATAGGAAATCTCTTAACCGAGTGGACCTAACAGTCTTATTTGTAAATCCTCTAGCAAGCTAACATTTTAAAAGAGTGTTTGAAATCCTTTGATAAGGTCACTTCTAACAAAGTACAAGACTCTAACAAGTCTGAGGGAAATCCCTTAACTGGGTCACATCTAGCAATGTGTTTGTAATCTTTAATAGGATTTTCTTTTAACTGAGCATATTCTAGAAGGGTATATTTCTTAGTGGGTTCGAAATCCCATAGTGGTTTTTCCCTATTTGGGTTTCCACATTAAATTTGGTGCTATATGTGTTGTGATGATTATCTATTCATGAGTTTGAATGTTTTACAGTTTTGGTTATGTATTCTGATGTATAAGCTACCGAAATTGAATTTGGTGAATATATGAAGATTTAGTTTGTATGATTCAACCCTCCCTCTCATCTTGTTTACTATTTGCATACGAGATTTACAATTGGTATCAGAGCTGTGGACTCTGAAAGAAAAGTTTAAAGGTACTTGAGGCAAAGATCCGAAGATGTGTAAAAGGGATGCACCAAAGCTGAACAAGTCAAGTTTCTCCACATGGTAGAAAAGGATGAAGCTACACTTATCAGGAATTGGAGAATATGCAACATATTATTTGGAGAATGATTACATAACACCTAGAACCAACCCGATGACCTTGGAAGAGATAAAGGAAAAGAAAGAACATATCCAAGCTATGATTGAAATAACATCAGCATTGACCGACTCAGAGTTTAATGATCTAGAAGGCTGTAATGATGCAAAAGCAATGTGGACCAAGCTCATATCTATGTATGGCATGGATGAACATGTCCAAAGAGAAAAAGTAGATAGTCTAAGAGGACAACTTGAATCCATGAGAATGAATGAAGGTGAGAACATAACCCAATACAGTACAAGGTTAAAGGAAATTGTCAATCAAATTAAAGGAGTAGGAGGAACTATTGAAGAAGAGGATGTAACAAGTAAGTTGTTGAGAACCCTTCTACCTACTTATGCCATTCGAGTATCTGCAATCAATGAATTAAGGTCTATAACAAATATGCCAGTCTCCTTGGATGCCACTATCGGTAAGCTACATGCATTTGAGTTAAGTAATTTTGATAACAGTGGGTCTTCGGTAAATAAAGTTGAATCTGCATTCAATTCTTTTCATATTGGTGAATCTAATGACTATAATGATAGAATGGATAAGTATTCTGAAGGAAATCACAGTGGAGCAAGTGAGAGATTTTGTAAAAACATGGAAGAAGTACACAAACTGTATGAGAAAATTAGAAAGCAAGAAGAATTTGAAGCACTATTGGCCAGAAGGTTACCGAGAGGCAAAGGTAAGTATAAAGGAAAGCTACCTCTAAAATGTTTCAATTGTGCTAAAATAGGACATATGGCTTCTAACTACCTTGACAAAGAATCTAGTGAGAAGAGAGAATACCGAGAAGACAAACATAAAGACAATCACTACAGAGGACACTGAGACTTCAGAAGGAGAGATAGAAAGACATGCCTAGTAGCCGATGAGGAATCCAATGATGACAAATCTGATGAAACTAATATAGAGGAAGTTGTTTATGTGGCTATTAAAGATGGATTAGATGAAGAAAGGTATGAAGAAAAAACCCTAATATCTCACATAAATAATAATGATTCTTGGATCATAGACAGTGGATGCTCACATCACATGACAGGTGATAAACACAAGTTTGTTAAATTAGAAGACTATGATGGAGGATATGTAAGATTTGGTAATGATGCACCATGTCCGGTGAAAGGTAAAGGATCTATAACACTTCTTGACAATGCTAAATGTGATGATGTATACTAGGTTGAAGGTTTGAAATACAATTTGTTGAGTGTAGCACAGCTAAACAATACAGGATACCGAATAGAATTCCAGAAGGGATGTGTCAAAGTTCATGACAAACATGGAAAGCTGGCTACTACTAGGACACAAAGAAAAGGTAATACATTTCGTCTTGACTCAACTCGGAACAAATGTCTATATGCAAAAATAGAAGATATCTGGTTATGGCATAAAAGGTTTTATAATGTAAATTTTGATAATCTGATCAAAATAAGTAAGAAGCACCGAGTAAGAGGTCTACCGAGCCTAGAAAAACCTGAGAATGCTATGTGTCGAGGATGCCAGATGGGTAAGATGACAAGATCAAGCTTTACAAGTAAGTCCTACACTTCTAAAGGAATTTTAGATCTAGTACACACTGATCTTTGTGGTCCCATGAAAGTTCAAAGTTATTATGGTGACAAATACTTCATATTATTTGTGGATGATTACTCAAGGATGATGTTAGTTATGTTTTTAAAAGAAAAATCAAAAGCCTTTCAAATGTTTAAATGGTACAAGGAAAGAGTTGAAAATGAAACAGGAAGACAATTGAAATGTCTTAGATCTGATAGAGGAGGAGAATTCACTTCTGACGAGTTTAACTTATTCTGCAATGATCATGGTATAAAAAGGCAAGAGTCTACACTGAGAACACCTCAGGAAAATGGGATAGCTGAGAGAAGAAATAGATCAATTATAGATTGTGCCAAAACCCTGATGATAGAAAAGAGGGTACCTCAAACATTTTGGAGAGAAGCAATCAACACTGCTATTTACACCCTAAACCGAGTACAACTGAAGAAAGGAACTATAAAGACACCATATGAAATCTCGTATGATAAGAAGCCTAATGTAAGTTATTTTAAAATCTTTGGAAGTAGATGTTATGTTCAAAAAGATGACAGGAATGGAAAGTTTGATCAGAAAAGTGAGGAAGGAACATTTCTTGGTTATTCTTCTAGAAGTAAAGCATTTAAATGTCTGATCAAATCATCTAACAAAATAGTAGAAAGTGCAAATGTGAAAATTGATGAATTTGCAGAAAGAAATGATGAAGGAAATTCCAAAGAACCAAAAAATTATGAAAAATTTGTTTATGTTCAACCGAGAAGTCCTACCGAGAAAGTTGCTGAAGAAAATGAAGATAATATCTAGTTACCAAGTGATTAAGAAGATCATACAGAGCCTACAGAGCCTATATTAGCCAAATATGTAAGAAGAAATCATGCATCAAGTCAGATTACAGGAGAAAAGGATGATCCAGTGATGACAAGGAACAAACTAAGACAGAACACATGTCTTATATCTGAATTTGAACTGAGAATAGTGAAAGTGGCATTTAACAATGAAGATTGGGTAAATGCTATGGTAGAAGAGATTGATCAAATCAAGAAGAATGAAACATGGAAATTGGTCCCAAGACCAAAGGACAAAAATGTAATCGGTACAAAGTGGATTTTTTAGAAACAAGCTAAATGAAAAAGGTGAAGTCATTCAGAATAAAGCAAGACTAGTTTGCAAAGGTTATGCTCAAGAAGAGGGAGTAGATTATGGTGAGACTTTTGCACCTGTGGCTAGACTTGAGGGAGTAAGAACATTGTTGGCATATGTTGCTTTCAAAAATTTCAAGGTATATCAAATGGATGTTAAATATGCATTTTTTAATGGTATACTAGAAGAAGAAGTTTATATTGAACAACCTGAAGGATTTGTTGAAGACAAGAGTAAAGATCGGGTATGTAAATTAAACAAAGCTTTATATGGTCTGAAACAAGCACCTAGAGCATGGTATGAGTGACTGCACTCTTACTTGATCAAGATTGGATTTATAAGGACAAGTGAAAACAACAATATGTACATGAAGAATGATGAGGATAATGGAATACTAATCTCAGCCATGTTTGTTGATGATATTATTTTTTGTGGAAATGATTCTCTATGCAAGAACTTTGGAAATGAAATGTGCAAAGAATTTGAGATGTCATTAATCAGAGAGATAAAGTTTCTTATAGGTTTAAAAATACTGCAAATGAAAGATGAGATTTTCATTACTCAATCCAAGTACATAAAGGAAATCTTGAAGAAATTTGGAATGGAGGATTCTAAACCTGTAAGTACTCCTATGACTACTAACTATAAACTATCAAAGAATGATGAATCTGCATCTGTTGATGAGACACTTTACTGATCTATGATTGGAAAGCTACAATATGTTGTTCACAATAGGCCAGATATAGCACATGTAGTAGGAATAGTTGCAATATTTTCTGCAGATCCCAAAGAAACCCATACGACAGCAATCAAGAGAATTTTTAGATACCTGAGAGGCACTAAAGACTATAGCTTATTATATGAAAAAAAGAATGATTTTGATTTAAAAGTTTATACTGATGCTGATTGGGCAGGAAACATTGATGACAAGAAAAGCACAAATGGTGGAGCTTTCTTCTTGGGAGATAGACTAGTTGGCTTAGCAAGAAACAAGGATGCATTTCATAATCAACAATTGAAGCTGAATATGTCACTGCAACATTGAATTGTACCAATATAGCATGGATCAAGAACCTGTTGGAAGGTATAAATGAGAAAGTTACTGAGCTAGTAACTATATTCTTTGATAATACTAGTGCCATTAACATTTCAAAGAATCCGGTAATGCACTCTAAGACAAAACATATCTCTATAAAGTATCATTATCTCAGAGAAGAAGTTCAAGAGAAGAAAGTTGTGCTGGAATATATCAGTTCAAAGGAGCAAATAGCAGACATCTTCACAAAGCCACTCCCAAGGGACACTTTTGAGAATCTCAAAAGCAAGTTAGGGGTCCTAACCCTATCTTTTACTCATGGATAGAGTTCGGTGAAAGTGTCGATTCGATGACTCTATCACATATTATTTGTGGATTGATGCTGATTTACGCACTTTAGGAGGTTTTCTAAAGGTGTGCAGGAAATAGTGATTGGAGAAAAGTTGTTCTGATCGAGACTGAGATAATACATGTGTAACACAGCAAGGCAAATCACTTCATAGGGGAAGAAACCATGAATTAGCTCTTTTTCTTTTTGGCATTGTTGTCAAAGGGGGAGAAGACTAAGTGAAGAAGATAACAGAAAACCAATGCCAGGGGGAGAAAACTTAAGGAGAAGACTAAACAACAATCTGAATCCGAATTAGTTGGAACAAATCAAGTTGGTATCACCATTTAATTGTTGGTTTTGCCATCAATGCCAAAGGGGGAGTTTGTTGGCATTTCAATAAGGATATTGAGAAGGTTGTTGGAGATTGTTGATATAACTAAAGAAGGATGATTACTGTCTTAATAATATTATTTTGTAATTGATGTCAAGAAATTGATTTTCCAATTCAGTATGATGTTGCCATATCTTGAGAAGTATGTTTTGATGAGTATTAAGAGGTTGGTAAGTGACACAGAAGAATGTGATAATAAAGGGGAGATATAAGTTATTCAATGGGCAACTATTACGGAGTTAGACAATGATGAGATCATGTTGTTTTGATTGTTTTGATATCCTACACATGTTGTTGATTATAAGTTTAATACTATATTATGTTACTGAGCAAGGAACCCAGTTGGTAAACCCTAAGGTACCCAATCGGTAAACCCTAAGGTTATCGATGTCGGTTAATGAAGGCAAAATGTCTACCGAGTGAAGTTCAGTATTAACCGAGTAGCAACCGAGTTATAAGAAATCGCATTGGATGGATAAAAGAATTATTTAATGAAGGATGTTGATGAGTTGGAGATGAATAAATGATTGGTTTGTCACACAAGAAGTTTGTTAAGGATCTACGACAATGAAAAATCAAGAGGAAGATCTACAACACAGATTGAATTGCAATAACCTAGCACAAGTTCCTAGGAAGGAATGCAAGTTCCTAGGTGATGTAAAACATTTTTAGAATGAAGGATACATTGAACCTAGTCAAGTTTGATGATCTGATGGCTAAGATTGATCATGGGAAATGTGATCAAGGAGATTAAGCGGTTAGAAATTGTTTATAAATAAGGAATTGTTGATAAACAATATATGCAGGCAAATGTATGCATAGTGATGCTACATAAATGTTTACCGAGCTCAAAAGCTTGAAGATCTAATTGAAGAATAGATTGAGAAGCCCAACAAGCCCATCAAGGGATTAGATAAGTCTTATGACAAGATTGTTTTGAGAAAATAAGAATCTGCTTTAGCATTTCAGATGTGAAGTTGCAGATATATTTTATTACTGCTGTTTATTTTGTAAGTGACAGGAAATCTCTTAACCGATTGGACCTAACAATCTTATTTGTAAATCCTCTAGCAAGTTAACATTTTAAAAGAGTGTTTGAAATCCTTTGACAAGGTCAGTTCTAACAAAGTGCAAGACTCTAACAAGTTTGAGGGAAATCCCTTAACCGGGTCACATCTAGCAATGTGTTTGTTATCTTTAACAGGATTTGCTTTTAACCGAGCATACTCTAGAAGGGTATATTTCTTAGTGGGTCCAAAACCCCACAGTGGTTTTTCCCTATTTGGGTTTCCGCGTTAAATCTAGTGTTATATGTGTTGTGATGATTATCTATTCATGAGTTTGAATGTTTTACAATTTTGGTTATGTATTCTGAAGTATTAGCTACTGACGTTGAATCTGGTGAATATATTGAAGATTTAGTTTGTATGATTCACCCCCTCCTCTCTTCTTGTTTACTATTTGCATCAGAGCTTTTCAATCATAGTTCCATAGGTATGTCCCCCTTGTAGGCATTGTATGGTCATCCTTGCCACATTGCTTTGAGTTGGGATCAACTAGAGGATAGGTTGCTCATAGGACCAGATATTCTTTGCGAGTTGGAGCAGCAGGTTCAATGGATTCGTGAGCATTTGGTACCTGCATAGGATAGGTAGAAGTATGCAGATGCTCATAGGATAGATTGCCATTTTTCTGTTGCCGACCGTGTGTTCTTGAGAGTATGTCCATGGAAGAGTCTGATCTGTTATGGAAAGGGTTCTAAGTTGGCACCTCAATTTGTTGGTGCTTTTGAGATCCTTGAGAGGATAGGACTTGTTGCCTATCGTCTTGCCTTGCCACTGAGTCTATCCTGCATCCACGATGTCTTTCATGTTTCAGTTCTTTGACCTTATCATACTGATGTGACACATATTCTTGATTGAAACTCTTTGCAGGTCGAGGACGGGCAACTTTACATGGATCCCATGCACATTCTTCAGCATCGAGATTTGATCCTTAGGGGTCACACCATCGACCAGGTAAGGGTCCTATGTGACCCAAATGATGAGACCTTGACAACTTGGGAGGATGCAACGAAGATGAAAGAGCTGTATTCTTATTTGTTTTAGGCTTCCAGGAGTAAGCCTAGTTTTGGGGTGGAGAATGTAGTACCCCTACTCGTTTGAATTTACTAGACACATATTTATTATTGTTTACTTTTAGTGGATACATTACCATGATGTGTTATCCAGATTTATATGACATTATTTCATGCTTTATCTAGATATGAGATGCATAATTTATTTGTAGTATTTCAGTACTTGTCGTTTATGGCATTTTATGGATTATTGCTATGTATTGACACTTTACTTTATCTATGCAATGTGAAATTATATGTTGAGTGTATGCGAGTGTATTGGATGCAAGGGGATGATTTTCCTTCACTCATTCCAGTGAGATAGGGAGCATCGCGATTCTCCTTTATCAGTGTGTATGCCATGTTTTCTATATTGTACATATGCATGTGTGGTTCGGTGATGCAGGATTTTGCAGGTTCAAGTACTGGGTAGGTATGGGGTATCGTCTCCACCTGGCTTCACAAGTTTGAGTGTGCTTTATATTGTTTGATGGAAGTGGAGGAGGTAGTAGTTGACCCTATTTTACTTAGTTACACTCTTGTGAGTGTCGTCAGTTGGTCGTCCTATCAGTTAGTTTGGCCTTTGTGTATTGTCGTTTGACTTTTTTTTTAGTATTCCTTGAGGTTTGTTCAGTTTGTGTGTTTTAGTAGATTTAATTAATTAATTAAATTTATGGAGTTATCTCATAGTTGGTATTTTTGAATTATATATTTTATGCATTGAGATTATAAATTTAGTTTTTAATTAAGGAAAAAGCAGGTTTTGAAGGGGCCCCGAAACCCTTTACAAGCATAACTTAAAATACAAAGCTATGAGAAACATAAAAGAGCAGAAACCACAAAAAACTAGCGAAAAACCGAAGAAAACCCAAAAAAGCCCCAAAAAGCCAACAGGCCTTCCAGCATTCAGATTTTTTCTAGGGCTTTAGCCAGGGTGTTGCTGATATCGTACAACTCTTTGATGTTGTCTTTGAAGTTAGGGGGATCCTTTGCTGAAGCAGCCACAACTTTCTTGATACTGGCCCTGGTTCTCTTCGCAGTACCGCCCATCAGATTAGCATCACTGCTTCCAATCTGGATAGTCTCTTCCTCCAGGTCAAGATCCACGACTAGTTTAGGAGTGTAGGTATGATCAATGACCTTGGCGATGTCCTCCAGGTTTTTAATGACAGTAGAGAGGATACTTGGGATAACTCCCATCATATTTTTCATCACTTCTTTTCCCTCTTCTAGTGATTTTACCTTATTCTCCATTTCCTGCTTCCAATTAATCTTCTCTTTGTTTTCATCCTCCCTCTTTTCATCCATTTTAATCCCTTTCTTATCCAAGTTTTTTAGGGTCTCGTAGGTCCATCTATTGAAATCCATTATGGCCTCGGAGAGCTTTTTGAGGTTATCTAGGATAAGCCCTTTACTAGTACTTTCCTTGACCTCGCTATCCCTATCCTCAGTCAGGTCCTTCTTAGAGTCTTTGTTCATTTCCTTCTTAGAATTGAGTCTGGTTTCCTCGTTATGCTTGGCTTCTTCTTATTCCATTAGATGGTTGTTGTCCTTACCAAGGTATTCACTGAGGGTAGGGCTTTCTTGACCAAGCTCATTATTGCTTCTTTCTTCCTCGTTACCCAGCTACTCATCTTTCTAGCTGTCTTCACCATTGGAGTCATCCATCTCCATTCTGTTGCTTTCCTTAACAATGTCCTCTGTTTCCAACCCAAGGATGCTTTTCCTTTTTTTGCTGGAGGACACCTTCTCCTTGCTAGTTTCTCCCTCTTCCATCTTTCTCTTGCTCGGAGAGGAAAAAATCCTCTTATTTTCTAGCACGGTGAGGGTTTTGCAATGCTCATAGATGAGCAGCAGAAGCCCGCAGTGGAGAATCAGGCTGGAAGGGTTAGTCCTGTGTTTGTTGAGGGACCTAGAGAGGGACTGAAAGAGGTAGTAGGGCAGCGACACCTTTTTGTCATGTCTGAAATGGTTTAAGAGAACAAAGTGGTAGGTGTGGGCCCTAGAAAAATGACCTTCAACCGTGATGTACTCCATAATTACATTCAGAACCCATCCCCACAACTTCTTGATGTTTGCAGCTTCGTAGTAGCCCCTAGGAGCCTTGCCAATTTTAGCTCTCTCTTTCTCTTTTCGTGAGAACAGGTTAACCGCGTTGTTGGAGACCTTAAGGTCTCGAAAGAAATTAAGCCCAGAGTGGGGCATTCCGGTCACAGTGGAAATGAGCCCAGCGTCCAGCTTAAACTTAACTCCATAAAGTTTAAAAGAGCCATTAGACCAGTTTTTGGAAATCTTGGAAATGGCTAAGTTAACCCTACCTTTGTCATAGTCCTCAAGTTTCTCCATGAAGCTGGTAAGAGAGCCCTTCTCCAATTTCACCTAGACTTTTGGCATCGCTTTCCAGGTCGACGTATTGTCTGGTTCTTCCTGCCTTAGGTCTCCTCCCATCTTCAGATACGAGTTGTCTGCTCTGTTTCTCTGCAAGTTATCATCTTCTTTTTTGATGTTGCTCAAGTTTTCGAACTGGGTAACCCACAAAGCATGCGACACTTTATTAGAGATGATAGAAGATTTGCCGCAGCGCCAAGTAATGATGGCCTTTCTAGCAAGGCATAAATGATGCTTTTTACTTGTCATGATTAAATTGTCCTTCTCTCCCAATATAACAGTCCTTTCTAATGAACTCTTTGATTTTTAAATTGAGATCCTCTTCATGCCAAATCATTTGGGAGTCAAAGTTAACTCCAGTATTCGCTAAGCAATCCACCATGCTATTTTTCTCTTTGAAGGCATGTTGTATAATGATTTCTTTGAAACTGGCAATGATCTCCCTAGCTTTCATGATGATATTTTCAATAGACTAGGAAGGCTCTGATTCCCCCTTTAAGAACTTTATGATATTGAGTGAATCTCCCTCAAGCCATATTTTATCATAATTTAGATTTTTGGCTATTATTAAGGTATTCAAGGCTACAGAGGCTTCAACAAAATGGCTAGTTTGAATACCTAGAGGACCAGCCACCGCCTTAAGACAACTTCCAGCAAAATTCCTGACAATGCCCCCATATCCAGCTTTACTTGGATTCCCTTTAGAGGCCCCATCAAAGTTAGCCTTAATCCATCCCTACGGGGGAAAATACCAGACTAGACCTTCTCTTCCAGTCTCCTTGCTAGTAGTAGTGGTAGAAAGGTTCCACCTGTCTTTAAAATCATCTTTAGTAGTAGGTCCCTGATCAGTGCAATAAAGGCTTTCAAAGATACTCCTAAAGATTTTATCTGCAACCACTTTAGGAAAAGCCCTTTTATCCCTAAAAATCCTATTGTTGCGCTCTTTCCAGATATTCTAGATAATAATTGGTAGAGTAAGTTTCCAGGTCTCCATAATTTTAGGATTAGAATTATGGCAATGCCATTAAATCCAAGTGTCACCAAGAGAGTTCGGGAAGACTCAACTCAAGTTCCACCTAGAAAGGATGATTTTCGAGATATCCTAGCTAAAAGTACATTGATTGAGAATATGGCAAGCTGTCTCTTCTTCCCTGCAGCAAAGAGAACACCTTTTAGGAAAAATAATACCTCTTTGGTGAAGATTGTTGAGGGTTAATACCTTATTTTGGATGAAAATCCAGAAGAAGATATTGACCTTAGGGACTAAATTCTTGTTCCAGACTTTAGCCCAGATGGGAATTTCTTCCACCGAGACATTGTGAATAGCCACAACAGAAGAAATAGAGTATTTCCCATCCAGAGTTTCCCTCCATATCAATCTATCATCTTTGTTGTCTCTAGGGATTTTGGCAGAGAGAGCTCTTTGAAGGATCTTGAGTCCTGGATACTGCTGGCTAAAGTCAATCCATTTCCCATTTCTCCATACCTACTTTTGAATCAGTCTTTCCAATCTTTAAGGATTGGGATTTCCTCCAGAGGTTTATCCAGGATCCATCTATCTTCCCAAAATCTTATTCTCCTCCCATCTCCAAGGTTCCAAGTTCTGCCAGCAGCCGCCCAGCTTTTAGGTGATTGCATAGCATTCCATATGGTGGATCCTTCAACATTAAAAGAGTTGTCAAAGAATTCTTCCTCAGAAGGTTGCATATAGAGATATTTGTTTTTCCAAATAGAGTTCCATTCTCTTTTCTGCCCTTTGAATCTCCATATTTGTTTGTCTAATAAAGCTTTATTCATAGAACCAATGTTCCTTAAGCACAACCCACCAGAGGCCTTAGGGGAGTAAATTTTATTCTAGGCAATAAGGGGAATTCTATTTTTAGCTTCCACTCCCGACTAAAGGAACTTTTTTTGGATTTTTTCAATGGCTTCCGCAAACTTTGAGGGGATTTTGAACAAGCTAAGAGCATACACAGGAAGATTTTGGAGAGTGGCTTTAAGCAGAGTGATTTTTCCTGCTTGACTTAGGACAACCCCTTTCTAGCCAGCAAGTTTCAAGTTAATTCTATCAATTAGCTTGTTCTAGAAGGAATCCTCAAGATTGAGACATAGAGGAAGCCCCAAATAGGTAGAGGGAAACTCAAAGATGTTGCAGCCAAGAATCCTGCCAATCCTTATTTACCTTTGAACCGGGGTGTTGATGAAAAATAGAGAGCTTTTATCCTAGTTGATTTTTTGGCCAGAGGCAGATTCATAGGTATTTAGAATAATCTTCATATTTTTAGCTTCCATGATGGTGGCTTCCTCTATGGTGATAGAGTCATCAATGAATTGTTCATGAGAGCAGACAACATTGGATGAAGAAGGTTTCAGGCCCTTAAGATTGCCATCTTCCATATTTTTAAGGATGAATCTTCCCAAGAATTCAACAAGAATAGTGAACAGGATAAGGGATATGGGGTCCCCCTATCTAAGACCTCTAGAGCTTTTGAAGAAACTGGACAGGGAGCCATTGACAATAACAGCAGAGGAGGAAGTTTCCATAAGTTGAGAGCAGAGCTGAATAACTTTGTCACCGAAACCAAACACTTTCATGATCCCAAGGAGAAACTGCCAGTTCACTCTATCAAAAGCTTTAGCCATGTCTAACTTTTAGAAGAATCCTTGGTTATTTGCCACTTTCAAGGAGTGCATGTTTTCATGAATGAAAATGATGGAGTCCTAAATTTGTCTTCCGGGGACAAAGCCATTCTGCTGGACAGATATAATCCTTGGTAGAATTTCCAATAACCTGGAAGTCAGAACCTTAGATAAGATCTTGTAGACAGAGTTACACAATCTGATGGGTCTAAACTTGTTAAGAGAATTAGCTCTGAGGATCTTTGGGATTAGGACAATGAAGGTAGCATTCAGTTCCTTTAGGAGTCTTCTAGAGCCAAAGAATTCCTTAACACCATTGCATATGTCAGCCTCCACTATGTGCAAGAAATTTTGGAAGAAAAACATGGGGAAGCCGTCCGGACCAAGGGATTTATCACCCTGAAAGGAGAACACTGACTTTTTGATTTCTAGATTAGAGGGAATATGGGATAAAAGGTGGTTGTCAGCTTCTGACAGGATATGAGGGATAACTTGTAGAAGCGTGTTTTGCTTGCTGAAATCTAGCATATCCACATCACCTAGCAGGGTACTGAAATGCTCGAGATCTTCCTTCCTAATGTCATAGTCCTTTGTTAGGATGCCTTTATTGCAATTTAGTCTGGATATTCTGTTGGCTGCCCTATGCTTAAGAGAAGTTAAGTGAAAGAAGTGGGTATTTTTATCTCCTTCCTTCAGAAACAATGCTCTGGATCTTTGTCTCCAGAAAGTCTCTTCATTAGAAATGATGGAGTGGTATTTAGATAAAAGATCATTTTTAGCCATCCTAAGATCTTCGGTCAACCCCACCTCTTGGATTCTATCCTGAACATAATTTATTTCAGCTTTGACTTGAATTTTGTTCTTGAATATGTCCCCAAAAAACTCTTTGTTCCAGGATTTAATTTTGGCTTTTATGATGTTGAGCTTTTTGGCAATTCTAAAAAGAGCCTTACCCTCCACTTTAGAGTTCCACCATTCAGCAATGCAAGCTTCCAGAGAAGGATGGGATAGCCAAGCTTTTTCAAATTTGAAAGGGAAGTTTCTCTTTGCTGAAAAAGAGTTGGCAGTAAAGGAGATGGGGTAATGGTCTGAACCAATTTTGATAACAGAGGCAAGGGAACAATTATACTTAGAAAGCCAGTTAGAAGAAATTAAAGATCTATCAAGCTTGACTTGAATCAGATCAGCTCAAGTTCTTCTATTGGTCCAGGTGAAATTGATGCCTAAGAGATCCACATCAATGAGAGCTTGGTCATTAATAAAGTCCATGAGGTCTTGTTTCCTGTCAAGTTGTGAAGGGATACCTCCCATTTTCTCTTCATCTTTGAGTGGGGTATTGAAGTCTCCCATAATAATCTAGCTTTGATTAGCAAACTGGAGTCTGTCAGCTACAAGGCTTTTCCAATATTTAGCTCTCCTGGATTTGGTATTAGGCGCATAGACATTAGATAACACCCAGAAAAAGTTGTCCTTAATATGCTCAATCTGAACAGAGATCCTATTAGAAGCATAGATGATTTCCTTTCTAGTAATGGTTTTTCGGTTCCAAAAAATCGCAGTTCCTCTAGAAGCACCCTCCGAGTTTGATCCTATGGCTCCATTTTCTTTGAAAATTCTAATCTTTTCAACTTTTTCTTTAGACATCTTGGTTTCCTGAACAAGGACTACATCCAGTTTATGATCTCTGATGATGTTCCGTAACACATCGTACTTATGAGGGTGTTCAGCCCTCTGATATTCCAGGATATTATGTTCATACTTTAACTGGGGATAGGGTTGACTCAATGGAACACCGTGTTCCATCAGCACGGTTCTTCCAGCTTTCTTGTTCCCTTTGATGTTTTAGGGATGGCCTACCCTGCTTTTTGTTCTGACTTCCAACATTTGCCTTTTTCTTGATCTTGCTTCTAGCTGAGATTCTTCCATTGAATTCCTCCTTGTTCGATTTTCCTTCTCTCGATCCGAATATCCAGAGATTCCCATCCAGCAAATCCACACTATGAGAAGGGGTTTTACAGAGGTTAGGCTTTGGGCTTGCATTGGTTAAAAGTAGTAAAGGCTCAGTATCAGAAGGGTCTTGAGCTTCATAAAAAATTTCCTCAGCCGGTTTTGATAGTGATAGGGCTAGAATGGTCTCTTCCTTCTCTTGACTCACTGATCTAGCCTCCTCGTCTGGAATGGATTCTTCCTTCTCCTGACTAATAGATCCAGTCTCTTGGTCCTCTGGGTTTTTTTTATTGTTCAACTTAGTTCCTTGCTCTGCTTCTTTAGTTCTCTCTGGTTGGTCATTGGAACAAACACAATCTTGTTGGTCGTTGCTACTTCTCCCATTCCTCTTAGCTTCATTCAAAAGTTTCGGCATATCCTTATTTTGGATACTCTCAGTTGATGATGAGTCTCATTTTTTATTTATCATTTGCCAGGTCTTTTTGTTCTTGTTGTTGCTATCAATCTTGTTTTCCTTATTTTTATTGAGTGGACATGATTTAGCCCAATGCCCCGATTTTTTGCAGTGGAAACAAGCAAACGATAGAGATTCATATTCAATAGCTTGGGACCATTTTCCAAGATTACAAATGATGTCTACGGATTGAGGCATATCTGTCATTTGATTAACATTTACACAGATGCGACCAAAGACTAACCTTGATTTAGCCGCAAGTTAATTAAAAGAAGTTATTAAATTAAGTTGCAAGTTGCATGATATTAGAAATATATTTTATTTAAATTTTAGTGGAAAAATAAATTAGATTAATTTCATTTATTGTTTCCGAGAATTTTAAATAAATAAAAGAATGAATTACAATTAAAGTATTGCTTTAATTTCTTTATTTAGAAAATTAATTAATTTGCATGAGAAAATAAAAGAAACAAAAAACATTTTTAATTATTGCATGTTAACTTATCATTTGTTACAAAATTAAAAAAAGAAAATAAAATTGCTTTTATTACTAAAATTAATTATTAGGGTTCCTGGCGAGGCATTACACCTGGGATGTATTTTGGATGATGATGTGTGTCCTTAGTTTGATTGGTTCATGATTTGGAAATCCTCAAGCAAATCTTTCAGGTTGACAGTCAGTTATCTTTGTGTTCTTGAGCTCTGGTAGTGAGATGATGATGATTCTAGTAATCCAAGTTGTTGCGGTTGATGTGGTGCAATTCACATATCTTGTGAATGTTTTTAGATCATGTTCTATGCGTATTGGTGGTCGCATTGATTACTATGCGCACTATTGAATATTTTCTTTGTCTGGTGATGTTCTTCGTGTTATGCGACATTCTTGGTGATTGTAGCATGTTGCGGATGATCGAGGCATAATTATTAGAGGTGTTTCATATTTGTGATGGTTGCTTAGGTCCAAACTATGTCTTAGCCAAAAATTGTTTTGGTCCACATGAATTGTTGTAGCGTGTGAGGTTATTATTTTGTAAATTGTATTGAGGGTTTATCCGACCTTGAAATACAGGTTGATGACTTGTATAAATGAATGTAATAATCATTGAGAGATATCATACTATGTGCGAATATTGTATCAATGATTTAGTAGCAGGGAAGTTATGTGAAGAAGTGTGTTGTAGAGAATATTTGACAATGAGCTTAATCGGAACTGTACCCAGGCATATGGAGATGCTATTTTCATAGTTCATGTAATCCAGATTGTTGTCTGAATGCTTTTGTAAGTCAATGAGACTTCTTGTAAGGCAGTGATCCTTCCCTAAGGGTTGTAGCCATTCTAGGTTTCTTGTTTGAGTAGTGAGCTCTAGGCAGTGTGCCTAAATGCATGTGCATTCTTCATTTTAATATTTACATTTACTCCTAATAGGGTATTATCTCATTGTGGGTAGGTTCCCACTATGGTTTTTCCCTTAACCGGGTTTACCACGTCAAAAATCTTGGTGTTATATGTGTTATTGATGTGGTGTTGTTTCATGCTTTAACTATTAATTATTAATCTGATTTATGGTTTAAGTTGTACTAAGTTTTTGAGAAAATTGATTCACCCTGTGTTAGTGTGTTGCATTGTTGCCAACAATTGGTATCAGAGCTAGATCCTCTAGAAGAAGCTTGACCACTGGAGGAGATCCAAAATGGAAACCTTTACTTTCAAGAAGGATAGTCTGAGATTTGATGGAACAAACTACACTCTCTCTCAAAAAATTGGATGCAATGTCATTTGAGATGCATTGGAGAAGAGTACTGGAAGATTACCAAGAATGTATATAATGTTTCTCAAAATGGTCCTACTACTCCAGATGAAATAAAGGAAGAAAATTTCAATATTAGAGCTAAGGAAGCAATGTTGAGTTCCTTGTCAGATTTTGAAATGACTAATGTGATGGACTTAGAGACTGCTCATGAAATTTGGATTAAATTGGAGACCTTGCATGAAGGTGATAGTCATGTGAAGATTGCTAAGTTGCAAAGCTTGAAGGGTAAATATGAGAACTTGAAGATGAGAACATTACTTATTTTATGCAGAAAGTGAATGAGCTTATGTGTGGAATCACATGTGCGAGTGGCATATTAGAAGAATATGAGATTGTTACTAAAGTTTTGAGATCCTTGCCTCCTTCTTACAAACATAAAGCTTCTACTATTGATGAGATCCAAACTGTGACAAATGTGACAAGAGACATGTTGATTGGTAAACTTGCTACTTTTGAGATGAGTGAGTTTGGAGACTCTCTTCATAAGACTGAGTCTGCATTCAAAGCTACTATTTCTGGGAAGTAGAGATATGATCTGGGAGAGATCTCTACAAGAGTATCTAGATATGAGAAAGAGAGGAAATAAATGGAAGATGAAGAAAAAGAGCTTGAGGAGCTTGAAGCACTTATTGCCAAAAGATTGCCTAAAGGTGTTGGTAAGTATGAAGGAAAGTTACCTCTTAAATGTTTTATATGTAGTAAGATTGGACATTTTGCGTCAATGTGTCCAGAAAGAGATAGAAATTCTAAGAAGCAATTTAAGTCATATAAGCCTAAATATCAAAAGAAGTGTTATTATTATGTTGCTGATGAAGGTGTGACAAATGATGAGTCAGATAAGGGAAATTCAGGAGATGAATTTATGTTCATTGCTATCAAGGAAGATGATCCTGTAACTATAGATTCTGCAAGATGCATTAATGAGGAGAAATCTTTGTCTGCTAAGGTTGAGGAGAAAGATGAATGGGTAATTTACAATGGTTTCTCTCATTATATGATAGGTGATAAGAGTAAATTTATCACTTTGTAAAATTATGATGGTGGTATAGTAAGATTTGGTGATAACAAAGCTTGTGTAATCTATGGTAGAGGTTCTATTTCTCTTGATGGTAAGCACAATACTGATGATGTGTTGTATGTTGAAGGTTTAAAGCATAATATTTTGAGTGTTGGTCTAGTGGTTGATAAGAGATATACCTTTCAATTCAAGAATGGCAGACGTGAGATCTTGATTAGCTCCGAAACTAAGATTGCATCAGGTACAAAGACTAAAGGTAATATCTTTCACTTGAATGATGGTGGTAAAAGTTGTTTGATTTCTTAAGTTGATGAAAGTTGATTATGACATAGAAGGATGTTTCATGTAAATTTTGATTACATGTTTAAGATTAAAGCAGTAAGAGATCTACTGAAGCTAATAAATCCTTCTAATCCGGTATGTAAGGAATGTCAATTAGGGAAGCAAACAAGAGTTATTTATAAGAGAAAACAATATAATTCTAATGGATTGTTGAATCTTGTACATACTTATCTATGTGGTCCCTCTAGAGTGAGAAGCTTATAGGGTGACATGTATTTCATGTTGCTGATTGATGAATATTCAAGAATGATGTGGGTTACCTTCTTAAGGGAGAAGTCTGAAGCATTGGAGAAGTTCAAGATTTTCAAAGATAAAGTTGAGACAAAGATTGAAATGAAGCTGAAGTGTCTCATATATGAAAAAGGTGGAGAGTTCACTTCCAGTGAGTTTAATGTATATTGTGAAGAGAATGGAGTTAAGAGACAATTATCTACTCCTAGGAAACCACAACAAAATGGTGTTGTAGAGAGAAAGAATAGAATAGTTCAAGAAGTTGCTAGAACCATGATGATTGAAGGAAATGTTTCGCATGTGTATTGGAGAGAAGTTGTGAGTACTACAGTATAGAATCTTAATTGGGTAAATGTTAAAGGTGATACTGGTAAGACTCCTTATGAGTTATGGTTTGGTCATGCTCCTACTGTTAGGTATTTCAGAATTTTTGGTAGTAAATGTTATATCAAAAGAGATGAAGATCTTGGAAAGCTGGATGCTAGATGTGATGAATGAATTTTTCTTGGTTATTCTACTAAGAGTAAGACCTACCGGTGTTATAATAATAGATTGATAAAGATAGTTGAAAGTTATAATGTGAAGGTTGATGAAGGTTATGCAAGACAGATCAGATCTTGTGGATATGAATATGATGATCAAGATGCCAGTTTAGATAAAGGAAAACAAGTGCAGGCCCAAAGTCAAGTTCAAATTGATCCAAAAAAGTCAAAGAATGAAGAGAAAGGTGCAAATTATTGTGCAAAAGAAAGATTTCAAGAGTTTGAAATTCAAGAAAATCCTAAAACTCCTAGGTATGTGAGGTTGAATCATTTAGAAAATCAGATTATTGGTGATAAGAATAAAGGTGTGATGAATAGGAGAATACTTGCTAAAGAAATTTGTTTGATTTCTAAGATTGAACCTAAATATGCAGATGAAGCGTGTAAAGATGAAAATTGGATTAAAGCTATGGAAGAAGAATTGAATCATATTCAAAAAAATGATACGTGGATTCTTGTTCCCAGACCTAAGGATAAAAATGTAATTGGAACTAAATGGGTATTCTAGAATAAGTTGAATGAACAAGGTATTAGGAATAAAGAAAGACTTTTTTGTAAGGGTTATTCACAAGTGGAAGGAATTGATTATGAGAAGATTTTTTCTCCGGTAGCTAGAATTGAAGCTACTAGATTATTTCTTGCCTATAATGATCACAAAGATTTCAAGGTTTATTAGATGGATGTCAAATCAACTTTTCTTAATAGTGAGTTGGAAGAAGAAGTCTACATTGAGCAACTAGATGGATTTCAGCTGACTGATGAAAAGGACATGGTTTGCCAGTTGAAGAAATGATTGTATGGATTGAAGAAAGCTCCTAGAGCCTGGTATGTCAGATTGGATAAGTATTTGATGAAGCTTGGATTCAATAAAGGTACCATTGACAGTAATTTTTATTTCAAGATTGATTAGAATGACATTTTGATTGTTTAAGTTTTTGTTGATGACATTACATTTGGTGGAAATGATTGTCTATGTAAGAAAGTAGCTAAAGAGATGCAAAATGAATTTGAGATGTTTATGATTGGTTGTTGGAAACAATAATGAAGGAAAATCGAGGGGGGTGGGATCAATTTTCAATGGATTAAACAAATTAAGCACAATCTCATATCAGATCAACTGCAATAAGAATAAAGATAAAGACAATATCAACAACACACTTAACACCAAGATTTTTGATGTGGAAAACCTGTTAAGGGAAAAACCATGGTGGGAACCTACCCATAATAAGATGGTACTTTGTAGTAGTATGTGTAAATATTACAATGTGGGATGCACTTGCATTCAAGTACACTACCTAGAGCTCATTTCTCAAGATACAATGACCCAAAAGGCTCCAACTCTCAGGGAAGGTTCACTACCTTATAATATTGATTGGACTACAATCCAGATTACATGAACTGCAAAAATAGCATCTTCTAGTGCCTGATGACAGTTCCAGTTAAGCACATTTATCTGCCCTACAATAATCTCTGCCCAATACACTATATCGAAGGATAAATTCACTTATGTGCACATACACCACTCTCTAATAATGCAGACACAACATCAATGCCAAAATTACATGAATCTAACACCTATTTATACAATTCATCAACCTTGACTACAAGGTCGACCAAACCCACAACCCTTAATTACAAAATTACATCTCATGATACACAAATCAATCACCAGACTAATATAATGCTATAGAAAACATAACATGGACCTAGATAAAATCTCTAAACAAGCATCACCACAGAAAATCTCACCAAGAACAATTGCAATATGTTACACCATCAGAAATACCACATAACACGAAGAATATCACCAGACCCATAAGATCTTCAAGGATGCACACAAGGATCAATGCGAACCACCAAAAAAAAAAAGACACGATCAGGAAAAACCAACAAGCACATTAGAACCATACACAATAGCTACAACAACACCACTTATTCAAATCTTTATCGATCAACATGCTAACACTCAAGAATACTCATCAACAAGAATTTGAAGTAGAAAGATAACTTGTAGAGAACCAATTAATGAACTATTTGAAAGGAAGATACACATGAACATCCAAAATACTCTCCCAAATTTCCAACCAAAGATATGATCATACTGGAGCACAATGGATCAAATACTAGAATCTGCCAACTACTGAACACAAAAGAACAGTCTTCAATCTGGAATCCACAACTCAACCAAATCACCACATAGCATCATGGAATCAATAATTAAAGAAATATCTCTAGTTGATTCAACATCCCAAATAGATAAACCAACCAGATCAACTCAATGCAAACACCGGAACATAGGAACAACTCTCTACAACACCAGAACACAAGAATATGTTGACATCAATGACAACAACATATTCTAGCATCAACAATACCCAACAATCTCCCCCTTTGGCATTGGTGACAACATATGAATGTAAAAAACAATCAATGCAAAGGAATAGATCTACACCATCAATCTCCAGCAAACTCCCCCTAAGACCATGCACATAAAGCTTCAAAGATAAGGTAGTTTTCACATGCTTCTCTCCCCCTTTGACAATAATGCCAAAGACAAAATATGGATTATGCTTCTCTCCCCAAAAATAACCTTCTAAGAAGGAAAATCGGACCCCCATAGGATAAGCTCATAGCTGATCATCTGAATCACACATTGACTACTCTAGGTGAGTAGTAGCACCTAATCATCAACCTAGATAAAGAGATAAGGCTCTTAAATCCACCAGATTGTGTGTGTGTGTGTGTGAAAAGTGGAATAAGTATTTGCAAGTTGTAAGACACAACACTTCAATTAAGTCATTGCATGTATGGTTAGACAGATATAAGCATGAATAATAAAACCATCACAAATCGACCAATTGCCTTCTAAAAGATGCGAGTGTAGAATTGCTCTCAGATTTGTATAAGCAATACCAGTGACTAGACTACACCAAGATGAAGGATTTAATCAATATGAGCATGATATTAAGCTAAATGGATGCAAGATTATGCTAGATGGATGAATAGTAAGCTATATGAATTCAAGCAATCATAATTGAACTAAATATACAAAAAGTTAAACTAAGATGCAATAATCTCAAAAAGAAAGCACAATATCTTCAAAGAATCCAGAGCAAAAAATGTATAATAACAATAAATCTCCAGGGTGTTTTGAATGAGAGATGAAGGCTGAATTTATAGAGAATCAGAAGAGAGACCAATGGTCAAGATCAATTAGCAACAAGTGGTTGAGATTATTCAGGAAAAAACACAATTTAGGATAATTGAAACCATTGAGATCAGATATAGTTAACCTTGAAATAGATTCTAATTATAGTTTGATTGAAATGCATTTAGATTATAAGTTTGAGTTTGCATTGGAGACAAAATTCAATTAATTCCATGCACTTGAGATAAAAATAGGTAATTCCATGCATATTTCTTTGATTTATTCAAGAAAAGAGTCTTTTCAATGCAACTGAATTTCTTTTGTCAAAAGCTTTGAGTTCCAATTTTAGAGAATGATTAATAATTCAATTTAATTGCTTATTTGATTTCAAGTTCTCAATTTAGAAGAAGAAATAATATCTCAAGTTTGATTTCTCTCTCAATTCAATTCTTTTATTTTATTTGCAATTTAACTCTTGCTTTGCATATTGATTCCTCTTTTGTAATAAATTAATTCATTTTTTATGATTAAATGGCAAATTTATTAATTAATTAGATATGCTAAGATATTTAATAAATTAAATAGGATAATTGATCAAAATGATTTTCTTGGAATGATTTAATTAATTAAATAAATATTTAATTAATATAGAATAATTCACTTGGCATGTGACATTTGATGATTGAAAAATTAATTAATTGTGTGCTCAAAGTTGATTTAATTGCCTTAGGTTAGGACCTTGATGATGTTGTCGAGATTAGGGGCCCATGGTTTAGATGACCATTTTTAGGGTATTACATTTTCCCCTCTTTAAATTAATGTGCAGCAACGCGTTGGTTCAAAGAATAGTTGATGTCTAGGAGATACCAATTCCGAACTTGATTGATCACGAACCAGATGAAGAGTGAGGTGTTTAGCTTATTTTGAAGTGATGAAACTGAACATAGTTGATTAAAGTGATACCAATCACAAACTTGATTGAACTAGGACCGATGAAGAGAAAAGATACTGAAATTGAACTTGATTGATCAAGAAGCGGATCTTATTGATCTAGAACTTGATTGAACTAGACATAGTAAGTGAAGATAAAATTGATCTTGAACTTGATGGATCAAGACACGATGAGCAAAGATAAATTGTCCAACTTGATTTGAAGCGATGAAACTGAACACCTGCTTAGATCGAGTGTGTGATCAAAGATACCCTTTAAACTTTTGATTGAGTTTAAACGAATAATCAGCTCGATGAAAAGTGATGAAACTGATTAACATTAAGAGACTGATTCAGATGAAGGCAATATCAGCTTGATTTGAAGTGATGAAACTGATATACCCCTAGAGATTGATTTGATTCAGATGATCGAGAGATCTCAACTTGATATTAAGTGATGAAGCTGAGATGCCCCTAGCGATAAGGTCTTGTTTGATTTTCCTTAGTTGAGAAGATTTTTGCTCGACTTTTAATGAAGAATTAAAAATTTCTCTTGACATTGAAGATGTGAGGTCATGAGATCATGAGTATGCCCCCTCGGGAGAGAAATTGAAAATAGCGAGGGTACATGATGATTATAGGCAATTGTTGGTGATGATAATTATTTGAGGACAGATTTTGTCAGGGGAATATTTGAAGATTTAGCGATGATTGATGAGAAATTGAGTGCAAATTGAAGAAAAGAATGAGCATTTGATGAAAGCGCTAAGTGATCTCAGTTGTGCAAAATTGACTAGAAGAATGATCTTGGATTTCAATCCTGAAAATGGAATCAGGACGCTTAAATTAGCTAAGGGTACAATTTCCATGTCCATTGGAGCAAGTTGAAAAATTAGGTTTTGGGCTATATAAGGGGTCCGTCCAAGTGCCATTTTCAATTCATTTTAACCTCTCCAAGTTTGAAATTTGAAAAGCCTTCTGTGAAGAAAAATGGTCATTTTGATCCAGGAGCATTGATTCGAGCACCAGAGACGTCATAATCGACCACGGAACTACGAGCCAGTGGTAAGAGACTAATCTTTTGCCTTTTGATTTCATCAATTTTGATTTTTTGTTGAATTTTTTGCTTTTGCATGGTGTTAAAAACTGGTTAGTGTTGTTTTGTCATGTGAGACGATACTATGTCTCGTACGACAAACTGTCTTTTATTGTTTTGCCATTTTAGGCTATTAGATTCGTCATCTCAGACCTCCCCGCGTATTGTATGAGTGTTTCCTTGCTAGACCATTTTATCGTGCGAGTGCATGTAGTTTATCATATGGGATTCTTTCATCATGCTGCATGAATTCCTAACTTGTATGAGTTTCTACTTCGACTATAAAATGTTGTATAAAAAAAGAGAATTTTTTAAGGGTTTAAACATGAAAATTTGATTTTGCAATTAATGTATTTGGATTTGCGTGATGTTTAATTTGTTTTGTAGCAAAATTTGAATGACTTTCTGATGCTCTATTGTTTGATTCTTGCAGGTTTGATTGCCACATGTCCTATTTCAGTGTGTTTATCCTCCTACAATGAGGCTAGTTCATGAGTTATCCAATATAGATAGAGCACATTTACCCACCTTTTACAAATGCCGAATATCTGTGTGAATCATGGGATGCTTACTGTATTGGTTGAGAGATTTCATTCTGAGAATAACATCTTCCATTTACTAGTTGGGAAGATGACCATCACTCCAGAGGATGTTTACATGATATTGAGGATTCCATTTGCTAGGGATAAGGTTGATTACGATTCTACTCAACGTCTTGGTATATTAGCCTTGAGATGCATTTTTCATGATGAGGACATCCTTACACGGGCTATCAATTGGGATGATATGATGGCCAGGTACAGTGGGCAGTTTCCCTTTGCATGTGTCTTGGCAGGATTCATTGGTTGCTTTGTTATGATAGATAGAGGACAACATGGTTTCTTATGCGGCTGGGCTAGGATGCTAGAGAGACTTTTGGATCATCCCAAGAGATTAGGGTGGGGTTCTTGTCTATTATCCCACATGTATCATGAGATGCATGAGATTGTATATAGGGAGGGGAAGAGCATGACAATAGGTGTCTTGGTTTTATAGATATGGTTCTGTGAGCATATCTGAGTTTGCAGACCTATTGTGGATGATGTCAGAGATCCACACCATCCTATAGTTTCTAAATATTTTGGATACGTTACTCAACTCCATATGGGAAAGACAGAGTATTGGCGATGACAGCTTGATGATCTGATCGGTGTTGTATGGAGACCATACAGGGGTCTTGAGCTTTGGAATGAATGGAGAGTTGTGTGGCATGACATGTTCATGACTCATCCTCTTATCAGCAGGTCGGTGACATTTATTGAGCGATTTGTTGTGTCTTGGGTCATGAGGTAGTATGGTAGGCCTCAAGGGATTTCATAGGATTTCACCACCTACACCCATTATGCAGATGAGGAGAGACAAGGATGGGCCCCTAGGTTGTCCTATGTATTGAGCATGCAGGCAATGGCAGGGTTATAATGACTTTAGTGAGACTACCTGGATGACATTGCAAATGTGGGGGTATTGCCCTAGTACAGGGATTGGCTTCAAAGTCATCCCTTCACTAGGTTTACAGATCCAGCTGAGCATGCACCTCTCATAGAGGAGGCTGAGGATGAGGACCCTGCATAGGCATAGGCACAGGGATAGGGATAGGGATGGAGAGAAGAGGCTCCTAGGTGGGCAGTTGGTGATCCTAGTGCAACCAACAATAGGGTACGAGCTAGAGGGAGATAGAGATAGAGAGGAGAGAGTGGATCCCTTAGATCTATTGGTGTGGGGGTTAGTGGTTCTAGGACAAAAGAGGATAGAGGAGAGGAGGAGTGAGCATCTCCTAGACAGGTGCGAAAATAGAGGGATGAGCAGGGTGGAGATGGTGGTGGAGATGGAGGTGGATATGGAGGCAAAGAGCCTATGAGGAGCAGGGGGAAGCTGATGCAACATGGTCTATGAGATCAAGATTAGCAGGTTTGTAGTCACAATTGATAGTGTCTCAAACACAGCTTGCAGAGCAGGACCGACAACTAGTGGAGGTCAGAGCAGAGCGAGATGCTCTTCAGTGGGAGGTTTTGCACTAGATGAGTCAGGTGGTTTATTATGTTGTGGCATATAGCATAGCAGATCCTATAGCACAGTAGGTTGTCCCATATTCTTAGTATATGGCTTGATCTGAGGGAGCTCATACACCTAGGCAGGATGCTGGTCAGCAGGCTCCACCTCCTCCACCACCTGGCGATGAGGGAGAGGTAGAGAGATAGATTTTTATAGCTCTTGTTATATACCCCATTTTTTGTAGCCCATATGATTCTTACTCCGATGCAAGATTGTAGATGACAGTTGATATCATTTGTACCCTGAGACTTTTATTTGTACTCTGAGATATTTATGATGATATATACAAGATCTTGATTTGATTTCATCGTACTTGTGTTGATTGATTACAAGATGTTTTTTTACATGCTTTATTCTATATGTATGCATATTTGTTTTTAGTATGGATGTATGTAATGCAGATGAATATGGATGTTTGTTTTTGTTTCTTTTCATATGCAAATAAATGATGAAAATTAGTAACTAGTAATGCAAATTTTTATTTTTTTATGCAATAATGTGAATGCAAATAAGTGTGTATAATGAAATGTATGGATCTATATAAGATGCTTATGTATGCAGCTAACATCTCAAGACACAAGTACTCTATCAGAGAAATGATGAAAAAGAGACCACTTAGCGTAGAAATGATGAAACTTCAAACTCTCATTTAGAAGATAAAGAGATCATTGTTATCATACAAAAATCACTCAAAATGCGCAAAAAAGAGAATGAATGCAACTTAAAACTAGTCTCTAGATTTGAAATGCTTAATTTTCATCATTGAGCATTTACAAACATAGTAGGCAAAATAGAGTTCCTTTCTTTTCATGTGCAATATTAATTATCTTGTTTGTAATGACCCTTTTTTCGTTCATATCCTTGGACAGATTATGCATGCATCCGAATTGCACATTTAAATAAATTCTCTCAAAATAGACAAAGAAATGATGCCAACCTCCTTGTAGCATACAAACAAGTGGAGTCGAGGTATGTGTGGTGATTTCACCTTGATGTGAAGGCACTTATCACAAACACCTATCTGATTAGATGTTTCCAGATCATTCGAATCATTCCTATAAGTAGAACACAAATAAAATAATACACCCCCAATCCTTGCTCCTCTTAGTCAAGATAGAATTCCTCAAGTTACTCAAAGGGAATAATAATCGAAAACCAATATAAAAGACAACACACAAAAAAATCATGCATATCTCAAACTGTATAGTGAATGTTTTTCAGTAATGTTGTTTTGCTTGTTTACTCAGTGATAAAACTATTCAGTAGTTAGGAGATAGGTGACTAACTCAGATTGGATGACCAGGTATCACTGACAGAATGATGAATTGGTTGATACTGCTTAGAACACGTAAAATGCTCAATCGATTACCCTAAGACTAGGACATTGATCAGTTTCAAGCCATAAGGGTTCTAAAAGAACCAGGATGTCACAAAAGCGACTAAAAGATATGTACAAGCGAAATCAAAGATGCAAGAAAGAAGGAAATGGCAATTTTGCATTGATAGATGGAGTGCTTGAGTACGAGAGGCGCCTGTTTGCTAGGTTTTCACCTGCTTGGAAAAGTTGTTTTTTTTTTTTTTTTCAGTACATTTTATGATTTTTATGATTTTTTTTTAGGACTTTTTATCTCTATAGGTTGTTGGAGTAGAGAATACTAAGTGAATAAATTTTTCAAGTGGATGGTGTTGATCGGTTCACGGAGCTGTTCTCATTCTGATGTTGAGAGATGATAGGCACCAGAGCCAAAGACTACAGTAACGATGTAGGGACCCAGCCAGTTGGGTTCAAACTTCCCTTTGTTGTCTCGAAAATATTGATTTTTAGGATTTTCTCTCAAAACAAGGTCACCAACCTGAAATTATCATTGTCAAACCTTCTTGTTATATCCTTTAGACATTATCTTTTGATACACTCTCAGATGATCAAACGCCTCTTGCCGATGTTCATCCAACAACTCGAGCTCTTGCAATCTAGATATTTTGTAGTCTTCATCAGTAATAAGACCTTGCAAAGAAACTCTGAAAGATGATATTTCCACCTCAATAGGTAAAACTGCTTTGGATCCATACACCAAAGAAAAAGGTATAGCCCCAGTAGGTGTTCTAATACTTGTTCTATAAGCCCATAGTGCAGGATTGAGCTGCAGATGCCAATCCCTCCTAGATTTGTTTACTGTTCTGTGTAAAATAGTCAGCAGATTTTTATTAGATACTTAAGCTTGTCCATTACCTTGAGGGTAATATATGCATGACCAATGCTGTTTGATTTTGAATTTTTTACAGAGCTCATCTAGATCTTTATTCTTGAATTGTCCTCCATTATCAGTCACAATGGATGAAGGTATCCCATACCTGCAGATGATATAGTTAAGGATGAACATAGCTACTTGTTTATCAATTGCTTTGATGAGCAGAACCACTTCTACCCACTTAGTGAAGTACTCAGTGACAGTTATGATAAACTTGTGTCCGTTAGATGATGTAGGATATATTTGACCGATAAGATCAAAGATCCATTGCTGAAAAGGCCAATGTGTAATGAAGGGTATGAGATCCCTTTCTAGATCATGTATGAGATTCCCATGTATCTAACACTTCTCACAAGTTTTAGAAAACTTTATAGCATTTTTCTCCATGTTTGGCCAGTAGTAGCCAACCCTTAGTAGTTTCCGAGCTAAAGTTAGACCATTCGAATGAGATCCACAAATACCTTCATGGACTTCAGATAATGCGCATTGGGAATCTTCAGTTTCAAGACAACTAAGCAAATTACTATCCAAACCTCGTCTAAATAGATCATTAGCAATGATGACATACCATGAAGTATTCATCAACCAAATCAATGATACATATCAAACTCAAGATGAGAAACTGATTCCTTATAAGAGAATGGAGGATGATCTCAAGAAATATTTTACTTTTGTGTCATTTCAACAAATCCCCAGATCAGCAAACAAAGCAGAAGATGCTATGGCCACCATGGCATCTATACCAGAGTTACAAGAATATAATTTTTTCTTTGAATTCCTAGTGGAAGAGTTACATCACCCTGCCTATGATTCTCCTAAGTCCCAAATATTCTATTCTATTATTAGACATGACTCATCTCGCTACAGCCACATTTATTCTTATCTACAAGACCAAATTATCCTAGAAAATCTTACCCGTAATGAGAAAAGGAACCTAACCCGAAATACTTCATAGATGTGTAATTCCAGAACCTTCCATTCAATAGCCAGCTTGATCCCATTTACCAAAGCTTCATACTCTGAAATGTTGTTTGTGCAAGGGAAGAGAATCTTGTAAGCCTTCAAGATTGTATATTTTTGAGGAATAATACAAAGTATTCCAACACCGGAACCATGTTGATTGAAAGACCCATCAAAGAACATCTTCCATGATTGTTGAGTAAGGTTCATGATTGATTCATCTGGAAATTCTATATGCAAAGGTTGAGTGTCTTTAAGTGGAGCATCAACAAGTTGATCTATAATTACCTATCCTTTGATGGCTTTGCATTCTACATATTCAATATCAAACTTTGTAAGAACCATGACCCATTTAGCCAATCTTCCGGTAAGTGCTGCTTTGCTGAGAAGATATTTGAGCGGATCAATATTAGCTACTAGCTTGATGGAATGTGCTAACATGTAGTCTCTTAATTTTTGTGATGCAAAGACTAATGCCAAACATGCTTTTTCTATTATAGTATAGTTCATTTCATAAGACACCAATGTTCTACTGATATAATATATAGCTCTCTCTTTTTTATTTTCATCCTGTTGTGCCAAAAGTGCCTCCAGTGATGAATCAGTAGCTGATATGTATATAATCAATGGTTTACCTTGAATTGGTGGCATCAGTATTGGTGGATTAGATAGGTATTCTTTGATTTGTTGAAGGCATTGTTCACATTCTTGATCCCAATTGTATGTGCTTTGTTGAGATGTCTGAATTATGTGCAAACCCTAATAGATTTGTCTGCCTTTGATATAGGTACTATGTTTAAAATCCATTCTGCATATTCTATAGCTCTGATAGATCTAGCTTTTAGCAATTTTTCTAGCTCAGCCTTAACTAGCAGTACCAGATGAGGGTGCATCTTATAGAGTTTTTGCTTGACTAGTTTGACTCCTGGTGTAATAGAAAGATGGTGCATGATTAGATCAGGATCTAGGCCAAAATATCAGAGTAGGTCCATGCAAAGTTGATCTTCTTTTCTAAAAAGAGATTGCTGAAATCTTTTAACTCTTATGTTGATAATGATTGAGCTGAGTGAATGATATGTGGTGTCTCTTGACTCCCAATATTTACTGGCTGAGTTGGTTCAATCAATATATAAGACCTTTTCTAGAAGTGACTTGGTAGTATATCAAGTATCTCACCTTCAGGTGCCTCAGAGAGGTTTTCACCCTTAGGTACTTCCTTTATTTTTTCTATTTTTGATTCTGACACCGCCACAATGTGGTTTTCACCATCGGATCTTTTATTTTTCTTTTTTTTGATTTTTGCAACTAAGATACTTGATATCTATTTCCGTCACGTTCTCACAATGTTCGCTGGTGTAAGAGTCCTTTGGTTCAACTGCATTAAGATAATAGGCTAGCATGTAGTCATTGGCAAAGATAGGTACATTCATAGGTTGGTTTTAGAGACTACAGTCAATTAGTTCTAGATGTACCAAGGATAAAGTTTGAACAGGTTTAAGGGATTTCACAGTATTATAATCATAACTTCAGACCAACAAGTCGAGTTCTAGAAGACTACCAAATTTCTCAAGACCAGGAAGATTTACAACATGATCATTGAAGTGCACGCTAATATTTAGTTGACCAAATCCAATAGACCTACTTCTAGTATCATTATCTATGCCAGACTAGACTACATATTGTGGTTCAACAGTAACAAGATCAGTAGATAGATTCCTGACATCCATGACAGAGGAGTGAAATTTTGATGCTGGATAGGTATTGTCATCAATAGAGCTATTTTCAGAGTCATTAGAGTCATAAGAGGAAGTTTCCAACTCTTCTTCAAGTGATTGAGTGAATGTATGTATAGTGTCAATACCTACATCTTTGATGCTGCAAGTTTCTTCATGATTTTGTTCATTTATCACTTGTATCTGACATACCTGTTGACATAACCTTGATGGTTATGTGAATTTCTGTCTTCTACTCCATTTTAGCTTCTTCTAGACTAATGACTGGTTTTGTTCCTGTAGCTTCCAATTCTTCTTGTGTAGTTTCATACCTGATTCTTTTTGTCTTATTATAAGGAAATATAGTAGGTGGAGAATTTTCTTGTGTTCTTCCTTCTTTCAGCTTTTGTTCATAGTCTGCTTATCTTTTTAGTTTGATTTCTTCTATCTCTGTTTGTAGTTTTAAGCGTATCAGCTCTTGTCTGTCATCTATGATATCATTGGACTCTTCTAGATTTTCTGTACTAGATGTATCTGAGAGATGATCTGGACCCCATTCATACTCGTTCAAGTTAGTTTCTAAATCATCTACTTGTTGTCTACCAGTGTTGTAGCTAGAATTTTCAGTGATGCAAATGATTCTCTGATTCTTTCTACCTCTTTTCTCATATCCTCTGGGACTTCTACTCCTTGTAGTGTTGTAGCTGATACTATTGGAGCTTGATTATTGACTATTTCCTCTCTCTTGATTGCTAGTTCTTCTTGTTATTTTTCATACTCTTCTTGATTTTGTTGAGTGTTTACTTCCTGTGATGTTGAAGGCAATATCTTTTTCCTCCACTGAGACTGATGATGGGAAGTATATTTCTAGTCTGATGTCTTTCTTGGATTGTATCCCAGTCCAACTTTATCATTTGTAGATTTAGTTTGTAGATGAATAGGTTCAATGATACCTTCTTGATTTTTGCCCAGAGGAACAGTACCTGAATATCTCATGTGTTGAATCATTTTATATCCTAGACCATATTGTGTTGGGGAAATCTCATAATGTTTTACTTCTTTGTTTTTACTATCTTCTATGAAAATCCATTTGAGAACAACATCCTCTTCTATTTCATCTACAAGGGAAGTAGAGGATTGTACAAAGAGACCATCATATATGACATTTGGAGTGGAAGTTTGTGGCTTCGTAACCTCTGATGGTTTTCCTGACTGTCTTGGTGATGGAGGAAGAGAGATTAGTGAAAGTACTGGTTCTATCTTGTATCCTTCCATGCCAGTATTTGTGATTTTCCATTTCTTTTTTAAGTCCTTCATCAAGGTTTGTGAACTTTCAGCTATAGAGGCTGCTCTATTATGAGGCACAAAGCTATCAACACTCTTTGTTAATGCATTACAGAGGGATTTTGTATCATCAAGAATATTGACTTCAACTCCGTTATAAGGAAATTTTAAGTATTGATGATATGTAGATGGAACTGCCTTCATTTCGTGAATCTATGGCCTGCCCAGTAAGGTGTTGTATGAAAGAGGGACATCAAGCACCTGGAAAATAACATCTCTTTCTATAGGTCCTACCCTGATTGGTAGTAGTACCAGACCTTTAGAGGTTCTTTCTTCTCCATCATAAGCTTTGATTGTTATTTTATTGGCTGGGTCAATGACATTTTCAGAAAAGACCAGTTGTTTAAGGAGATTATAGGTACAAATATTCAACCCAACACCTCCATCTATCAAAACATGTTTAACTTGGTGTTTATGAATCATAACTTCAATGTGTAATGGCTGGTTATGTGGGTGATTTAGTGAGGTTTCATCTTCTTCAGAGAAAGTGAGATAATGAGGTGAAGTTAGGTGACCCACCATATATTAAAACTGATCGATACCTAAATATTTTGGGACATTAGTTGTGAGCAATGCTTTGTCGAAGATCTCTTTATGAGCAGAAGAGATTTTGAGCAATTCAAAGATGGAGATTTGAGCATCCGTTCTTTTCAATTGTTTGACAATGCTATAACTAGGAGAAAATGATGAAGCCAACTATTTGGATTTAGCCATGGTTGTATCTGTTTGTCTATTCAAAGAACTTGGTAGGTTTGATGTTGTTTGAGAAGGAGTTGAAGAACTAGCTCCTTGGAGAGTGACTTTCTTTTGAGCGCGGGTCACAACATTTGCATTTTGTGATTCATTTTGTTTATCTTTGATTATGATCACATTACAATATTCAGGTTGGGAGGACTCAATCATGTTGATCACATTGTCATTACTGGTATAGGTGTAATTGAATTTGACACCTCCTTGTGACTTTCAAGAATCACCTTGTTCATAAATAGGTAAGGGATCTTTAAAATCTTTGTGATCAACATTAGTTGTGTGATTTCCAACAACAATTTTGCCAATGTCAATGAGATCTTGAATCTCATGCTTGAGCTTCATGCAGTTGTTTGTGTTATGACCTAATAAAGTTTTGAAAGTGGATTCATATGATTCTTCTAGAAGAGTGAATTCACATTTAGGTTTTGAAAGCCAAGGTTTATCTTTAAACCATTCTTTTACTTTCTTTGGAGGATTTTCTGTCGCAGTTTCAGCTACTTTGAGTGCTTGTGTGCCACTAGCCAAGTTAAATATCATGGATTTTTCTTTAACAGTGTCTACTACTCCATCATTAAAAACGTTTCTGTTGTTGTCTGGTCCATATTTCCAATATTTTTTCTTTTCTTTGGAACTAGAACCTTGTTGTGTTTCTTTCCAAAGTGAGATATCTCCTTTATTTATACGCACATCTTCCATTCTAAGGGCACTATCTACCATTTTGTTGAATGAAGGGTATAATTGCATTTGGATACCGTATTTCAATTCAAGGATCAAGTTGTTGACAAAGATATCCATCTTCTCAGAATCTGGAATAGGTCATGAATATCTAGAGAACATTTTTCTCCAATGTTGGAGGAAAGTGAGAAAAGACTCTCCTATTTTCTATTTGGTATTGCAAAGCTCTACAATAGTGACTGGGTGATGAATTTTATAGGAGTATTATTATAGAAATAGTTGGATTAATTCTTCAAAAAAATTTATTCCCATAGGTAGGCTTGAGAACATTCCATAGCTTGCCCTCCTAAACTTCTCGGGAAAAGGTGCATGAGATATGTTTGTTCATGCATGAACTCCATACATAAAGCACAAAATTCTCTGACATGGTCTTGAGGATCTGAGTTGCCATCGTATTTGTCAAATTTAGAGATATCCACTCGTGAAGGAAATGAAGGCATGTATAGGTTTTTATCATATGGAAATGGGCATATTGTGCCTAGAGAATATTATTTTGATGATTTATCCTTGTTTTTCAGTTCTGTGATCTCAACTCGTAATGCTTGTAATTGTTTTTTTACCATGGCTAAGGGTGTCTCTTCTTCTTTAGTGATGAGGGCCTCAACATTATAACCAGTAGGAAGTTTAGTGCCTTGCTTTGCTAGTTCTAGAAAATAGTCTTATTTTTCTCTAGCCATGATAACCTTCATCATTCTTTGGAAATATTTATCCTTTTGACATTTATAAATATCAGTTTCGGTAGGTTTAGAGGCTTTAGATTCATCTGATGAGGAATCACCATCGATTGCCTGGATATTGAGATCATCATAAGTATTGTGTTTAGCAGCTCGTCTTTCTTGTTTTGTTCTAGATATGGTGGGAGAAAAGGGTTGATCATAAAATGGTATATCTGATGATGAAGGTTTATTAGTGATAGGGTTCTCTACGTAAAATAGATTATCTTGATATGAAAAGGATGGTCCCTTGCCTTTGTTAGTTTTCTTACGAGAACTTCTAGTTTGAGTAGACATTTTTATTGATTGATGTGACCTAAAATTGTTTGTGATGCAGAAGTCAAGATCAAATTTGGAGCTAGTTGTTTGTTTAACATATTGATTGAGAGAAGCAACTAAGATTTAGTTTGGTTTCAGGAAAGATCTATCTTGTGTAAGACGTTTATCTAAGTTACCTAGTTTGATTTGAGAGAAGCGACTAAGACTCAGTCTGGTATCAGGAACAATCTATCCTATGTAAGACGTTTATCTATGTAATTTAAGTTTGATAAATGGTTGATTGAACTAGCTGAAAGATGATTGACAAAATCATGCAACACAATGATAGAAGTACACTGTTTAGATTTGTTTAAGCTCAGGATGATAATAACCAGTTTTATGCTCGCTATAGATTATTTTTAGGCAAGTTTGACTATTCTAGACTGAAAAAATTAGAGATTCATACAACAGGGTTTAAAAGACCAGATGATAATTTAACAACTTCAGGACGATAAAAATAGTATTTCGTATGAGTTTCTACCTAGGTTTGTACGACAAGTGGGTATATCTCAGATGACAAACTGATAAATATGATATTTTTTCATACAAAATAGGGTTAGGACTTAGACGATACTTCCCTAAGTAGGATGACAGTTTATCAGATTTTATACGACACAGAATTGAGACTCAGACAACAAACTGTAAGACCTGATGAAATTTTGTACGACAATAGGTATTTAACAGGACGATAAATCAGAAGACTTGTACGACAGTTTACTGGATAGTGACAAAATTTTGATAGACATGGTTTTCAATGATTGACGATGACTATTTTCGAGATTGACTAAGTTTTTGATAGCTGATGTAGACTAGTTTATGACACGGACAAAGTTTTGACTAAGATAGACTAGTTTTCGACATAGACAAAATTTTTACTACTGAGTTGTTTATTGTTTTCTCCAATTTTTGGTATTCTAGTTTTAGTTTCAGGGATGAAAACATAGTAAACATGCAATATGTATGATGAATTCAATCACAACATGCTAGCCCTATGGAAATTGGTGAGAGAAGAACACCTTTGCTTGTAGACTCAGTTACACACCCAATAGCTAATCAAAATACTGTCGTTGAGTCTCACACAATGGATTCTCAACGCTATATTAGCCAACTCCAAATGCTAATGGGGGCATGAAATGGCAAGTATCTTGGGAGAGTTACTATCTCTCTTGCACAAAGATTATCCCCCCTTTCGGAGGTGAACCAGGTAGCCTCTATCTTATAGTTCTTAGTCAGGAATTTCGTTCAAAATTACCCCTTGAAGTCATGCAAACATGATTGAGGCCTACAGCCCAACAAGGTATCGAAACAAGTTGTAGTCACGTAAACATGATTGAGACCGCGAGGCCCTACAAAATGCTCGCTATGAGAGATCTCAAAGAGAAAACTCAAATGATCTTGTCCTCTGAGACTTTAATCAACCAAAGGCCTATTTATTATAGTGAGTTAGAATGCCCAGGTCCAGCTATACTCACTTGGGTCATTCTCACAGGGTGATTACTTTTTCCCACTGTGGTAGACCCACTAAAGGTACACAAATCTCAAACTTAGAAAAGCCTCAAGGGTCTGGATTTTTGATTATCTATGTAGACAAGAGCATACTCTCCTATCTCTCAGAATTTTCTTAAAACATGAAAGACAAATTTGTTCATTAACCAGATAGCAATTTAGGTTCCTAAAAATGAATTTAAAGAATACACAATTTTTACTCGAATCTCCTCAGGCAACCTGCAAAGACAATGAATCAGTAGTCATATTGTCTTTGTTTGACAAGCATATTCTTCGACAAGTGTTCTGCAAAAACTGATTAGGCTGTGAAAATTACTCAAACAGATGAACAACAAGCCAGGGTCAGTGTTAGTATGATCAAAATTGAATAAAGAACTTGAAGAATGAAATTTTCTTTTAACCCAAAAACATGAAATACCGCAGGACAATTCTCACCAAGTCGTACAATAATTCGTATGAGATCGTAAGATACTTTTAGTTTGTCGTTCGGGCATATGGGAAATCTTGTATGATATTTTGTAGTAACTGTATGGATGAAAATCTGAAAAAATAAAAATATGAAAATATAAGAAAAAGTTAGTCTTAGAGGCCGAAAAGATGCAGTCTTTTGCCCCATGGTGGGTGCTAGAAATGTGTGTGAAAAGTGGAATAAGTATCTGCAAACTGTAAGACACAAAACTTCAATTAAGTCATTGCATGTATGGTTAGACAGATATAAGCATGAATAATAAAACCATCACAAATTGACCAATTGCCTTCTAAAAGATGCGAGTATAGACTTTCTCTCAGATTTGTATAAGCAATACCAGTGACTAGACTACACCAAGACGAAGGATTTAATCTATATGAGCATGATATTAAGCTAAATGGATGCAATACTATGCTAGATGGATGAATAGTAAGCTATATGAATTCAAGCAATCATAATTGAACTAAATATGAAAAAAAGTTAAACTAAGATGCAATAATCTCAAAAAGAAAGCACAATATCTTCAATGACTCCAAAGCAAAAATTGTATAATAACAATAAATCTCCAGGGTGTTTTGAATGAGAGATGAAGGCTGAATTTATAGAGAATCAAAAGAGAGACCAACGGTCAAGATCAATTAGCAATGAGCGGTTGAGATTATTCAAGAAAAAGAACAATTTAGTATAATTGAAATAATTGAGAGATCAGATTCAGTTAACCTTGAGATATATTCTAATTATAGTTTGATTGAAATGCATTTAGATTATAAGTTTGAGTTTGTATTGGAGACAAAATTCAATTAATTCCATGCACTTGAGATAAAAATAGGTAATTCCATGCATATTTCTTTGATTTATTCAAGAAAAGAGTCTTTTCAATGCAACTGAATTTCTTTTGTCAAAAGCTTTGAGTTCCAATTTTAGAGAATGATTAATAATTCAATTTAATTGCTTTTCTGATTTCAAGTTCTCAATTTAGAAGAGGAAATAATATCTCAAGTTTGATTTCTCTCTCAATTCAATTCTTTTATTTTATTTTCAATTTAACTCTTGCTTTGCATATTGATTCCTCTTTTGTAATAAAGTAATTCCTTTTTTATGATTAAATGACAAATTTATTAATTAATTAAATATGCTAAGATATTTAATAAATTAAATAAGATAATTGATCAAAATGATTTTCTTGGAATGATTTAATTAATTAAATAAATATTAATTAATATAGAGTAATTCACTTGCCATGTGACATTTGATGATTGAAGAATTAATTAATTGTGTGCTCAAAGTTGATTTAATTGCCTTAAGTTAGGACCTTGATGATGTTGTCGAGATTAGGGGCCCATGGTTTAGATGACCATTTTTATGGTATTACAAATTGATGCAACTCCATGCATCTAGTTTTCATCAGGAGGGATAGAGACCTCTAAATTGTCTCTCAAATAGATAAATATATCTACAGGCAAAGGTTTAGTGAAAATATATGCAATCTAATCCTTTGTAGATATATATTCCAATCTGACTTCTTCATCACTGACTTTCTCCCTCAAGAAATGATACTTTACTCATACATGCTTTGTTTTAGAATGCAGTACCGGATTCTTGGAAATATTGATAGCACTTGAATTATCACAATATATAACAGTAGGCTCATCATAAATCACTCTAATATCCTGCAACATCTGCTTCATCCAAACTACTTGAGTACAATTGTTAGCAGCAACAATGTATTCAGTTTCAATAGTAGATAGAGATACAACATCTTGCTTCTTACTGGACCATGAAATCAACGTCTTCCCTAGAAAGAAAGCTCCACCGGTAGTGCTCTTTCGGTCATCAACATCACCTGCCCAATCAACATTAGTATAAGCACATAACAAGAAATCATCATTTTTGGGATACCAAAAACCATAGTCAACAATCCGCTTCAAGTATATGAAAATCCTCTTTACAACAATAACATGAGTCTCTTTAGGATCAACTTGAAATCTAGCACAATGACAAACAACATGCATAATATCTAGTCTAGTCTGAGTTAAGTACAATAATCAACCAACCATAGATCTATACAAAGTCTGATTAACTTTCTGAGATTAATCTTTCTTAGACAGCTTGCATCTAGTTACCATAGGAGATCCAATAGGTTTGAAGTCATCTAGCCCAAACTTCTTCAACAATTCCTTCACATACTTAGATTGAGAAATGAAAATACCTTTACCGGTCTGAGTAATCTGCAATCCTAAGAAGAATATCATTTCACCTATCATAGACATCTCAAATTCCGTTTGCATATCATCAACAAACTTCATACTTAAATCATCATCTCCTCCAAAAATGATATCATCAACAAAGACTTCAATAATCAAAATGTTATCATTATCAACATTAAAGTATAAATTACTATCAGTAGTACCTTTACAGAATCCCAACTTCAACAAATATTTATCCAATATAGCATACCAGGCTCTAGGGGCTTGCTTATGTCCATACAAAGCTTTATTTAATTTGCATACCATATCTCCTTCACCTTATAAAGAAAATCCATCCGGTTGCTCAATATAGACTTCTTCTTCCAAATCACCATTTAAAAAGGCTAACTTGACATCCATCTGATACAACTTGAAATTCTTGTAAGTAGCAAATGCAAGTAGAAATATAACAACTTTAATTCTAGCTACCGGAGAAAAATTCTCCTCATAATCAATACCTTCCATTTGAGAACATCCTTTACATACCAATCTTGCTTTGTTTCTAACAACTTCACCAACCTCATTTAGTTTATTTCAGAATACCAATTTAGTGCCAATCACATTCTTATCTTTAGGTTGTGGAACAAGCTCCCAAGTGTTATTCTTCTCAATCTAATTCAACTCTTCTTCCATTGCTTTTATCCAATTCTCATCTTTACATGCTTCTGCAACATCTCTAGGCTCAATCTTTGAAATTAAACATATCTCTTCAATAAAAATCCTTTTCCTAGTCATCACACCTTTATTCTTATCACCAATAATTTAATTTTTTGAATGATTCAATGTTACATACCTCAGAGTCTTCTAATTGTCAGGCTCTTGCACTTCTTCACCGACAAAAACAATATCCAGATTGACTGTCTCCACTAGATCATTCTGCTTTAGGATCTCGGTCTGCACATGCTTTGAAACAACATCATCAAAATTATAACCGCATGCTCTGATCCATTTTCCAAGATATTCATCTACCTTCACATTTGCAATCTCCACTATTTTTCTCAGTCTCTTGTTGTAACATTGGTAGGCCTTGCTATTAGTAGAATATCTCAAGAAGATTCCTTCATCACATCTTGCATCAAACTTTCCCATATCCTCATCTCTCTTGATATAACATTTACTCCCAAAACCTCTGAAATATCTAACTATAAAAACATGACCAAACCATAACTCATAAGGAGTCTTACTGGGATCACCTATTAAATGCACCCAATTGAATGTGTACACAATAGTGCTAACAACTTCTCTCCAAAAAGTTTGTGCAATATTTCCTTCAGTCAACATAGTCCTAATAGCATCCAAAATGGTTATGTTCTTTCTTTCAACAACTCCATTTTGCTGAGGGGTTCTAGGAGCAGATAGTTGTCTTCTAATTCCATTCCTCTCATAGAATGTATCAAATTCTCCTGATGTAAATTCTCCTCCTCTGTTAGATCTTAGGCACTTCAACTTCAACCTAGTCTCAGTCTCCACTCTAGCTTTGAATATCTTGAATTTATCCAACACTTCTAATTTCTCCCTCAGAAAGGTAACCCACATCATCCTATAATAGTCATCAATCAACAACATGAAATATCTATCACCCTTCATTCTTCTCACTCTTGTAGAACCACATAAGTCAGTATGCACTAGATCTAAGAATTGATTAGATGGATACAACTTACTCTAAAATGAAATTCTTGTTTGCTTTCCCATATGACATTCCTTACATACCAGATTAGCAGGCTTCACAATCTTAGGAAAATATCTAACAACTTGACTATAACTTATCCTTATCATGCAGTCAAAATTATCATGACACATCCTCCTATTCCATAACCAACTTTCATCAATATGAGAAATCAGGCAACTTTTCTCACCAACATTTAAGTGAAAGATATTACCTTTAGTCTTAGTTCCTGATGCAATTTGTACACTAGAGGTATTTAGGATCTTGCATTTAACATTCTTGAATTGTAAATCATATCCCTTTTCAACCATCTGTCCAACACTCAAAATATTATGCTTCAACCTTCAACATACAAGACATCATCAATATTGTTCTTACCATTGAAAGATATAGAACCTCTACCACAAATCACACAAGCTTTATCATCTCCAAATCTCACTATACCGCCATCATACCTTTCCATACTCACAAATTTACCATTATCACCTATCATATGATGTGAACAACCAATGTCAATCACCCATTCATATTTCTCTTCAATCTTAGCAGCCAAAGCTTTCTCCTCAACAATGCAACTTGTAGGATTCATTGGTACCATATCATCTTCTAAATTCCCATTCTCTAATTCTTCATCTGTCACAAATTCATCAGTATCATAATGTCATCTCCTATGATTTCTATAATTTTAGTAGGGTGTATCATTCTTATCATGCTTCTCATATGTATCACTTATCAGATCTATTATGTCTTTCATGCTTATCATATCTAGACAATCTCTGAAAAATAAGGGCTTCAAGTTCATCTAGTTCTATTTATTTCTCTTCCATCTCTCTCTTTTCTCTTTCATATCTGGTACCCAACATGAACTTTCTCTAGGATCATAATTCTACTTCCTGGATATAGAGGCTTTGAATGCAATCTCAAATTTTCCATGTGATTCTCCAAATTCTCTCAACTTAAATGCATCAAGCTTTCCAACCAACATTTCTCTAGTCACTGTAGTCACACTCCAGATTTCATCAATATCAGCTACTTTATGTTTGTAAGTAGGAGGAAATGATCTCAACACCTTAGAACAATCTCATCTTCTTCAAGAGTTCCACCGACAAATTTGATGTTCATGATAAGCTCATTCACCTTAGCCATAAAGGATGTTATCTTTTCATCTTCTCCCATATTTAATTCTTCACACTTTCCTTTCAAGCTATGCAACTTAACTACTTTAACTTGCACATCTCCTTCATACAATGTGTCTAACTTCTTCCAGATCTCATGTGTAGTCTGCAAACCCATCACATTTGTTATCTCTGAATCAATCAAGGCACTCAACAATGATTCCTTATCTCTTATGTTATGTTCAACATCCTTGATCTCAACAATAGTGACCAATCCATTCTGAGGAACATTGTAGACATTCTTTGTAATCTTCCAATACTCATCTCCAAGACACATCAAATGAACTTCCATCCGGTCCTTCCATACAGTATAATTGCTTCCATCAAATCTCAGACTCTCCTTCTTGAACACATAAGTTTCCATCTCAGATCTCTTTAAGTGGTCAAGCTTGTTCCAGAGGATCTATCTCTGATACCAATTATTGGCAACAATAATCAAGGAAAACTGAGAGGAGGGTGATAACAATTCAGACTAGAAAGAAAACTTGCAGAGCACCAAATCATGAACCATCTAAAATGAAGATACACATGAACATCCAAAACATTCTCCCAAATCCGCAACCAAAGATATGATCATACTGGAGAACAATGGATCAAATACCAGAATCTACCAACTACTGAACACAAAAGAACGGTCTTCAAACTGGAATCCACTACTCAACCAAATCACCACATAGCATCATGGAATCAATAAATAATGAAGTATATATGGTTGATTAAGAATCTCAAATAGATAAACCAACCGGATCAACTCAATGCAAACACCAGAACATAGGAACAACTCTCTGCAACACCATAACACATGAATATGTTGACATCAATGACAATAAAATATTCTAGCAGCAACAATATCTAACGTTGGTCAGATGAAATTCTTTCTGGGATTGCAAATTACTCAATTGGATAAAGGTATTTTCATATCTCATTCCAAGTATGTGAAGGAATTGTTGAAGAATTTTGGTTTTGAGGACTCTAAACTAGTTGGTACACCTATGGTGACCGGATGTAAGTTGACAAAGGAGGATGATTGTCTGAAAGATAATCAAACCAAATATAGATCTATGAGTGGTTGTTTGTTGTATTTGAATCAGACTAGACCTTATACAATGAATGTTGTGTGTCATGTTACTAGATTTCAAGCTAATCCTAAGGAATCTCATATTACTGCTATTAAAAACATATTCAGATAATTGAAAGGGATAGTTGATTTTGGTTTGTGGTATTCTAAGAATTATGACTTTACCTTGAGTGCTTTTACAGATACTGATTGGGCAGGTGATGTTGATGATCAAAAGAGTATTGTTCTTGGTGCATTCTTTTTGGGTAAAAAGTTGGTCTCTTGGGAAAGTAAGAAGTAGAATGCTATTTCTTTATCTACTGCAGAGGTTGAATACATTGTTGTTGCTAGCAATTGTACTCAGGTAATTTGGATGAAGAAAATATTGAAGGATATTGAAGTTATTTATGATGAGCATATTTCTATATATTGTGATAATTCAAGTGCTATAAATATTTACAAGAATCAAGTGTTGCATTCCAAAACAAAGCATATATCAATCAAGTTTCATTTCTTGAGAGATAAGGTGAATGAGAAAGAAGTCAAATTAGAGTATGTATCTACAAAGGAACAAATTGTAGACATCTTTACGAAGCCTTTACCTAAAGATACTTCTGATTATCTCAGAGAGAAGTTAGGGGTGATTTCCCCTCCCAATGGGATCTAAGACGCATGGATTTGCATCAGTCTGATGAACTTCATAGAGATATTTTGTGACCCGGATCGATGAGTGAGGTTGCTAGTCAGGGGGAGTAGTCAGTGTTGGTTCAGATGTATAGATTTGTGAAGAAAATTCAAAAGGGGAGAGAATCCTAATTTCTGAGCCTTTGTCATTAATGTCAAAGGGGAAGAGAAGAGTGTGTGAAAAATCTTGAAGCATTTTGGGAATTATGATTTGAGTTGTTTGTGAAAGGGGGAGCTGATCCTTGTGATTTTGAGGGAGATTGTTGTGAGTTGATTTCTTTATTTAAATTGATTTTTTTTCACATTCATATGTTTCCATAAATGCCAAAGGGGGAGATTGTTGGGAAGTTTGTTGGAATAGTGTGTTTTCATTGATGTCAATATATTCTTCTGTGTATTCCAATGTTGCAATCTAAATGAATGAGTTCGTTTAGCCCGTGTGTTGTAGATGAGCTGATGTGGATTAAAGAATTTTTGGTATGTTGTCTGTAGATGGTTCAATCCCATTTGTAGAGGTCCACATACTATTTTGATTAAGTTATAAGGTCCAGTGTTGAGGATGTTATTTAGTTGTTCATGTTATTTGGTATTTTGGTTTGTGTTGTGTATTGCTCCAAAATTGCTACATCTTTATTTGCAGATGCGTGGGTTGTATTCTTGATGATGATGTGTGTCCTCAGTTTGATTGGTTCATGATTTAGAAATCTACAAGTGAATCTTTCAAGTTGACAACCAGTTATGTTGGTGTTCTTGAGCTCTGGTAGTGAGATGATGATGATTCTAGTAATATGATTTGTTGCAGTTGATGTGGTGCAATTCACATTGCTTTTGAATATTTCTAGATCATGTTCTATGCGTATTTGTGGTCTGCATTGATTATTGTGCCTTTTATTGAATATTTCCTCTGTCTGATGATGTTCTTCATGTTATGCGACATTCTTGATGATTGTAGTGTGTTGTGGATGATCAAAACATAATTCTTGGAGGTGTTTCATATTTGTGGTGGTTGCTTAGGTCTAGACTATGTCTTAGCCGACATTGTTTTGGTTCACATGCATTATTGTAGTGTGTGAGGTTATTATTTTATAAATTGTATTAAGGGTTTAGCCAACCTTGAAATACAAGTTGAAGACATATATAAATGAATGTAATAATAATTGAGAGATATCATGCTATGTGCGAATATTGTATCAATCATTTAGTAGCAGGGAATTTGTGTGAATAAGTGTCTTGTAGAAAAGATTTGACAGTGAGCTTAATCAGAACTGTACCCAGGAATATGGAGATGTTATTTTCATAGTTCATGTAATCCAGATTATTGTCTGAATGCTTTTGTAAATCAGTGAGACTTCTTGTAAGGTAGTGAGCCTTCCCTAAGGGTTGTAACCCTTTTGGGTTTCTTGTTTGAGTAGTGAGCTCTAGGCAGTGTGCCTGAATGCATGTGCATTTCCCATTGTAATATTTACATTTACTCCTAATAGGGTATTATCTCATTGCAAGTAGGTTCCCACTGTGGTTTTCCCTTAACTGGGTTTTTCATGTCAAAAATATTGGTGTTATGTGTGTTATTGATGTGGTGTTTTTGATTAAGTAAAAATAGGTTTTAAGGGACCCAAAACCCGATTACATTATGAAAGATGAGCATGAAAGAGATGAAACAAAACAGCTACAAAAGACGAGCACAAAAACCAGCAGCTAAGAAAAAGACAACAAGAAGCCAACAAGAAGTTGGCCACAAACCCAACATTACAAATTAATTGAAAACTTTAATAGATTCCTCAACATTCTGAACCAAGAACATCATATCCTTGGCTGCTTCCCTCAGGTCGTTGCTTTCTTGTCTCAGCTAGCTATCTTTTGTTTTGGTCTCCATTCCAGTAGTGTTCTACCTTGTTCTACGCCAGGAATCTGGTGGGTGGAGCTGGAAGTTGGTACATCTTCAATGATTACCAGATTCTTATCCTGATTTTTCCTTTCCAAATGATCCACCAAAGCATTCATGTTTTGTGATGAAACTTTAAAGACCTGGAGACTATGGTTCATGAAGCTTTTCAGAGCCTTCTCGGTGCGGGCAACCCGGGTGTTGATGTTGTCTTTATCCTACTCAGCCTGTTCTTTCAAAATTTTGATAACATCCTCCAGGTGTTTCAAATCCCCTTTGATCAGGTCTTTTTCCAGCCAATCCTCCATCTCAATTTCCTCCTCAGCTTCACTGATTTACGTCTCATCATTCTTTTTCCCAAAATTTGTGTCCTTAATCAGCTTATTAATCTTGTTTTCCAGATCCCTCTGTTTACTTTGCATACTAGTTATGTTGTCAACAACCCATTTCTGGAAGTTGAAGGACTCTAGAGTATAGTTATGGGTGCTATTCAATATAGTGTTCACAGAATCCCTACCCTGTTCAGTGCCCAAAGAGTTAGGATTGTCATCCTCCTTAGAATTTAGAGCAACATTCTTACTGTCCGAGCCCATAGGGTTAGAGTGAGGGTTTTTAGAGTTATCCCCTTCATCCTCTTCACCAATGTTCTCATCCTTTTCATACTCCATTTCAGTTTCAATATCCTTACCCTTTTCCTCCTCCACATCACAGTGCACCTTCATTTCCTCATGCTCTATTTCAGCTCTCCTTTTTTTATGGGTAGGGGCATTAGGTTGATCCTCATTCGAATCAGAATCTTTGCAACTCTTAGAGATATGAGCATTAGTGATCAAGGGGTCATCTTTGGTAGCCCTAACCTTGTCCTTAAGATGTTCATAAATGAGCAATATAAGCCCTTGATGGGCTATAGGTTAAGAGTTAGGCTTTTTAGCATAGTTAGCAAGACTCTCATTCATAGATGATGCTAAATAAAAAGGCAGGGATATTTTAGCCCCATGACGGAAGTGGTTCAAAATTGCAAAGTGATAATTATATTTTTTTGTAAATCTACCGTCAACAATGAGATACTCCATTAAAACCCTTAAAACTTTTTGCCAAAAGGGCTTTACCTGCTGGGGATTGTAGTAGGAGATGTTGTCTTTCTTCACAAGCTTGCCCTTCTCATCCTCTGATTTTGAGAAATTTTTGAATGCTTCAACTGCATACTTCCAGTCTCTATAGAATTTAGTACCTCCTTCTGAAGACCCATGACCTCTGCAACTAGGTTCTCATCAATTTTCCATATCTCCCCGAACAAGGTGACTCTGTTGTTACTCCAACCTCTGGCAAAACCACATGACACATAATTTCTGCTTCCATGAATCTTTTCCATATAGTCAGTAAAGCCATATCTGTGAAGCCTTCTCCAGACCTTTTGTTCACTCTTCTAGTTTTCGCATCTTAGGGGCTCGTTCCTGTTTAAGTTACCCCCCATTTTGAGCTCCAAGTAGAGATACCCACAGCTATAATTCACAGTCCATAGATGAAACCCCAAATGCTTGTAATTTCTGGATTTACAGTGTAGAGACTCTTTCGTTGTTTTGAAACTTATGTTTATGGCTGCATAAACCCAACAATTATTATTATAATCTTCCTCACGCATATGATCATGGAAATGATGCCAAAAAACACTCATTAACTGACAGTTAATCCGTCCCCAAAATCTATCTTTGGAATTTGTTCCCCAAAATATAATCATGAGTTTAACTTGATCCATTGATATGATCAAAATATAATTGCTCTTTAACCACCCTTTTACAACGAGTTTCTCCAATATATTTAACATCATTCTCTAAGTTGACCGCTTCATTAGCTAAGAGAACTGCTACCTTATTGCCTTCTCTTAGAGTATGAGTTATGCTAATACTAACATAGTTATTTAACAAATATTTAGCACTTTTAACTAAGTTAGTATTATTCCAAAAAATAAAGCTTGTACCTTTGAGGGCTTGGATGATGTTTAAGGAGTCCCCTTCGAGCCATTTTTTTTGAATTTGAATCCCTGAGCAAGCTGGAGGCTTTTTAGCATGGCTAGAGCTTCAGCCACATGATTATTTTGGACCCCAAAAGGAGAAGCAAAAGCTGCAATGCAGACTCCTTGAGAATTTATGATAACTCCTCCACCACCATACTTCCTAGGGTTGCCCTTAGCCACCCCATTGAAATTCACCTTTGTCCAGTCATGACCAGGAAAGCGCCAAACAATATTATCTCTCCTATTCTTATTGTCAGATTTGCAGACTTTATGTATTAGGTTCCATTCAATGAGGATATCTTTTTCCCTATCATTCATATCAGTAACAAACCATTGCTTATTGTTCTTGTGAGGAATATTGATGTTCTCTTTTATAGCCCTACAAATTTTTTCAAAAACCACCTGAGAGTTACACTTAGCTTCCCTAAATATTCTATTATTTCTTTCTTTCCAAATGCCCCAGCAACTCATGAGGAGGGTCAAGGACCAAAGTTTCTTGATAAGCTGGCATTTGGTGGGGAAATTCCATTGCCAAATAAGGTTATTGATGTGGTTTTATTTCATACTTTAATTGTTAATTATCAAATTTTATTTGTGGTTTAAGTTGCAGTAAGTTTTTTGAGCAAACTGATTCAACCCCCTCCCAGTTTGTTGCATTGTTGCCAACATAAATAAGGAGAAATAGGATCTCCTTGTCTAAGACCAGAACTATTATTGAAGTATTTTTTATGACTACCATTAAAGAGGATAGAGAATGTTAGCAATAAATGCAACTTTCACTCCTATAGCTAAAATGTCAATTATTAAATTCCTTGTTGTAGCTTCTCATATGCATAGTTGTATTCATCAAATGGATGTCAAAAGTGTTTTTTTGAATGGTGATTTACATGAAGAGTTTTATATATGTTAACCTCCTAGTTTAATTAAGGAAGGTAATAACCAATATTTTTTGCAAATAAAAGAAATACATTTATGGTTTAAAACAATCTCTTAGAGAATAGTATTCTTAAATAAATGCTTTTTTTAATCTCCCAAGGTTTCATTAGAAGTAAACATGATCCAAATTTTTATATTAAACATAGTGAAATTGATTTTGTGATCATTATTTTATATGTTGATGACTTGATTACCACTCTTAGTTCTAACAATTAGATTTGTGATATTAAGTCTAAACTCAATAAACAATTTCAAATAATTGATTCAGGCTTATTACATTATTTTTTGGGTATGCAATTTTGGCAAACACCTAAAGCTATTTTCCTTTATAAAAAAAAATATGCTCAAGATCTCTTAGATAGAATTTTAAATGAACGATGCTAATTGTGTTTCTACTCCTTGTGAATTAGGAACTAAATTAATGGTTGATATGGAAAATTCCTTTTGTTCATCCTACTTTTTATAGGCAATTAGTAGGTAGTTTAAATTACTTAATTCTCACTACACCCAATATTTCATATAGTGTTGGTTTAATTTATAAATACATGTCTAAACCACAAAAACCTCATTTTAAAGTTGCAAAGAGAATTCTAAGGTATGTTAAAGGTACTCTTAATGATGGTGTCTTTTATGATGCAAATTATGAATTTACTTTACAAGGTTATACTAATTCAAATCTAGGATGAGATCCCAATGATGGGAGATCCACTTGTGGTTATTGTTGTTTTGTTGGGATAGGTGCAATCTCATAGAATAGTGACAAACCATAGTGTTGTAAATTGCAATCCTGTACAATTTCAAATTCCTTTTTGGGCCCTTGCTTTAGTGTGTCTCCTCCTAGGCCATTTTGATCCTATTTTGGTCTTATCTCCTCCAAACTATCACCATATGCTCATAAGGTGACCTAACCCAATATCCTGGGCCTATGCACTCTACAACCACCCTTAGTTTCCTCTTTTCTAGTTGGACTATAGTGCCTAGGACCATAGTCCTAGTGGACTAGGGTGCCTAGTGCCACATCCCCTCCAAAAGGTGCCCAAATTCAAATGTTTCAGTATGTCGATTCCAACCATTTGTGATTCGATCTTGATTTTTTGAGATGACCATTAGAAGTTGTCCTAATTATGAAAATACCAAGTGAGAGCCCTATATAAAGGCATAATTTTTAATTCATTCGATCATCTTTAACAATCCACAGTCTCATTCAATGTCATGTCCCCTTTTTTATGAAATTGGATTTTGACAAACATTAAATCATTTTGTTCTCCTATAGAGAGATTACTTAATTTAATATTTAGTATTGTACAACTATTTCCAATTTTAGGAGGAAATTTAAATATTAAATTAATTATTTGGGGGATCATTTCAGAAGTTGGATTTTATTCCATAATGGGAAGTTTAAATTATGACTTTCCCACCAAGTGTGGAGTGGGAAATTGAAATATTTCTAAATAATGATTTTCCCATCAAAAGAAAATTTTGAAAGCAAGAGTGAAGTGGGAAAGTAAAATATTTCTAATTAATGATTTTCCCACCAAATTGGCCAAGGACAAGATAAATACAAATCATATTTGGGAAAAGGGATATTTATGCCATTTCTACTTCTCAATTTCTTATAATATAAACTTCATGTTCTACAAAATTCTTCAATGGATAGAAACCCATTGGATATTGGAGGCTTGTGGATGGAAAATCATAAGTTTCAGGTGGATATTGGATGAAATTCCATTGTTCACATAGAGAAACTTCATCCAACGGTTTCATTGGAGCTTCAAGATTTCTATAGTTTCCCATTGTGTGTGTTCATGGCTTCATTAATATTGTTGCAGTAATTCTAGATGACTTTCAGGGATTTTTTGTTGTTATTAATATTTTATTAGATCATATTCTATGTATTTTCCATTTGTAAATTAAACAATATCAATTTGTGGTGTTTACAGTGACATTGGTGGTATTTGGTTGTAATAGTGTAATAGTTTTTTAGGGTTTTTGCTTCTAAAGTGGAGTTTGAATGTATTAATGTTGTTGCTGTAATAGATCAGTTTTTAGACCTGATCATATAATGCACATATCAGAAAAATAATTTTCAGTAATATTCTATAAAGTTCCATTTTAACTTAGCCCTTTTTTTGCAAGAGTAGCTAACTAGTTTGGGTGTTTTCGGTGAAGTTTTGTGTGATATTTGTGAATCTATTTTCCAGACCCAAGAGTAAAATTATTTTTTTGGTTGGGGACATTACAGTGGTATTAGAGCATGATCTTTCTATCCTATTGGGTATTGGATGATTGATGTGAATCGTGGGTTTCTTTGAATCAATGTTTAAGAGAATGAGACAAATAGACAATGCAAGAAAAAATTCTGACTGGTATGTAGAATACTTGATTATTAAAGAATTTCTGACATTTCAAGAATATTCAGAATGTATGGGAAGGACTATGCCTCAAGATAAAGAAACTATTAGAATATTTGAAGAGTACCAAGGTATGCCTGAAGTTTTCAAAAGGGTGATATCTTTTGACAGGTTCTTTGTGAAGGCTAGCGAGGAAGAAAAGAAGCTAAGAGAGGATAAAGAAATACATGAGGAGTAGGAGGAGGAGTTCCAAGATCATGAAGTAAAGGAAATGTCTCTACAAAAAAATGAAGAATCAAAGATAAAGGTTGGAGGTAATAAAGTTTTAATTGAAAAAGATATTTCAATGGAAGAAATTTCACGACAAGAATGTGGTTCTTTTGATGAAGTAGATTTAAAATTAGGATTGCATGTCAAATATGAAGTCTCCAAAATTAAAAAGGTTATTCCCATGAATTTTAGTGGTCTCCAAGGAACAACCAATGAGATTCTAGGAAATGAAAATAAGAAGACTTTCAAGACAAATTTTTTAGAGGTTTCAAAAGAGCATGTTGATTTTGGGAACAAAGTCAAGGTGCATTTAAATGAATATTTTTCTACTAATAAATCTCATTTTGAGGATGAAAGTGTTGTTGCAAATAATACAAGGATATTTAAAGGAGCAAAAGGAGATACAAGGTGGAAGGGAATCATACTTCACAAGTACAAAATACCTCATGGATGATGTTGTGGGATCCAGGTATCTTAGACATAACCAACATGCAAATAGAAGGTAAGAAATTTTTGAATCATACTTCATAAGTACAAAATACCTCATGGATGATGTTGTGGGATCCGGGTATCTTTAGACATAACCAACATGCAAATAGAAGGTAAGAACTTTTTTATAATGAAATATGTTTCATTGAGGTCCAATAGTTTCTTTCATAAGAAAAACCATGATTAATGTAAGAAAAGAAAGGCTTTGTTATTTGGATGTTAGGAGCCCCAAATGAGGAGACTTGCATTTTCGTTTGTATACACAAAGGTGATACTAGTGATGGACTTTCAAATTGAAGAAAGTGTAGAGAACATCTCAATAATTTCTCTCATGGAAAAGGTAGATAAGCATGTTTATTGCAGCCCTAGAGTAGACAAATGGAATCATGATGGTGTTTCCACAACTATCAACTCCAATAAGGAGAATGAATTATTAGTGAGAATCCCAATGAATTGAAAAGATTCTCATTATTCATATTTGTTGCCTCATCCTATGCCAATACAAAATTTATATCAACAAGGGGAGTTTGCTAAAAATAAAAAAAATGGATAGAGGATTTGATGTCTTTGTTGAATTCTTCATCTCTTGCATGGGGATAAAAAGGAAAAATCAACAATTTTATTTTGTGAACTCTAATGAAATTGTAGGAGTCCAATGTTTGCAATTCATGAATTACTCCTTGGAACTCAATCCCATAGTCAATGATAGAGGTGTGATACTTGAAATAATTTATGGTCTTATAGAAAAGTTCACAAATCAAGTACAAGCTCTGTGGGCAGCAAGTTGTGCAATAAAGGAGAGCATGTAGAACATTATTTCTTTCACTAACTGACATATGCTTATTGTTGATAAATGGAACCCTTCAAATCAACATGACATGGTAATTTTAGGATCAAGCTTCATGCATATTTAATACCATTGGATATATGGAGGAGTTTACAAGAAGGATAATATTTCAAAAGATGGCTTCATTATTCCTAGCATGAAGAAGATTGCGAATTTATTGTACTTTGATCACATCAATGTTACTTCAACCACGAAGGAGAATATGATGCAAGAAGTAACTTATGTGCTATTGAAGTAACCAAATCATATCTTATTTTCATTTCAGTTTTCTCACATCCATTTATGGAAGGATATGATATTTTAATAGGAGGTGATTCGGCTTTAGTAATGGATAAAAGTATGGATCTGTGTCGCAATTAGAGCTAATTCATACAATCCGGCTAGAATCGTTCCAGTTGGAAGGGAATAGTTTCGACCGGACCAATGTGGTAGTCACATGGCGGCCGTGTGGCAAAGGGGTTCCGGTCGGAACCCTTTTCTATATAAGTTGCAAAAAAAGGGTTTTCCTCTCATTTTGCACTAATCGACTTAGAGTTTAGCGACCGATGAGAAGAAGGGGGCAAAGAAATTAGTGTTAATATATTAATGTTTTAGTTTTTTTTCATAATTTTGTATAGTTTATTAATTCATTAGTTTTTTAATGCTTAATAATATTGTAGACACCTAAAAATGTATCATCAATCATGTACTAATTTATTGTCTTATTAGTTAAATAATTCTTTAATTGTTTAATTAAGCTAATTAATCTTCTAAATTAACTCAATCATCATTCTTCAACTTACTAATTATTCAATTTCTAAATCTCCATCAATTCATCATTTAACCCTTTCTCAAATATTAATTAAATATTATTTATTTAATTAATTACGATTAATTTCCCCTAATTAAATAATCTTTTTTATTTAATAATTTCTATTTCTAAATGATTAAATAATTTCATTTAAATTATTTAATTAATTAACTTATTCCTCCAAATCCACAAATTCAAATTTCAAATAGTTTCAATTAATTTCATTTCATTAAATTAATATTTCACCAAATTGTAATTCCAATAAATTTCATTAAATCTCATGTGCGTTTCATGATTCGAAAATCAAAATAAGAATGAAATTAAATTTCAATTCAATCTTCTACAACACATGTTAAAAATCTTGACTGATTGATCAAACCAGTTAACTAATCAGTTAACTTAGTTAACTCTCCAATCTCCCTTTTTTTGTAGTGCTCCTCCCCGATTTATCTTTCTTTTTTGTGCATCGATAGACTATATTGGTATAGCTTAGACTATTTTGTGATACTCTGATTTGATGTTATGGATTTACTCATGATTTGGATACTTCTTTATGGATGATAGACATATTACATATGCATTTGATATTATGATTTCTTATGGATGATGATATTATGGATTGTTATATGGATTATTACAATGTTAGACTCTTGTTTGATCATGATCTATGCATACTCATTCTATGTGTTATTTATACTTATGGTGATTTGATGGTACTTTATGGTGTACTAACCCTATTTCATGATATGATGATGATTATGTAATTGCTTGTTTGATTGTGAGTGTCTTCTATTGTATTCGTGATAGAGGCAATGTCATATCACTCATTGGGAGCATTATATGATGTTGTGATTCTCTTCACTTATTTTGCATATTTTATGATATATGTTATAGTATATGTTGTTGCACTTGTGTTGGTGATGACAGGTTTGCAGGTACCTAACATCAACTCTAGCTGGCTTCACAGGTCTGAGCGTGTCTTATCCCAATGACAAGTTGATCAGAGATGACATGAAAACCCATTCTACACTCTAAGTTTAAGCTGATAACCCTTGTCAGTTTAGTGTCTTGGTGTGAGTAGTTGTTTAGTATTGTCATGCCCAAAATTTAGGGCAAAAATAGAATGATTTTTTTTTTAAAGTACTAATTAATTAACAAAGTTCTCTAACCCAACATGCATTAACATGTTTGCCACTGTTTGGGCTTGGAGCCTTGCTGATACTGTGGAGGCTTCTACCTCTAGTTCTATGGTGTCTGTTGCAGAGGAGGGGGTTTGGAGAACCCCCTGAGAATTTTGGTTGTTTCCTTTCCAATGTGGTTTCTGGAATCCATAAGTCTAAGGTGTGGGATTTCAGTTCTGAAACCGATCCCTATTGTCCTGTGGTCTGACCTAAATTTCCTCAGCAATCAGTGCCTTCTCCACAACAACCCAAAGGCTCTCTGGAGCAGACCTCCTAACAGGCCTAGCTATACCGACATTTAACCCTCTGATGAAGTGGTTTACAAGAAGTTTCTCATCCTTTAGATAATCTACATAAGGCAACAACTCAAAGAATTTACTCTCATACTGGGTTACTGACAAGCTTTTTTGTTGGAGATTGTGAAATTCATCTATACAACGCTGTCTGAAGTGTTCTGATAGGTACCTCTCACGGAACCTCTCTATGAATATCTCCCAAGTGAGAGTATCAGGAACTAATCCGCATTTGTACTCTTCCTGTCTCCACCAAGTGGAGGAAAACCCTCTCAGTAGATGAACTGTGACACGTGCTTTTAGGTTGCTCTTGTAAGATCGCAACACAAAACACCTCTCAAGACTCAAAAGACATGCCTTGGCCTCTACCCCATTGGTAGAACCTCTGAAGGACGGTGGCTAGAGGCACATGACCTCCCTGATAAGATCCCCTGGATCCCGACGGGCTCTCTCAAAATAAACTGGTTCCACCCCTGGAGGTGGTCCTGGCATATGCACAGACTCTAGCTCATTTCCACCCTAACTCTCTACAGGAATAGGAGTTGGGCTCCTACTTCATTCTCTATCAATAGATCTATGACTCCTAGAGTCATGACTTCTAACTTGAGGGTTCTCCGCTGGGATCCTTTCCTGAACTATGCCAATAAGATTCTGTATTGCTGCTAAGAGGTCTCGGTTAGGTTCATTTGGCTGTTCAGGAGGTGCTCCTGGGTTCTCTTCTGGAACCGATGCCTCCCTCACTACCTCTTCACATGCTATGCGCACACGTCTAGGACCCCATTCGCGCTTGCGAGCTTGTCGCATTGTCGGAGGCATCCTAAGAGGAAAATAAGGCAAAATAAATAATTAATTTCTTTTAGAATAATATTAATTCAATTAAATTTAAATGTCTGATAAAATCAATTTAACAAAATAATTTAAATAATCTAAGGCAAAACGTAAGTGGAGTAAGGTTCCTAGTGTGGAAACCTTGCTCTAATACCAAAATGTCATGCCGAAAATTTAGGGCAAAAACAGAATGATTTTTTTTTAAAAAAAAAATATTAATTAATTAACAAAGTTCGCTAACCCGACATGCATTAACATGTTTGCCATATCTATATTCGAGCCAACTCTGATACTAAACTAAGTAACGAAATTAAATAAAATTTATTTGCAGAAAACTGAATGATTTAATTTATATTCTCATCAAACGTGGTCAATAGTTTAATTAAATCAAACTCATTAAAAATAGTCGATGAAGATAAATTTAATCTCCAATAAGACTATATAGTCTAAATTCCATTTTTAAATCAATAATTAAAATAATCGATTAAAGTGTCATTTAGTTTAGATAATTAATTTACACGGGCAAAATTAATTACGAGTAGCTATTAATCGACTTTAGAAAGCTAATTAAAAATTATTTTTCTAGCATCCATTCTAACCTCAAAATGAAAGGTGCTTAAATTAATCCCTTTTAAATCCAAACTTAAAAGTAAATACTTTAATTAGATTAACTAGGCACAATTAAGTATTTACCATACTAAACAAATTTTAAAATATAAGGTTAGGCTTTATTCTTTAAATTTTCCCCAACTTCCTATTAAATATCATATATGGGTTTTTAAATATTTGTATCTACATAAAAATACTTACCCAAATATATATATATATATATATATATATATATATATATATTAGCCTTCATAAAAGATTTCCCAACTTAATAGCAATTAAGCCCTTCAAACCCTAATTAGGGACTTTCAATTATAAAATGGCCCTAATATAACTGAGTTACCATTTTATTTGATTTATTTATTACCCTAGCCCTACCCAGGCTAGGGTTTAATATATATTTTTTTGATTAACACTTTGATGCAGGGCCGAAACCCATCGAGTGGTGGCCATGGTAAATTTCGCAGGTTTAAGGGGGTGACGGGGGCGCCACTGTGTGTCCACACAGTGGGAGCTGCAGTGGCCCACACCACTGTGTGTCCACACAATGGCAGTCGCGACCGACACTGTGTGTCCACATAGTGGGAGCCACAGTGGCCCACACTGTGTGACAACACAGTGGAAGCCACGACCCACATTGTGTGTTCACATAGTGGAAGCCGCGAGGCCGACCACTGTGTCAGTGGGGTCTGCGGCCATACAAAAAAACCCCTTTTTTTTTTTAAAGTTATAAATATTTTTATTTTTATGTATTTTTTTTAAAAATAGATATATATTTTATATATATATATATATATATATACATACATCTCTCTTTTTTTATATATATATATATATATACAACGCATTTTATTTTATTTTTTATTTTTTTTAAAACATAGTTATAATGATATACATGCAAACTGCCTTAATACTATATTTGTATGAATTTATAAATTCCATGAGGCATCCAGTTAAAATAAATAGGCTCTAGTATTTTGATTTAGATGAAGAGGATATAGATGGGATAATGATTTTCAAAACTTCATTCTACTATATTGCTTTTAGAGGAAACTGAAATAATTAATTTATTTTTCGATAGACAATATGCATGCAAATCTAACTTATGCCTTTTCTATTTAATTTTTATTTTGAATGCCTAAGAATGAAATAAATTTCCTGCTAAACTATTCATCATAGCACATCGAATAAACTTTATTTCTGAACTAAGGGAATACTAATTTAGGAATGCATTATTCTTTTCTGTAATAAATACATTTATTGATTCTGCAATTTCTACAGCAACTGACTAGATATTTTTATTAAAATCCAACAACAACTACAACTCATATTTTCGGCAATTAAAATGAAGACAAATTCACAAATGAAAGAAAAGCACAAAATTAAATAAAATTGATTTTTATATTACAATGACTATTGCATGCAATTCAAAAGTAATTCTTTTCAAATAGAAATAGGAATATATCTATCTTTTTACAATATTAAAGATATTTTGCAAAGTATACAAGATGTTTCTTTATTTAAATACAATCACTAACCTCATGTCTATATTTCAAATTTACAATTAGCCTCTCATTCCAACGAATGAGGGTGTATTTCTCCTTTTAAAACTAATAAATACAAATACAATTAGATTTCTGCAACAATAATCTTTTGCAACTTTTCACTTGTCCTATTCTTTTCTCCCGACAATCCTGCATAATAAATCACAAATATGACCATGGAGTGCTCACCTCCTAGCCTAGGCTAATTGGTAGCCACCCTCGAGCTCAGAGAACCAAGCCCTAGATGGGTAACAAACATGCAAACACATAGAAGACAAAAAACACACAGATTTCAAACACACTCCCAACTTGGCTACACTGCACCACACTTTGGTGATGACCTTTTCAAGGGTGGTAGTGGACCAATACCCTGAGGAGAACTGCAAGTATGGAAAACATGTAGCCACCTCATGGCACAACAAATACATCAAGAATTTCAACCCCTTATTCCTTATGCCCCCCAAGGCATTCTAGCCTTATATCCCTCCTTATGACCCCCATTGCACAAACAGGCCATGCAACAAGGGTCACACAAAAATCCCTTGTGATTGCTCTCAAAATGAGAGCCTCTCACTCGAGGGTTGTCACTGCTACCACCCAAAAGATCCTCCTCTCTCCCAAGAGTAAGAGGTCTTGAAAAACTCCCAAAAACACATACAAAACATAATGCAAAAGACCAAATGAAATTCCCAAAAAGGACATACAAGAAAATAGAGTTCTTACACCAACATACCTTCAAAACACATGCAAACAGAAGTCATTTTAAGAAGAATGTAACCAACCTTAATCTGCCCAAAGGTAGGATAGTATTTGAGGAAGAGCTGCCCAATTCCACGGATCTTCTTCTTCTACCCTTAGCCAAATTTTACTATTCAAATCTATTCTATTCTTTTTAAAAAATTCTCTTGTCTCAAAAAATGGAGAGTGGGTGATTACCCCCAAATTTTCAAATTCTTGCTTAAGAAGCCCACTCTCTCAATTCTCACAAGTTTCTAAAAACTAAAGAGGAAGGTAAGACAAAATGGGAAAGAGAACTCTCATTCGAATAGGAAAGTTTACAACTAGGTTCAAACTTCTAATTTCAATTTTCGCACAACTCAGAAAAGCCAAATTTTAGAATGTCAAAAAGGTCACTTAGGAGTAGAAACTTGCCTAAAATTACCCCTAACCCTTAGGTATACCTTATGGGCTTTATGAAACCCTATTAAACTACCCCTAGGTGTTCATTTAACCCATTTTAAACCCCTCTGAAGTTTATTTTTGGGTCAAACATATGTTGACCTCTCCAAAGATTTTTTTCCCAAGGTATTTATGACATCACGTTACATTAATTGAAAAAGCTATAGTTGAACACTTTCCCACCAAGAGACAAAAATAAAACATTTAAACTTAAATCCACACATGTGTCAAGTGACACAAATAAAGCACTTTTACACTTTACAAGATGAAATCATCTCTTGTGGATTTTACGCAATAAATTTAAACAACACTTAACACACATGCAACATATACTGTTACGAATAAAATACAACACAAACGGGGTGTTGTCTCTCCAAATAGACAACCCCTGGCTTACGAACATGCATAAGTCTAGGTTTGGTTCTCCATAAATTTCCATGGTCACACGGATAACTTCCTGCGCATCTCAATTTACACATTAGTACTTTCAAATATCCACATATAATATAATTCAAAGGAATAATAATACACATCATCACTTGCATACAATTTACATCTGAACAAATTAAATACATATTTTATCAAGCAATTTCACATAAGCTATTTCATCCTAATTCACATAAACTTAACCATACATCATAGTTCTATTATCATAGTAAAGTCCTGCAAATTCAATAACGGCATCTATCATCGCAATATCATCATATCTAACAATCATGTAGTGTTCTATCTCATAAAGCATATAAGTAAATCATCAAAATATAGCAATGTTATCCAAATCCTGAAATCATATAAGTTCTAAGTTTCAAAATGCATCAAAATAAAGTATCCATAATAGTCTAAATATAAAATCCACTGAAATGTCAGACTGAGTCGAGGTGAGGCCTCACAAGTATCAAGTGGTATGTTGAGTTATTCTTTGTTAGTTTTCTTGGAGTGTTATGGTTATTGATTGATTGAATTATTAATTAATTGATTTTTATAGTTTAATAATGATGAATTAAATTAATGAGTTTACATAGTTTATAATAATAAAATAAATAAATAGTTGGTATTAATATTTAATATTATGGGAAGAGCAATATTGGATTTATATTTGATAAGTGATTTTATATTATTGGACATTCTCTAGTTATCATTTATTATTTATTTATTAATTGGCCTTTTGGAATTATTATCCATTTGTAAAGTTAAGGCTTTAATATTAATTTGAAATATTTAATTATATAACCTTTGATTATTTTATTTTTTGGGCTTTATATTTAATGATGCCAATGGGCTTATTTATGATTGGTTGTTTATATTGTAATTTTATATTTACACTCTTGGGTTGATTTAAATAATTATTTATCCTACTTACCCTATTGTATGATTGATTGAGTTTATTGGGTAAGTAAATTAAATATTATTATATTAATATTTTCCTTGGTATGTGGAAGGGTTGGTAAGAAGTATTATTTATTCTATTATTCTTATTGGCCGACATTTTTGTATAGACTGGGTTTGATTTCTATTTAATTAATTTCTTGTGATTGCGTGGGGGTTGGCTATCGAATGCATTTTTTCTGTGATTTGGATTTTGGAGTTACTTGCTAGGAGCTTGGATTGATTTGGCTAAGCTTTGGATTGGAATTTTATTAGTCAGATTTTCATAGACCTCTTCTACTTTTCCATGTTGGAGAACTTTTCCTTTGCATTTTCAATTCTGAAAGATTGTTTTCTCTGTGACTATATGCGGGAAGCTTTGGGAATTATTTTTGGTTTTATACTAAATATCTAGATATATTATATCCCCTTATTCATCATATTCTTTCTGTGTCTTTTACCGACATCTTTATACTCATCAAATCATACTTCTTAAGATATGTCAACATCATACTGAATTAGAAAATCAATTTCTTGACATCAATGACAAAATAATAATATTAAGATTGTATTCATCCTTAATCAGTTATATCCATAGTCATCAACAACCTTCTCAATATCCCTATTGAAATGCCAACAATCTCTCATTGTCTGTTATAATGCAATATTGCCAACATTCTTTTCTACTACCGAATGATTAATATATTATTTGCACATACAAATCACTCTCTCACATGAGTATTACATTTATTTATAAATATCATCAACCTATCTTTCAAGGTCGGCTCAACACACATCAAAAATTACAAAGCTATAACCATACACGATACAATATTACATACAGACCGAAACAATATCGGCTAAGATATAGTATGGACCTAAATCAACACCTCAAACATAAAAAATCTCCAAGATTTATTCATCTAACATCCACAACACACTATAATCAACATGTCAGCCAAGAACATGAAGAACACCACCATATCAAGAAAAATTACCAATAACAAGCACAATGATCAATGTGAACCACCAAAAGGGATAGGACACAATATAGAAACATCCACAAGCATCATGAATTGCCACATAAACAACTGCACCAACACCACTTACTAGAATCTCCATCATCATTATACCAAACTTGAAGAACACCTACTGAAATGACTAGCAAACTGAAAGATTCACTTGTGGACCTCCAAATGATGAACCATCTGAATTGAGGACACACCAAAATGTCCCAAACACTCTACCAAATCTATGAATCAAGATATTGAAACGCGGAGCAAAATCCAGAACACTAAACAACACCAAACACTTGAAAAAACAATTGCAATATCGGATCTCATAACTCGATCAAATCAGCATGCGAACCTCTAAAACTATAGTTGAATCAACTAGAGATACTTATCTCAAAACCCTTTAATCCACAACAACTCATTTGCAACACATTGGCCAAACCAACTCACTTAATATGACTGCAACACTAGAACACATAGAGGAATATGTTGACATCAAAGACAACAACACATTCTAGCAAACTTCTCAATAATATCCAACACATGTTCAAGTGAAAAGGAAATGAATTTAAATGAAGAAAGGATCCAAAAATATTATGGAAAGAAAGAAGGTAAATTTGATATCTAATTTTACGTTTTCATCTTTAAAAATAATATTAAAAATTATAATTTATTTATAATATTAATTATATTCTCAAAATACTAGAATTGATTGGGATGTGTGCTAGATATAATATTGGCTTGAACTTATAAGGAATTTGATTTCTATTCAAATTTAATATATTGGTGTATTTATGTATGTATGTATATCCATAATAATCTACATCCTTACTAATAACACTTGTTGCAAAGTTGTAGCATTGTAGGGTACAACTTTTATGTTTGGGTATTTCATTCATTTAGCATTGATGTGTATTCAATTAAATTCATTTTCTTAAGGATATAAATTTATCTTGGATCAAATTGTATGCAAGAGGAAAAGAAGAATACTATCAATAGTGTGTATAATAATGCCTATAGGTACTAATTACCATTGATTTAGAGCTTCAAATTAATTTTGGAATGTTTCCCATTCCTTAAGGACTTTATTTTTCTTAGTTTATGCACACAAGATAGGCTCTAATTTTATCCTCATTCAATTTCCTAGTTTTATCCTTATGTATGACACATGACTCCAAAATATTTTCTTTTATCTATAAATGTATCTACCTTCCTAAGCCTTCTCAGCCATTCTTTTAGAGATTTATCAGTGTAGGTAATTGAAAGAAGTATATTCAAATTTGCCTTTCATAGATTCCATCAATTCTTCAACTCCATGTGCCTTATTCATTTTGAAAATCAATTCAAGAACAAACAAGACATTTGGTTAAACCATTTAAATTATGATCCAAAATCTATGATTGTCATTAATTTTGCAAAGAAAAAAATTCCACAACTCAACACAATAGACAAAGTTGCACAATATCTTTTATCATTCAAATATTTACAATAATAAAGAAACATTTCATATATGCACTTTATAATACCAAGTTCCTTTAGCTAAACATTTATATTTCATCAGCAAATTGGACGAGGAGAAGGATACCCCGAATATTGACCCTGACATTGAAGGCACGGGAGATGCTCAAGGACCCAGAAAAAGAACCAGAGATAAAAAGAAAGAAAAGAAGCCTAATAAGGACCTGGATAATCTCAAAGTTGTAGTGGCCACCTATGACCAATTGGTGATAAAGGCAGAGGACCTTCTGAAGACTATCTAACTGTGTAGTGCCTTCCTAGTTTCTTTGTTGTTTCTATCTTTTGTTGTCTTTTCAGTTTGTTGGCTTTTTTGTCAGTCCTTTTGTAAGCAGTTTTTATGCTCTGGACTCTTTGATGACATATCTTAATTTCCTATGTTAAATGTTTCGGGTCCTGAAAACCTATTTTTCTTAATTAATCAGAACATTTATATTTCATCTACAAAGTAAACAATATTGTGCCCACCAGACATACTACTAGATTACCATTATCATTACTCTTGACCATAGTGCTCGAAGAGAGAAATTTGGTATCATACTCCATATTCAGTTGCTTATGCTCAAACTCCACTAAGAAAGATTTATTTGTAGCAACCAAATGTTTCAAATCATATACAAGGGATTGAACAAAGATTTATAAAAGTAAGATGAAATGTGTGATTTGTTATGAGATGGTGGGAAGATTAGGAAGAGATTCCATCATGTATCTTGATAGTTGCAACTTATGATATCAATTTGACTACATCATAAGATCTCACTCCTATAACAAAATACTTTGCTAACCCTAAGAAACAAATAGGGCTTGCTACAAATGATATCACAGAGTTCACCTATGAAGGAAATGGATTTGGTATAGGGCGATGTTGGATGCACCTCATGAGGATGAAGGGTGGAGAAAGAGGATAGTAAGGAGAAAAATTCCAAAGAAACCATGAGGTGTGAGTTTAGAAAAGAAGAAAAATATGTGAAACAACTTGCTATCGTATTTTTTGGTGAGGTATTTGCTAGGAATTGAATGTAGAAGATATCAATTAAATGCAAATAAAGGTTAAACAGAAGAATGAAAACACAGAAATAACAATAGTGAAGAGATAATTTTAACATGGTTCACCCAAACTCAGGCTACATTTACCAAATAGAGAGTCCAATATTATTATGCAGCAAATCAAATAGATTACAACCAGATCTCTCACAACTCAATACGGCTACAAAAATGCTACAAAAATCTCCACACAAAACCCTAACCCTTAGTCATTTTATCAAGACTTATGTCAGTTACAAAAATAGGGTTAGAATATGTCAATCAATATGAAAATAACTCTTGGTGCCTTTATATAAAATAATAAAATTCGTTTGAGCTTTCGGGGGGCGCTGCCCCTCGACCTCACCTTGGGGGCTCTACCCCCAAACCTTTGTTTTATAATTTGGGGGGAAATTGTGTCGATAGAAGGGGAAATTTAATCTAAGTCTGATTAGGCTCCATATAACAACAGGATTAACCTATGGCATTAATGAGATGAATATCCATAAAGAAGTTGAGAGTTATGGTGTAGAAGAATCCACTTTTGATCAAGATGAAGCAAATGGGATGTAACATTTTTTTAAGGCTTTGTTTGAGGACAGAGAAAATGAGAAGCAAAATTGTTTTGATAGGAAAGTTGAGATAACAATTGTTGAAGGTGGATAAAATTATGATTGGAGTGAATTTGATGAAAGTTAATGATATAGAAATACAAAACCTAAGAGAGAAATTCTTGAAAAAGAAAATGAAAACGTGATAGTTAGGATGCATAAGATATCATACACAATGATAACAATTTAGAAGAGAGGGAAAATAAAGCTTTGATGATGTCTACTCAATAAAAAAAGATCTAAGGAAGAATTTTCAATTAAAAATTAGTTTTCTTGTATGTCATGATTGTAAGGATAAACTTATAGAATGGTACAAAATCAAAGTTCTAATATGTGATATTGACATAGAATTTAATAATACATTTATAAATGATAAAGTGGGTGAAGTTTTGACAATTTCTAATTTTGTGAATGAAAGAGCTATTTTAGAAACTAGAATCGAAGGTGAACCTTCCAAGGTTGTCTTATGTTAGAAATTGGGAGAAAATGGGTGATTTTTATCTAGACAATAATTACAAAAAATAAAAAATATTTATTTCTAACACATTTAAATCTAAAAACTCCTAATAAGTAAAAAGAAAATCTAAAAAATAACCTAAAATATTCCTACTTATCATTCAAAAATTCATTGTTTTTCGTTCATTATGAAGGGTTGATTTTTTCATGTTAAAGTATTGTGAAACTATGTTTTAGAAGTGCTACAAATATCAACTAACTTGCAATTACGAAAAATAATACTTCCAACTAATTATTTTCTAGCTCCCTAAGTTCTTTTAAAATGTTCTACTATTATTTATTTTTAATTGTTATTCACTTTCAACCTATAACTATATTCTTTTTTTTTTAATCTTTTTTGTTTTGTTATTCTATGTTAACATATCAAAAGGTCATAGTTTTTCAATTTTCTTATTATTTGTTTATTTCCAAATGTAGAGGTACAAGTATATTTATAATTTATAATGACTATCTATTTTTGTTCAATGGCCAAAAGGATAAAGGACCTCAAAATTTAACCAAACATCACCTCTTTGGTTACATTACAATATTATGCAACTTTTTATAAGAGGAAGTTATTTCTAACATGTTGGTCATTTGGAGGAATTGATTGTGTTGCATTGATGTTTTGTCATTGATGCCAACATTAGCTGTTTGGATGCTTTACTGGCACCGTTTTGGCCTGGTAGGTTGATTGCTTTCTGGTTGTTTTGGATCTGGCATGATCTGGTAGGCTGTGGTATGGTTTGGTTGTGGAATTATCTTGTTCATGATACTCATGCTCATATTCAGTAAGTTGGTTTTGATCTGGTGATCGGATGCTATCCTGTTTGCTTAGAAGCTTGGCTTCTGGTTCCGACGAGGGTTTCACCAGTAGATATTTTGATGAATATCTTTGATGAATTGCATAAGTGGTGTTGGTGCATCTTCTGGTGAAGTTTCAGGATGTTAATGGTGATCATGTTTGAGACTTGGTAGATGGAAATCATTGCTATAGCGTGTGGACCTGTACTGGGTCTCGGTTGATCTAGGTTATGGACTGACTTTTAGGTAATGTGTGGATTGGACCTCTCGATGTGTTTCTGAGATGTCTTATGTATTGGTTATTATATGTTTGGTCTAAGGCTGACATGGTTTATAATTATGTAATTATTTTATTATCTGGTAGCCGACCTGATTGTTTATGGTTGAGGGTTTGTATATATAGATGTAAGATCTCATTATAGATCATATGTGGTCAAGGGATATGGATATGTAATGTGCGAATAATGTAATATCATTCAGGTAGAGGATTTAGTCGATCATTGGAGATCAAACTGGGTTTTTGTAAGAGAACTTAGTCCTTCAGTATTGAGCTTAACCGGAACTGTACTCAGGCATAGGAGATGTTATCTTTTGCAATTCAACACTTCTCTAGATTGTAGTCTGGACTTCTATGTAATTAGGGAGGATCCTTTTGTGATGAGTAGTGCACTCTAGGTTGTTGGCCCTCTTGCAAGTGCAGGCCCCTCAATTGTAATTCACATACTTACTGCAAAAGTAATATATGATTGTGGGTAGGCTTCCCACCATGGTTTTTCCCTTTACTGGATTTCCACATATAAATCTTGGTGTCATGTGGATGGTATTTATTCTGTGATTATTGTTGTGTCGACTTGAATTTCATCATTAGAATACTACCTGCAACATGTTAGTTTCACAAAATACAAAGGAAATGCTACAGGAAACCCAAACTCAACCAATGAAACTACATGAAATGAATATTAAAATAAAAACACTATTTTACCTTCATGATTTAAGTCTCATTGTGTCCTAACTCCATTTCTCCTGGTTGCAAATGATGTGCTCAAACAAGAATTGGTAGCTTCCAAGATGGCATATGAAGAATGGACTGATAACTGATAGTTAACCGATACTATGATATGCAATGCTAATGATTATGCTAAATGAGAAATGACAAATTGCTTCAAGATTAAAACTTGCGAATGCATAAGTTTTCACAAATTGTTAACTTGAAAACTCACTTGAAGACTAACTCTTTCTCAACTCAAACTCCCACATTTATAGACTTTGAGAGGATAAGATGATGTGGCCTAGATCAATGGTCATGAATAGATTTGGATGGCTGTGAGCAAAGGTGAAGGTTGAGAGAAAGGGGGAAGGAGAAGACAAGTGTCACTCATCTCACCTTGATTGGGTTGTTGACTAAGGAAATCTAGGGATGGTTGGAGAAGATTTAGGCATGAGAGGACAAGTGGACTCAAGTCCTTCCTAAGATGTAGGGATGTTGGAGAGAATATAGAAGAAGGTTAGGAAATATGAGTACGTACACAACATTTTATTTATTTTGGAAGTTGGAGATAAGTGGCTAATAAATGTTTATTTATTTTAATTTTGTTGAACTAATTTAGCCACATGATGGATAAGTTGGCAAAAGAAAGATGAAGTGGAGATGGGAGATGAGTTGGAAAATGAAATTAAATAATTTAGAAATCATTTAATATTTGAGACTATACGATAGAAGAATAACCATTAAATATTAGATATTTAATTGATTGAGGAATATTAAATATTAGATATTTAATTAATTGATTAGAGGAACAATTAAATATTAGATATTTAATTAATTGATTAGAGGAAAATGATAAATGAATTAATTAATAGAAAGACATGAAATGAATTAAATAAATTAATCTTTTCAAATTAACTATTTAATAGAAGAAGAATTATTAAATAAATATAAAATATTTATTTAATTGCTCATAGCCATTTTTATGTGTATACATTTTGCTCCTCTTTGCAATGATGTCGAGACAACGTTGTGTCAAAGATTAAATCAAGTCTCGAGAATGCGCCTGATGGAGATAAAAATCTTGATTGTGTGCCCCCTCGGGAGATTGATCATGAAATTGTTGAAAATTTTGGATAAGCAATTGATCTCATGATAATTGAAAAAGTCCTTCAATTAAATTCATATATGAAAAATAAATAAAATTGTCCCATTTAAAAACATTAATTACCTTTCCAAATGGTAAATATAAAATTAACCAAAGGTAATTTTAATTTCATTTGCATCCTTCTCAACTTGTGAAGAGAATTGTCTTTGGTGAGGTGGCGAAATGGCGATTCCATTCAAGAACCATCGATTTGAGTGTGTTAGACGATATCAATGACCTCCTGACTATGGTTATCTGGTATGTACCTTATCCCGAGTTGTTTTGCAACTTGTCATACGATTTTTCATGTTTTTCGGTGTGTGTGAGGCTATTTTGAATTTTTTTTATTTTTGGCTTTATGTTTTAACGCTTTCATTTTGCATGTAAGCACTTTTGCATTGGATGTTAACACTTTTGATTGATTTAGCACATTTGTTTGTTTTGTTCACACCTTTGTGATTTATGTTAGCGCTTATGCTTTGAGTGTTTGTGCATATGTTAAAAAGGGTAGTGCATATGTTAAAAAGGGTAGCGCATATGACTGTTTCACGCTTTTGTTCCAAGGGTTAGTGCTTTTGCGAAAAATGTTCACGCATATGTGTGTTTCAGCACCTGTGTTTAATAGAATAACGCTTTCATTAAAAAGATTAGCGCTTTTGTTTCAAATGAATTTGATTGATGTTTTTCATGTTAAAATTCATTTTGATGATGTGATTGATGCATTTGGATGCACAATTGTGATTGAGAGGTATTCGATTGATGTCTTGATTGATAGAAATTTGATAATGTTGATTAATAGGATAAATGATTAATTGATTTGATTTGATTTGATTGATAAATTGATAGATTAGCTCTAAGAAACCGATTCAGTGTCTGATGAAGAGCATTGCAGAGTTTGATTGAACTCATTTGATTGATAGTTTTAAGTTGATTTGATAGCCTAATTTGCTTCATTTAAAAAGATGTACCAATTGTTGATGTGATAGATTAGCGATATCTTTGATTTGATAGATAGATGAGTGATGATTGATAAAGATCAAATTCTCTTTTTAAACAAGAGAAACTCAATGTTCTCCAATGTCGAGATAAATTCCCAGCCATGCACCACTTAGTGCCAGATCTTACACAGGCTAAGATTAGACACATAGATACCTGCAAATTACGCCACTTGTTATACATGCCTGATATTATGCATAATAGAGGATTGTTGATTGTCTTAGCAGAGAGATGGCATAGCGAGCATCACTTTCCACCTGCCCACTGGTGAGATTAGTGTGACACTCGAGGATGTGTACAAGTTCTTCACATCCCTGTGACTGGTGAGTTAGTCCAGTATGATTTTCAGAATCATGGAGGGACAAAGGCTTGCAGAGCCGTATTTGGTGATGAGAGCATTTCTAGAGGAGAGATCCGATGGGAGGATATTATCATGTATTACGAGACTCTCCCAGTGATTCTTGCAGGTTTGATTGGCGGATTCATCTACCCAGACAAAAGATCTCGAGGTTTTATTGTTGGTTGGGGTGAGATTCTTCAGAGCATGATGCAGCATCGGACTTGATATGTGTGGGGTGTTTGTAAGCTCGCTCATTTGTATCATGATCTTCATCAAGTTGTCTTCGATGAGAGTGCTAGTCTATCGACAGGATGCACACTTTTATAGATCTGGTGTTGGGAGCACATTGCTATTACTTGGCCTTTCCATCATAGAGTTCATGGTGAGAGGCAGTTGTATGTCTATTTATATGCAGGTATCCTTACTCAACATAAGTTGGGTAAGATGGAGCATTGGCGTTGGGTCCAAGATTCATTGGATAGTGTTATTTGGAGACTCTATATCGACTATGAACCATGGATGGATGATGCACGGACATTACCATATATTATACAAAGTAGATATCTCATTGGTCAGACTCCATACATTATTGAGCGGCAGTTGATTAGTCACATTTTGAGATAGTTTGGTATCATTCAACACATGCCTACTGGTGACACGACATATGCACGACAATACAAGGATAAGGGAGATTGGGGACCATCTTTTTCTTTTGAGATAGGAGGGCTTAGATTCTTTGGCTACTCCTAGGGTGGCTTATGATTTCAGATTACACATTCTAGATCCTGGGGTGACTGCAAATTATGCTCAGTACATGCTTGCACACCCATTTCCTTAGATTATCGATCTAGCAGACCCTCCTCCTAGCTCAGGAGATGAGAAGAATGATTCAGATGATCCCATCATTAGGAGACGGAAATGAAGATGAGAGCTTAGAGCTTCTTAGGAGGCCGGAGGTGATGCAGATGAGGGAGGAGATGGAGGCGGAGCCGGTAGGAGACCCAGACGGAGAGGAGGTCAATTGAGAGTCCATGGAGGACCTTTTGGACTGGTTGGTAGGATTTGGAGACCACTTCCCATGGGTGGGAGAGATGCAAGATGGATTGGGAGGGATACTGGTAGAGTATGCATGAGATCAGTGAGAGGGTTACCCTCTACATGAGGAGGCAAGATTACTGGACTGGATGGGGGTTGCAAGAGAGACATTGATTTTGGTCAGATTCAGTCAGACCCTAGGGTTATCATAGATCATGGTGGAGAGGAGGAGGATCCTAAGGATCATGTTCCATTTATTAGATGATGGGTTCTGAGAGCTACTCGGGCTGAGATACTAGCAGGTGGACAGGGAGGTGAAGATGAGGGGATTGAGGGTCATGTTCCTCAGCAAGATGTGCTAGAGTAGGATACCTTGGAGAGTCTCAGAGCATAGATAGAGAAGCTTAGAGAATAGGTACAGACACTCATGATAGAGAGAGATGGGGTTGTTAGGAGATAGTAGGATACTCAGAGTCTCCTTGATCACATTCAGCAGGTTGGATCGGGAACTCTCTCAGCTAATACCGTTAGAGCACTGTAGACGTATAAAAATGACCACATTCCTAAATGAATATTTTATGTTCATTTCCCTATTTGATTAAATCCAATTTAATTAAATTATCCACATTCTTCTATTTTATTAAATAAATTATTCAATTTATTTAAATAAAATTCACTATACCATTTAATGAATAAATCATTTTATTCAATTAAATCCCCCTAGCCACTTTTAATTAAATTCAAATTTAATTAAATAGTTATCCTAAATTGAATAAATCAAATTTATTTAATTCCAACCAAATTGAATGAAAATCAAATAAATTCAATTAAATCCAATTATCCCCTCATCCACTTGCAAAATCTCAAACCCCTTCCTAACCCCTTCTAGAATCTTCTAATTGATTCTAATTAACCTAACCCTCCTCTAAACTTTGTCACATCCCTAAGCAAAGGGAGGTCACTTCTCAAATGGCCCAAAGTCTTGGATAACCATTGAAGGTTTTCAACCTTCAACCACTAAAACCCTAAAGTCTTTGAAAACCATTGAAGGCTTCCAACCTTCAACCACTTAATCCACAAAGTCTCCAATAACCATTAATGGTTATTTCAAACCCTCCCACATGGTTAAAACATTTGTTTTGACTCAACCTCTATCCAACCCAAGGGTCTCATCAGGTCATTAATGCTTTGACCATGATTATCTCTTAATCATTTGCACAAAGGTTTATCTTTGGATTAGATCCTAATTCAGTGGGTAAACCTAACTTAGACTTGACCCTTAGCCTTTAGATAACCATGAGGTCTCATCAGGCCTTTAATGCCTCCAACCTCTTCTCTCAACCCAATCTGGTGTGGACATTTGTCACTATTTCATTGGTGCCAATTGTGCACATGGATCCCCAACTTTCAAACTTGGCCCTTGATTAAGCCATTCAATCTTGACCATCCATTGCCCTGTTTGTGCTATAAATAGAGCTCTCATTCCTCCATTCTTAACAATCATCTTTCAAATTTGAAGCATCACACTTATGCTCAAATTGTGTCAAGCTTTCATTTTTATATGCTCCTCATTTAGCCTCTTTTAGATCATAAATTAATCATGAATATGCATGTTAGAATAAGTTCATTATCATTTAGTTCAATCATAGAAGAAATATAGTATGCTAGGATAGTATTCATACTAACCCTGTCATCTTATCATTTAGTTTATTGCATTTCTAGCATCATACCTAGCTTATAACACATCTCATACTAAGATTAGTTAAAAATCTCTCGTTCTCATATTTGCCATCCCTAGACCATTTTGCTCAGTAATCTGAGAGCAAAACATTGGTTTGAGGGACATTGTGAGATAGAGAACCATGGGACCCTCCTTGGGAAGCTGAGTAACACTGCGTTACTCCATAGCTTGCATCAAGAAGTCCTGTGTGTGTGTGTGGATTGGTATTTTACATATTTTTCACATTTTTAATTCTAACAACCCACTTTTCCCACATACATTTCTGGCGCCCACCGTGGGGCACGACCCCCAATAACACATCGGTTTTTCAAATTGATCACTTTTGCAGGTCCGCGGGAAACAGGAATCAGCGCGTCGAAAGCATGTATTAGCGCATCCGCCTAACAGTTTAGTGCTTCTAGCCTACTGTTTAGCGCGTGGGCTCTCTGCTTTAGCGCGTGAAGACCTTTTCTTAGCGCATGATATTATTTTAAAATTTTTCCTGTAAGTTTCGACGTGGGAAAAACACTGTTTAGCGCATCCGGTAAACAGAGTAGCGCATCCAATCCACTGTTTAGCGTGTGCAGACCATCATCTAGCGCGTGCAGTTCAAACATTAGTGCGTGACCTCCGTTAAGATTTTTTGTAGGTATCAACGCGGGAGAAAAACAGAATAGCGCATCTGATTAACAGTCTAGCGCATCCCGCTCACTGTTTAGCGCGTGGGAACTATACTCTAGCGCGTGGAGTGCTTTCTTTAGCGCGTGACTTTCAGTAATATTTTCCTGTAGGTCTCGACGCAGGAGAAAAACAGAATAGCGCGTCCATAAAACAGATTAGCGCATTGGGGGCACATAATAGCGCGTGGGTGCTTTTTCTTAGCGCATCCGTGCAATAGTTTAGCGCATAGAGTTGGCAGAGCAAAAAAATTTATGACAGAGTCAAAAATTAGGCTTGTGGGAGACATAATATATATGGAATATAACATTTCCTCTTATCTTTTTCCTTTCTTATACTTTAAGTTATATTCCATATATACTTTCAGGATGTTTGAGAGGGGTTTCAGACCTCTAGGAGTTGTAATGCAAAATCTAGTTTTTGGAAGATCTTCCAAATTTCAGACTTAGTCAAATTTCAGGGCATTTCAGGATCAGAATTGTAAAATTTGTAACCAAGATCAGAATTTAGGCTTGTGTAAGCCCACACTAACATTTGATCACTGATTGTGTGCAAGTTCTAATATTTTTTATGCAGGGGAAGGAGTTAGTTTAGAGGGTTTAAGTCTTTTTTTTTTACTTTCTTTCAACAAAAGTTGGTTAAAAAGAACTCACTCTCCTTTTTTGCACAAATTAAAATAAACCTCATCATTTCATTTGGATGCATAAAATGAACTTCATGCCTTCATTTTTGGTGTTTTAAAAGAAACTTCATCTTTTCTTTATTGCATGGTAAAAAGAACAACAAAACAAACCTTTCATTCCTGCAAGTTAGGAAAAACACTTCATTTTTGGAAGCTCTAAAAAGAACAAGACAAACAATCTTTACTTTGGCAAAGCTTAAAACGAACCTCACCATCCTTTGGTGTTTAAAAGGATTCACTTCATTTTGCAAAGTAAAAGAACCTCATCTTCATTTTGTGCAAAGCAAAGAGGGAAAGTTTTCCCCTATCGACTTTAATTTTGTTGACCAAAAATCACGATTTACTTTTGTTGACCAGGCTTGTTTTATAAAAGTTTTGGAAATACACACTTTGCTATGAAAGGTTAAAAAGAACATCATGCTTGTTGGAGCAACATCTCCAAATAGAAGTTAGCAAATCATTGTCTTGAAGGCTAAAAAGAACAACTTGATTGCCTTGTCTCGAAAGTGGAAGGTATATGCTCTCCCCATAACTGGGTGACCAAAAAGCCAAACCACTCTTACGCTTTCAGTATTTCAAGCATTTAAATCCTTTAGCAGGCCTGCCTTCCCGAGGGGTTGAAAAACTCTTAAAGCCATTCTTTGGCCGGTGTGAAGGGAACGACCTAAGTGGGGAACGACTTTGAAGCCAAGTATTCCAACCCACTATAATCAAAAGTGGAAGGTGACGAAAGTCCCTTTCAACGGTTACGCACCGTGATTAGCCTTCCCCCAGTATCTTTACGATACGTAAAGCCTTTGTTCTAAAGGTTGGGAAGCCTCCCGAGGGAGTTTATCACTGACGGCCGAACAGGAAGCCTGATTACGAACTTTAGCATTAGAAACTTTGAGCTAAGTCAGTCGCCAAACATTGGCAATATCATAGTGCAAGGGTGGGGAAGAATCCACCCCCAAGATTACTCACCATATATCTCCCAAGATAACTACTCAACTGTGAAGCAATTCACTTTGGGTTAACTTCTGGCAAAAGGCAAAAAAATGGGCGCCCTCTAGGGGGTGACACGGCTGTTTGAGCTGACGGAGTATCGAGACTAGTGGGCTATGATATTGTCAATGACCTTTGAATAAAGAGTCTATCTGATGTGTCTTTTGTTGTAAATCAAACCAGTGATAACATCAAGGATTTGAACACATCCTCAAACGAATATACACTCAATGTTTAGCATTAGGATGATCATTGTCTTCATGTGTGCTATGTATTCTTGTCACAAATGCTAAAATATCTTGCAAAGTATCTAACAATCAAACTCAAAAGTCAGTTCAAACAAGGAAGAATCATAAAGTGGAGAAGATTTCCATATCCAACAAAACATCTTTTGAGATGGTTATCAACATTTCAACTATCTTTAGGAAAGACTTTCATCCAACAAGATTCGAGGAAAGCACAAACTCAAATGATCCTACTCCAAGTCAAGATCAAGATCAAGGAATCTCTTCATCCTCCAAATCTATCTTAGGTCCTTTCATTCCACAATCAAACTCTCCATCCCTTTCTTCCATCTTGGGTCCTTACTTCCCTCCATCCACAAATCCATCACCTCAAATGATCCATAAGAAAGATCAACGAGGAGCACATCTTTGAAATTCTTTCAATCCTCTATCTAAACATCTTTCCAAAACTATTCTTCTATCATTTCCTCTATCTATTTTGGGTCCTTTTGTCCCAAAATTCAATTTTCCTCCATCTCTTCATCACTTCTCAAGTACCAACACTCATCTTGAAAACATTTCTATCTATCCTCGCACAAATCTTCAAAACATTCTATCTATTATCCAACACCTCTTTCCATCCCTATCATTCAATCCTTCGCATAAAATCCTTCATCTGTGAAATAGGCATTTGTGTCATTTTGTCACATACTTGCCCATGCTCGAATCCAATGTTCAGTCCTTTTCCTAGATATCTATTCATGAAATGCTTTAGAATCCGAGGTTGTTCCTCTTTAACATTTTCTTTTGGTTGGGATACACACTCAATCCAGAAAAGAACCACTTATCGTATCTTGGTAGTGACATCTTTTGATTACTATATCTCATACACTTAATCGATTGCTCTAAATCATCGTGATCTCTTAAATTGAAGACATGGCTAGTGAAAAATCTAACATCTTGCTTCAGCGCCACTGTAATTATCAGACCCATGTAAGTTTCATCACTTACAAGCCAATGCAAGAAAAATAAAGAGAAAAAAAGAAATATCAAAAGCATGAGCAAGAAAATGAATATCCAGAAAAGCAAAATGCAATGAAATGCAATATCAAAATGATTGGCTATGGGAACATGCAAGTAACTCCATCGGGGCTATGGACGCCTGGCTGGCAATGGAGCAATATTTGTGAGATTACAGCGATAACCTCGTCGGGGTTATGGACACTCGCTGGCAGTGAGGCTCTATCCAGGATGCTTTTGAAGTTAAGGTAACTCATGTAGCTAGCCATGTTGGATTCTGAAGATTACAATGATCATATGAGCCAGAATGAACCCACTTGCACACACATGGGTAATCAAAGAACTAAGTACCTTGATCCAGTTTGGGATTCTTCTTCCCTTTTGAGTCTGCTTCCTAGTTGCTAGAAATGTTCAATTGAAATTTCCAGAGGTTCCAAGTGTGGATTGGGTCTCTATCTTTGAAAAGTTCGAGAACACTTATTCAGATGATGCTAAATGTTGTGACAATCTTACATATCACCTCTTTGCAAATGGAAACCTCTATGCTTGGGGGCAAAGTTCATCCACTCTATTCTTCCTACCATATCTCCCATGTCCTCTAATCCATATCCCTTATCCTATCTATTCATTTCTTCTATCATCCAATTCTTTCTACAATCTTGCTTCACCTAATCCATATCCTCTAATCCATATCCCTTATCCTATATATTCATTTCTTCTATCATCCAATTTTTTCTACAATCTTGCTTCACCTCATCCATATCCTCTAATCCATATCCCTTATCCTATCTATTCATTTCTTCTATCATCCAATTCTTTCTACAATCTTGCTTCACCTCATCCATATCCTCTAATCCATATCCCTTTTTTCATCCTTGATCTTGATCAAAACTATGGACAATAAATCTATTTCCGCTTCAATGGTTCAGTCATCCATTCATAATATTCCTTGTCTTGATATACATTGGGGCAACCAAATACATCTTTCTTCTAATCCAAAAAATCCAAAAAATCAAAATATCCAAAAGCTCAAAAAAATCAAAATATCCAAAAACTAAAAATCAACAAAATCAAAACAAAAAAAAATTCAAAGCATGAACACATGGACCATCCATCAAATCAGATCAACAACAGGAAAACTCTCAAAGTCTGCAATCAAACTTATCACATGTCTTGTTAATCAATTCATTACTTAAAATCAACATCAACATCAAACATGTCTTATACAGGAATAGGTACACTCGAAATCAGACAGATCGGTCTTATACGGAGTACTCACTCTTTGAATCTAGACATTCCTATCAATCATCAAGTCTTGATAATCAATCCATCCATCAACATCATTTTTCACCAAAGCAGAGTGACAAAAACAAGCCATAAAACTATTTCTTAAGCAAAATTTGTGTCAAACAAAGTTGTCCGAATCCTAAACGAATCGAGCAATAGAGGATGTCTCTCCTATCATAATCCGGAAAATTTTCATCATCAATATCAATCAAATCCTTTACCATCTTACGGATTTTATCTCAAAAACACTTGTTTAAAATTTTCAAATTGTCAAATCCAGTTTCCAGATCGGGAGGCTTTTATCCATATCATTTGACACGCTTTATCCTGAAGGGACAGCTAAACCTTCACTCTGATAAAGTAAGATTTGAAATTTTCAAAAACAAGAATCAACTGAATCCAAACCAATCAAAGGAATCCATTGATCACTCATGCATGACTAATCTCCTTATTCTGAGAAGAAAGAACCTCTATCGTAACATCACGTTAAAGAAACAACAACTTAGTTTTTCCAAATTCATCAAGAGAAATAAGTTTTTATACATCAATCATCAACCACATCATAACAATGACATCAATCAGTATGACTGCTGGATTTTATTATAGTTAGCCTTATCTTTATCAATTGATGGAAATACATGTTTCACAAATCATATTGTACATATCATATCCACCCATCTGAGACATCACCAAAAATTCACAAATGCTTATCAATCTTGGACATACTTAGTGTAGTCACTGTCCTTGGTTTATCTGAAACAATTATCCAAATAATATCCCACCATGGCTAGGTGATCAGTGCACATATCCATATCAAAGTAGTATCAACAACAAGGGGCAAAATCCTGACCTCGCTGGGGGCATTTCGCCTTCAAGATTTTCAACATCAGACCAAAAACGTAGCAAGACAACAAGGATCAAAACAACCAACAAATGACAAATGACAATGCAAGAAGGCTAAACATCACGAACTTGAACTGATTTCAACTGAACAAAGATCTATTTTGCAAAATGTTTTAATTGACAAGAATACATTTCCAATAGCATGCATGATTATTTATGGTTGTTAATTTTTGCTTATCATATCTCCTGAGCACCTCCAGGATGTCTTACGACTAGAGAAGCAAGGAAGGAATGTGATGTTTTATTTGTCTTCTATCTGTGAGTGAAGTCTTTTACCATGCAAATTTGTCCTATGAAGAAATCCGGTGGCATATTGTTGAGGACATTTCGGGTTTGTATGGGACAAAGGTTAACTCTTGTATGTTTACGCAATACGCACTCAGGTTGTCCTGGTTCAATTATACCTTGACGCTTGTGCTATCTTGCAAAATCAAATATCAGGTAAATTTTTCTCAGGTCATTATGGTTCAATTATACCATTATGCTTGTATAAATTTTCAACATATCCTAAACAAATCAATGCTCAATGATGATATTTACAAAGAAAGCAAATAAATGGTTATATCGGATGGCAAATACAGAATGAGAGATGCTCCAAAAACAATTAGTTGCATATCATTTTACAAATTAGTTGCATATCATTTTACAATTAGTTGCATATCATATCATACATCTCATTTTCAAAATATCATTCATCATTCATCAATGCATCCCTCGCATGCATATCTATCACATCATCATGGAATCTTTCTTCACTTTCATATCTCTATCATTCTTCCAAACTATCTTCAATCATTCTTCCAAACTATCTTCTATCATGTCTTATACAGGCGGTATCATTCCTGCAACTAGATGCTAAATCATCCATGTCTTATACAAGTGGTATCATTCTTGAAACCAGACGCTCGATCATCCATGTCTTATACAGGAGGTGTCATACCTGAAACAAGACTTGCTCTCATCAATCTAATCAATCTTATCAAACCCATGCATGCCATCACTATCTACTCTTTCATCTTTCAAACAACATTCTTCTTCTTTCGAGAGATCATTCATGCTTTGTGTGCATGAACAATCTACATCAAAATCAAGTTTACATCAACAACATGAAACAATTTGCTCATCTACATCAAGTTCAAAAACCTATCATTTCATATCAACTTGTAAAACAACTCAAGTTCTCAAAAACCATATCAAAACTTGTAAAACAACTCAAGTACCACAATCACAAACTTGTAAAACAACTCAAGTTTCCCACCCATATCAAAACTTGTAAAACAACTCAAGTTTCCAACCCATATCGGCTTGTAAAACAACTCAGGCTTTCACACACATTGAACTCGAAATAGATAATGCAAATAATCATGTTTCTGATCAAAACAACAGCTTGATAATCTATACATAACTTGAAATATCTCACATCAAAACAAGTTATACCGACACTCATATTGGACAACTACATAAAATCATAACATCACACATCAAATATCGAATCTGGGGCATCACCATCAAAATATCAAATCTGGGGTATCACACATCAAATATCGAATCTGGGGCATCACATCAAATCTAGGGCATGACTGACAAATCAAAAGAGCGACACAAAAATTGCATTTGATCATAAATCATGATAAAGCATCATTTTCTTTGAATTAACATGTGCACACACGTCACTTCAAAGAGGGGCAAAATGTAGACGTATAAAAATGACCACATTCCTAAATGAATATTTTATGTTCATTTCCCTATTTGATTAAATCCAATTTAATTAAATTATCCACATTCTTCTATTTTATTAAATAAATTATTCAATTTATTTAAATAAAATTCACTATACCATTTAATGAATAAATCATTTTATTCAATTAAATCCCCCTAGCCACTTTTAATTAAATTTAAATTTAATTAAATAGTTATCCTAAATTGAATAAATCAAATTTATTTAATTCCAACCAAATTGAATGAAAATCAAATAAATTCAATTAAATCCTATTATCCCCTCATCCACTTGCAAAATCCCAAACCCCTTCCTAACCCCTTCTAGAATCTTCTAATTGATTCTAATTAACCTAACCCTCCTCTAAACTTTGTCACATCCCTAAGCAAAGGGAGGTCACTTCTCAAATGGCTCAAAGTTTTGGATAACCATTGAAGGTTTTCAACCTTCAACCACTAAAACCCTAAAGTCTTTGAAAACCATTGAAGGCTTCCAACCTTCAACCACTTAATCCACAAAGTCTCCAATAACCATTAATGGTTATTTCAAACCCTCCCACATGGTTAAAACATTTGTTTTGACTCAACCTCTATCCAACCCAAGGGTCTCATCAGGTCATTAATGCTTTGACCATGATTATCTCTTAATCATTTGCACAAAGGTTTATCTTTGGATTAGATCCTAATTCAGTGGGTAAACCTAACTTAGACTTGACCCTTAGCCTTTAGATAACCATGAGGTCTCATCAGGCCTTTAATGCCTCCAACCTCTTCTCTCAACCCAATCTGGTGTGGACATTTGTCACTATTTCATTGGTGCCAATTGTGCACATGGATCCCCAACTTTCAAACTTGGCCCTTGATTAAGCCATTCAATCTTGACCATCCATTGCCCTGTTTGTGCTATAAATAGAGCTCTCATTCCTCCATTCTTAACAATCATCTTTCAAATTTGAAGCATCACACTTATGCTCAAATTGTGTCAAGCTTTCATTTTTATATGCTCCTCATTTAGCCTCTTTTAGATCATAAATTAATCATGAATATGCATGTTAGAATAAGTTCATTATCATTTTAGTTCAATCATAGAAGAAATATAGTATGCTAGGATAGTATTCATACTAACCCTGTCATCTTATCATTTAGTTTATTGCATTTCTAGCATCATACCTAGCTTATAACACATCTCATACTAAGATCAGTTAAAAATCTCTCTCGTTCTCATATTTGCCATCCCTAGACCATTTTGCTCAGTAATCTGAGAGCAAAACATTGGTTTGAGGGACATTGTGAGATAGAGAACCATGGGACCCTCCTTGGGAAGCTGAGTAACACTGCGTTACTCCATAGCTTGCATCAAGAAGTCCTATGTGTGTGTGTGGATTGGTATTTTACATATTTTTCACATTTTTAATTCTAACAACCCACTTTTCCCACATACAAGCACTATTTTGGGTTAGGAAGGAGACATCACACTGGCAATGATTATATGAGGATTTAGTCACAAAGAGCTAGAGGGCAGGTGGAGTCACAGGACCTCCTCAGAGGAGTGGTGATCAAGTGAGACAAGCATCTAAAGGGTCTTCTCACCCACAACCACATAGATGAATAGAGTCAGGTGGTAGTGGCACAGGACAACCTTGACTTGATTTATATTGATGAGGCACTTATATTTTTGATCTGATATCATTGTATACTTGGACTTTTTATTGTTTTATGATGATCTATATGCAAACATGGACTCTATATGATTATCTTTTATGATGCATGTTACTCTATATGATGATGATCTATATGCATTGATTACATGGATGATGTTCTTTTCTTTTTACGATGATGATGTTCTATATGATGAAATGATTAATGCATTTGATTTTTTTTTATTTTGATGATCATGGATGTAAATGAAAATGATTACTAACTTAAATGATGCAAATGCAATGATCTATATGGGAATACAAATGAATGAGTGATTTTATTTCATTTTTAATGTGTAGGATGATGTAAATGCAAATGATCTACATGAAATGTTTTTTATTTTTATATGTAATGCTTTCAATGATTACGAATGTAAGTGCAAAAATGCAACTAAATGATCTTAATGAACTTCAATGATAATGAAAATAATAATGACGATATACTACATGATTTTAAATGAAATGCACTTAATGGAAGGCAACTAATGCAATGATTGAAATGCAACTAAATGAAATGGATGATGATTAAAATGATTCGAAAAATGAATGCACCTACAATGATCAAATGCAAATTGTTTTAGTTTGTCCAAGTATACTCAATCTTTATTTATGACCGTTGATTTATGAATGAAATAAAATTCTTATAATGCAACTGATAATGAATGCTTATAATGCAGACGAATAATGAGCTAATCTACAAAAATGATCTAACTAAAAATGATACTGCCATTCTTCATATGTTGTCTTGTAACATTACTTGATTTCATCATTGAGCTTTAAAATGTTGTAATAAAATACAAGCAACTTGACATAAAGATCCAAGCTAACCTGAGTATTTCTTACATGGATTTTGATATAGCAAGTTAATACAAGAAACTTGATACAATGAATCAAGTTGGCCTGAGTATTTCTTCCAGAACAGACAAGGATCATCCCCTTTCATGCATGACTCAGAACCTCCTCCTTGATCTTTTCTCGATCATATACTTACACAAGTACATACCTTAATAAGAAACAAACCACAGACAGCAATCAAAAGAAAATAATCATGCCCCACCATAGCTTCTCTAGTCATGGACATCCTTGAGTCGCATAGAGTACATGATTAGCAATAAAATCAAGATATAAACACTGAATCTTGTATGTCATTCACATGTTCTCATGGTCATTAAGTGATATAATCATCTTGATGAATGATCATTGATAATTTGCTATTACCTTGCTAGTTGAATCTTTGTATCCTGAGTTTCACGATTCAGTTATTATAAAAGGTCTTGATCTTTGTTGCTTTGTTTCTCATTATTTGTTTCAAAATCTTAGATGTTTTTTATTTTTCTAAGTTTTCTGAATGTTTTGGATTTTTAAAGATTCAAAAGATCACCTTAGCAAAAGGAATTAGGATTTTTCCCCCAACGGAAACAAAACTTTATTATGGATGTATGAATTGATCAAGATCCAAACCATGGTGGATACAATTGCAGATTGATTGATTCGGATAAAATATAAGATAGTGACCATGCTAAGTATGCCAAACATTGATAATTGTTGGTAAGCTGCATATTTTATGCTAATGGTTTGGAGAAATGAATGCGAAAGATGAAAAAATGGATGAGCTAAATAGATGGAAGCAGTAGATGTGATAGGATGGAGTGGATAGGTGTGCAAAGCGATCTCATAGATGGAAGAACTTGCTTTTTAGATAGTGTCTGCTTACCAGGTTTTCACTATCTAAATTTATTGCATTTTCTCATATTTTGATTTTTTTTCTTCTTTTCTGTTGTTTTAAGCTTTTTAGGGATTTTTTGCTCTTCTAATTTTTACTGATTTCTTTAGGGCTTTATATGCTTTTTATTGATTTTTTCCCAGACTTTTTATCTCAAGCATAGAATTTTTTGAGATGGATAGAATTTATAGATTCATCAAACCAATCACCTTTAGAGGTAGATAACTTGTATGCTCCTGAGCCATATGTTGCTACTATGACAAAAGGACCTAGCCAATTTGGTTCAAATTTACCCTTCTTTTCTCAGTCTTGTTGATTTCTTGGATTCTCCCTTAGAACTATATCTCCAATTTGAAAAATGCATGGCTTGAATCTATGATTATAAATTCTTACCATTCGTTGTTGATATACCTTCAAATGATCTGTTGCATTTTGGCAACTTTTCTGAATCAGCTCAAGTTCTTGAAGTCTAGAGACTCGTTGTTCTTCTTCTGGTACAAGACCTTTCAAGGAAACTCGTAGAGAAGGTATCTCTACTTCTATTAGTAATATGGCTTCTGATCCATAGACTAAGCAATATGGATTTTCCCCCATTGGTGTGTGGAAGCTGGTTCGGTATGCCCAAAGAGTAGGATTTAGTTGAATGTGTCAATCTTTTCCAGCTTCATTGACTATTTTCTTCAAGATTTTTAGGATAGTTTTGTTTGATGCCTCAGGTTGACCATTTCCTTGTGGATAATATGAAGTAGAAAACCTATGTTGGATATGGAATTGCTCACATAGTTCCTTCACATCTTGATTCTTAAATGGTCATCCATTATTAGTGATAATGGTCATAGGAACTCCATAGCGACAGATTATATAATTCAAGATGAATGATGATATTTGTTTTCCTGTCACTTTTGTCAAAGGTATTGCTTCAATCCATTTAGTGAAATATTCAGTAGCAGTCAAAATGAACTTATGTCCATTAGAAGATGAAGGATTTATCTTACCTACCGAATCAAGGCCCCAATGAGAAAATGGCCATGATCCTGCCATAGCATACAACTCTTATGTTGGCGCATGAATGAGGTTCCCATGGATCTGGCATTGTTTGCATTTCTTGGAATATGTGAATGAATCTCTCTCCATAGTAGGCCAATAGTAACCCATACGAAGAAGTTTCTTAGCCAGTGTTAATCCACTTGAGTGTGTGCCCCAAATACCTGCGTGAACTTCCTTAAGAACTTTCTCAGATTATTCTTGTTCGAGACATCTCAATAAAGTGCTATCTAGACCTCGCCTATATAAGGTATCAGCAATAATAGTATAGCAGGATGACTAATGGATAAATTTTTTTTTATGATTGCGGGATAGGTCAAGAGGAATGATATTCTCTTTTAAGTACTGATAAGTTTGGTCGTATAAGGATTGACTGGTTCCTGATATATGGAAAATCATGTAGGTATGTTGGGATAGAATGGTAGTGGTTAAGATATCTTCCACCAGGAATTCGTAATGTTGTTGATTCTCCTAATTCTACAAGAAAGATGTTATTGTAGTCATTGCATATGTTACTTTATTCACATTTATTGGGATCTAAGTGAATGATACTTCTTCAAAGTGTTCTTTAAACTCTTCTACCAACTATTTGTAGGGCATGAGCTTATCATCTTTAGTTTGATAATCATCATTTATTTGGTTGATGATAAGCTGTGAATCACCATAGACATGTAATTCCTTGATATTCCATTAAATAGCCATTTTGAGACCAATAGTCAATGCTTCATATTCTGCAATATTGTTTGTACATGGAAATCGCAGTCTATATGATTTTGGAATTGTGTGTCTCTAAGGTGTGATGAACAAAATTCCTCTGCTTGATCCATATTGTGTATAAGAACCATCAAAGTACAACTCCCAAAATTTTGTACTTATTGTCAGAATGTCTGCATCAGGAAATTCAATGTGCAATGGTATGTCATCTTCTAAAGGTGCTTCAATTAATTGATCAGCAATGACCTATCCTTTGATAGCTTTTCTATCAACATATTCTATGTCAAACTCACTTGGTACCATAATCCACTTTGCCAATCTACCTGTCAAAGTTGACTTGCTCAGAAAATACTTTAGTTGATCTATTTTTGCTATCAGATTCACAAAATGAGTCAGCATATAATGTTGCAGCTTCTGAGTTGCAAATACCACTGCTAGGCATGTCTTCTCTATTGATTTATAATTCAATTCATAGTCGACAAGTGTTCTACTGATGTAATACATTGTTCTTTCTTTTCCTTCTTTATCATGTTTTGCCAAGAGAGCTCCTAATGATACATTTGTCGCTGAGATATAAAGTAACAATGGTTTCCCTTTGATTGGTGATACAAGTATTGGAGAATTCATGAGATGTTCTTTGATTTGCATAAAAGACTCTTCACACTTCTGATCCCATTTGAATGGAACATTCTTATGTAAAAGATGAGTGAATGGATGACATCTATCTGCTAATTAAGAGACAAATATTCTTATTGATTGTAATCTTCCTTGTAAATAATGCAATTGATTTATGTTCCTAGGTGACTCCATTTCCATGATAGCTTTGACCTTTTCTGGATCTACTTCAATTCCACGAGCTGATATAATATACCCAAGAAGTTTTCCAAAGGTTACTCCAAATGCACATTTCTTTGGGTTTAATCTTAACTGATATCTTTCAAGCCTATCAAAGATCTTGCCCAGGATGTTCAAATGTTCTTTTCTTGTATGAGATTTTGCAAGTATATCATCTACATAGTCTTTCATAAATGTATGCATCATATCATGGAAAATTGTTGTCATAGCTCTTTGATAAGTTGCTCTTGCATTCTTAAGCCCAAATGGCATAACATTCCAGCAGTAAGTACCCCATGCATAGGTGAATGTTGTCTTTTCTTGATCTTTACGGGTGATTCTTACTTGATTGTATCTTGAGAATCCATCCATTAATGCAAACATATCATGTCCTACTGATAAATTCATATTTATATCAATGTTGGGCAGTGGGAAATCATCTTTGGGACATGCCTTGTTCAAATCTCTAAAATCGGTGGACTCTTATGCTTTTATCTGACTTTGACACTAGCACAATGCTTGAAACTCATTTTGGATAGGCAATAGGTCTTATGAAACCTATGTCTAATAGTTTCTTTAGCTCATCTTTTACAAGGAGAGCAATGTGTGGATGCATCTTCCTTATTTTTTATCTAAATGGGTTTGCTTTTAGATCCAAATTGAGATGATGCATGATAAGATCTGGATTAAGTATTGGCATGTCTGGATAGGACCAAGCAAAAGTTATCTATCTTTGTTTGAATGATTTTATGTATTCTTTCCTCTCTTTATCTAATAATGATGCAACAAAATGAAGTATCTTGGGATCCTTTGGTGTACCAATGTTTATTTCTTCTATTGGTTCTATTAGAATAGCGGATCTCTCCTAAAAATACGCAGGGAGGATGTAAAAATTTCCATCTTCTGGCACCTCAAAGAGGTTTTCACTGTCAGATACGTCCCTTAATTTTCCTCTTGATTGATCTAGTGTTGTCATGAAATAGTTTTCAACACTAGGTCTTTTTCCTTGTTTTATTTCAATTTTGCGATTGGAAAGTTTGGCATTCTCCTTACTGCAAGAAATGTTACTTGATCCTGTGATGGAAGATATATTAGGTGTTATGGGTTCAACAGCATTAAGATACACAGCTAAGTCAGGGTCATTGGAAAAGACATCCAATTCAGGGTTTTCTAGGTTATCCCAATCAATTAGTTCTTGACGAAGAAGGGGTAAGTCATAATCATCATCATTGTTAGGTACTTCAAGGTTCATGACATAATAGTCATAATTTGGCGTAGAGAGAGTAGGTAATGTCATAGATAGAATGATCTTGAGGATAGCCTCTCCCAAGTGTTCTCCAATTAGTTCTAATGAAATCAGTATTGGTATTTTGTAGTTCACACTCAAGTGACTCTTCATCTAGTGTTTGTCCCTTAAACGAATGGATTATATCAACACACACATCTTTAGTACTACAAGTTCCTTCTTGATTAATTTCAATAGATTCATTTGTATTTTGAAGTTGACATACTTGTGTACATGATATAGAGGATTCTTTTGCTAGCTTTTGTCTTCTCTCGAACTCAGCTTCTTCTTGACTAATAGTCAATCCTACTTGACTATATCTTAGTTCTTCTATGGTTCTTCAATGGTTCTTCCATACCTTGGTACATCTTGCTCCTCATTTGATAGAAATTTGATATTTCTTGATGCTTGATCCATATATGTTTGTGCTTCTTGTCGCGTTACTCCTTGGTCTTTTTCATCCTCTTTCTTTTGTTGTCTTGTATATGCCTCTTTTCTCTGGATGCTAAGTTCTTCTTGTCTTCTTTATAACTCTATCTTTTTTTTTGTAACAGACAAGTCTTCATTTGTGATACTTGCTTGTTCTTCATTCTTTTCTTCACTTGATATACTAGATGATACATCTGGACCCCATTCATATTCATTTGAATCTATCTAGGATTACACCACTGTACCATACAGGAATATTGTATGGTGCAGATAGTTCTCTGATTTCTGCCATCTCTGCTTTTACTACTTTAGGAATATCTTGTTCATATTTCAATTGCTTGTATTCCTTGAACTTGTTTACAAGATTCTTCTTCTCTTTTGACTGCAAGTTCTTCTTTTTGTTTCTCATATTCTTCTTGTTTTTGCTTATTGGCTACTATTTATGCTGCTTGATGTAGCTTTTCTTGTCATTGTTCTTCCTTAGAGACTGATTTCTTTCTCCACTTTGGTTGTTGATAATAATGTTTCTTTTGATTTGGTTTTGAATATCCAAGCTGTTTTATCTTCTTTAGATTGCACGTGAGGACAAGTAGGTTATGAAATACCTTGATGTCACTTACCAATTGCTCCTTTCCTTCATATCCCATTTTTTGCATGATCTTATAACCATTGCCATATTGTTCTATGGGAATATTGACTTCTACAGCTGTTACTATAGTTTCATTTTCATCTTTGTACAACCAACCAAGAATGTCTTTGTCTTCAGTTTCTTCTACAAGTGTTCCAGCTCTAACAAATGCTCCATTAAATATTTCTTTTTATTTTTCTGAGATCCGTGGTTGAATATTTGTAGGCTTTCCATATGATTCAGGTGAAAGTGGAAAATTATGCAAAGAATATTTTCCCATTCCTTCATCATTTAATTTGAGATTTTTCTCAAAGGTTTCCCATAACTTTTCTTGAATTTATTTGGTAGGATATGTTGATTCTCTGTTATGTGGAACTCGTGTATCTTGTGTTGGCTTTAGATTATTGCAATATTGGCTTGAGTCTGCAATTATAGTGACCTCTTGTCCCTCATGAGGAAACTTTCCACATTGGTGATATGTAGAAGGAACTACTTGCATGTTGTGAATCCATGGCCTTCCCAAAAGAATGTTATAAGAGAGATTCAAATCTAAAACCTGACATAATGTATTCCTTTCCACAGGTCCTATTTTGATTGGTAACACCACAGTTCCTTTATAAGAATGCTCCTCTTCATCATAATCCTTAATGGTTATTTTCTTCTTTGAGTCTACTGCATGTTCTAAATATCCCAGAGCCTTTATTAAACTTAATGCACAAATGTTTAAGCCAGCTCCACCATCTATGAGTATGTGTTTGACACGAATTTTATTAATTGTGACTTCAACATGTAACGGAGCATTATGAGGATGTTGCAAGGACGTGTCATCATTTTCAAAAAATGATAAGCAATGAGGAGCTATAAGGTGTCCCACCATGTTTTGGAACTGATCTACATCCAAGTCTTTTGAAATTGTTCCTTCCATTAGAGATTTTTCTAAAATTTCCTTATGCATAGGTGAAACTTTGAGAAGTTCCAAAATTGATTTCTAAGCAGGTGTTCTTTTCAATTTTTCCACTAAGTTATATTGTCGTGAAGTGGAGGTCGATTCATTCGTTATACCTAGAAATGTCACCAAAATGTCCTCCTTCGTCATGTGCAAATTCCATACTCATAGAACAAAACTCCCTAATGTGATCTTGAGGATCATATTTCCCATCGTATTTATCATATTTAGGGATCTCACAATGTTGTAGAAATGGTATCATATTCAAACAAAAGGATACGGGAAGATATCTTCCAATGAATACTTCTTGGAGCTTGTTCCATTCTGCATATCTTGTATCTGTTGTTGTAGAGTTTGCATTTGCTGAGTGAGATTTAACAATAGATTATCCATGCGATTTCTCCTTGTCTCTTCATAAGTTCTTCTATCACTACGCTCTCTTCTTGTGTCATCATGTTCTTTTCTTGTTTCTTCGCGGCTTTCTTTGTTTATAACTTCGTTATTTGGATCATTTGTGTTTTGATTATTACTTGTTTCTGCATCTTGTTTCAAGCCTTCTATGTCAAAGTCTTGTGGCAATTTAGCTCCTGATTTTGCCAACATCAAAATATATTTTTCTTTTTGCTTTGCTAATAATTTTTCCATTAGTCTATCAAATTTAAAATCTTGCTCAAGGTCTCTAATGGTGTTATTGACCACTTCTTCATCAACAGTCGTATACCCAAAAGTGTGGAAAGTTGAATTATCTTCTTCTTCCATTTATTTTTGTTGTTTTCCGAGTTGTTCGTATTGAGCTCTAGTCCAAACTGGCATGTGATTGTTTCAAAAAAATTGACGTTTTCTAAAGACAACTCAATAGTTGATTATTGGTTTAGGAAGGTATGCTTTGTTGATTTTACCACTATTGTTTGTTCATTGTGATAAAGCGTCTCTTTATTGAAAAGCACATCCTTGCAAAATTTCTTCATCAAATTCTGACCCACAGCCACGTAAATAGTGATGAAAACGGTGTAGGAATGTCCTATGTTTTAATAAGATCTTGTGATTGATATACAAGAATCTTATCCTTTTCTAAGTAGCTTTATAACTGGGTTTTCTTTTCTTAAGGCGATACTTAAAATTCATGTAAGCATATGATAGTTTACAAGTTTGCTTGATTCCAATGTGAGCACAATTTTGATTTTGATATAACCTAGGTTCAAAATAGGAAAGATATATCCAAGGTAATGAACACAAGGTGGATTGATCAAGTTTCGTGATAGAGGATTTGATATATCCTGATGAGAAACTGACAATGATGTTGATTTTTTCACTTAAGATGTTTGAATCAATAGCTTGTTGAATGTTTTATGCTTATGGAAACCTTTTTGGAAATAGCTTGTTGGATTGGTGACCCAGTTATTGAACTAGTTTGAAAATGTGTGATAGTTTAAAAACAATTCAACTCAAGAAGTGTTTTGATACTGATTTTGAAATTTTGGTTTGATATGCTTTGTTTCAAATGTGAAAAAGCCTTTGTGTTAACTTTTTGGTCAAAAGTGTTAACTTATGGGATAAAAGCACTATTTTGTTGACTAAAAGCACTACTTTGACTATGTTTCAAGGATTCTTTTCAAATTTTTCAGCAAGTTGTTGGATTTTTGCTCATTTTTAGATGATGACTTTCTTCAATTTTTGACCATTCTAAGCATGTTATAGACATATAAGACACAATGTTTGAAAAACAAAATGCACAAGCAAGTACAAATCATATGGCAGGCTGAGACAATAATTATTGAATCTCACATGGGGTTTCCCTTGAGGCTACGCTATTCAAAGTGGGTATTTAGATGCTTGACCCCACTAGCTCCACCCTCGGCACTCACTTCTCTGGGGAAGCCAAGCACCAGTTTCCATGAAAACTGCCTATGGCAAACTTTATATCTCTACTAAGAACCATATGTATGTGAGCCACTTCAGAGGTCCGACCTCTTGCGCCAACAATTAGAAGGATTTTGGAAACTAGTACAAGTGGTTTTTAGTAAAGGCTTCCGATCATGTGGCCATACATGTGGCACTTTCAGCTCTCTAAATACAAAAGGTTCCCAACCTATAGAGGTTACGCTCCATAGGATTTATGGAGATACAGAGTGACGGTATGAACTTATCACCACATGTTGCTTGTGAATTTCGTCACAAACATGATTTATTTAGAGTGGATCAGAAGGACTCGGTATTAGCCCATTTCCTTTTTGGGTCGTTCCCCTCTCACTGGCCCCCTCAAGGTAGCTCGGGAAGGCAGGCCCTCTAAAGGTTACACATAAAAGAAAGTAGGTCTGGTTTTCAGATCACCGTATGAGGGTGAGAGCATACTTACCTACTACTTCATCAAAAATGAAAAACACAAGTTTATTTTAGTCTCGTAAAGTCTATGTGCAACTACTTTAAACAAGTCACTCAAAATGCAAGCTGCATGTTGTCAATTTATCCCCTTAATTAAGCTAAATGAGAAAGATATGATGTGTTACTTTCCAAAATAAAAATCTTAATTAACTACATGAGGAAATGCATGAAATTTGCTTAAAAACAATCATGCACATAGATATGTCAGTAGTTTGAAAAATTTTAATTCTTGGACATTCATACCTGCAAGAAAAGTTTGTTAGTTGTAAATAAAAGCCTTGTCCTAGCAAATGCATTGTCTTTCACCTCAAAAGTGTTAACCTAGAGGACAAAAGTGTGAACCTACGATACAAAAGTGTTGCTCTGTGGACTAAGAAGCAAGAAATCACTGACAAAAGCGCTAACCAAAATGACACATGCAGTAACCTGTGGGACAAAAGTGTTGCTCTGAGGATTAAATGCGTTGATTTGTAGATAAAAGCGCTAACCTAAATGCCAAATGCGCTAACCTATTAAATAAATGTGTGAATCTGGATTAAAATGCATTAAATTTGTTTTTATGTGAACTAGATAGGATATTAGAAAGATATATATGCGAGCCTCCAGCCCCACGGTGGGCGCCAAAATATGTCGACTTGAATTTCATCATTAGAATACTACCTGCAACATGTTAGTTTCACAAAATACAAAGGAAATGCTACAGGAAACCCAAACTCAACCAATGAAATTATATGAAATGAATATTAAAATAAAAACACTATTTTTACCTTCATGATTTAAATCTCATTGTGTCCTAACTCCACTATTCCTGGTTGCAGATGATGTGCTCTCGAACAAGCACTGTTAGCTTCCAAGATGGCATATGAAGAATGGACTAGTAACTGATAGTTAACTGATACTATGATATGCAATGCTAATGATTATGCTAAATTGCTTCAAGATTAAAACCCACGGATGTATAAGTTTTCACAAATTGTTAACTTGAGAACTCACTTGAAGACTAACTCTTTCTCAACTCAAACTCACACATTTATAGACTTTGAGAGGATAAGATGATGTGGCCTAGATCAATGGTCATGATCAGATCTGCAGATTTGGATGGTTGTGAGCAAAGGTGAAGGTTGAGAGAAAGGAGGAAGAAGAAGACAAGTGTCACTCATCTCACCTTGACTGGGTTGCTAACTGAGGAAATCTAGAAATGGCTGGAGAATAATTAGGCATGAGAGGACAAGTGGACTCAAGTCCTTCCTAAGATGTAGGGATGTTGGAGAGAATATAGAAGAAGGTTAGGAAATATGTGTACGTACACAATATTTCATTTATTTTGGAAGTTGGAGATAAGTGCCTAATAAATGTTTATTTATTTTAATTTTGTTGAATTAATTTAGCCAAATGATGGATGAGTTGGCAAAAGAAAGATGAAGTGGAGATGGGAGATGAGTTGGAAAATGAAATTAAATAATTTTAATATTTGAGACTATAGGATAGAAGAATAACCATTAAATATTAGATATTTAATTGATTGAGAAATAATTAAATATTAGATATTTAATTAATTGATTAGAGGAATAATTAAATATTAGATATTTAATTAATTAATTAGAGGAAAATGATAAATGAATTAATTAATAAAATATTTCAATTAAATTAATTAATAGAAAGACATGAAATAATTAAATAAATTAATCTTTTCAAATTAACTATTTAATAGAAGAATAATTATTAAATAAATATAAACATTTTTATGTGTATACAATTGTTTATGCTTAATTGGTTTAACTTCTATTCCGGTATTAATGTTTTGGGTTCTGGTATTAAAGTTTTAATTGTTAATGGTTCCGGTAATCTATGACAACTGATTCACCGCCACCTCTCAATTGTCTTCCAGTTATTTAAACTATCTAACAATTGGTATCAGAGCTTTGGTCCTCTCTCCAGAAATCTTAACCACTTGAGGAAGATCCTATGGCGACTAACAATTCAAGTTCATCTGGAGCTATCTTTCGAAGAGATATTCCTAGGCTTGATGGAATAAATTACACAGTATGGAAGATTCGGATGGAGACTCATCTGAGATGTCTTGGTAAGGAGATTTGGGAGATTACACAAAATAGTGTCACACCTTATAATCCGGCATCTGGCAATCCTCCTCCGGCAAACTTGGATAAGGAGCTTGAGAATGATTGTAGAGCAAGAGAAGCCCTCTTGTGTGCGCTTTTTTATCAGCAAATAATGGGATTAACCGATAAATCACCTGGAAAGGCTATATAGGATAAGTTAGAGACTCTTAATGAAGGTGACTCTATAGTGAAGATTGCTAAACTTGATGGTTACAAGGTGAGATATGAAAACCTGAAGATGGAAGAAGATGAAAGGATTACTGCATTCATGGAAAGGGTAAATGAGATTGTTATGGGAATTCATTATTGTGGTGGAACTCTGAGCGAAGATGAAATTGTTTCTAAAGTTCTGAGAGCCCTACCACTGGCTTACAAGATGAAGGCTACTGCTATTAATGAGTTGAGAACAATAGCTAATATATCTATCAACAAAGATACCTTGGCTGGGAAACTATCTGCTTTTGAGCTTGAAGAATTTGGACCTTCTGGAGCTATGAAGATTGAACCTGTTTTTCATGCATCTACATCTGCAACTGGTAAGCAAGATTGGAAAGCTCTATATGCAAAGGAAATGGAAGATATGAAGAGAGAAGATGAGTTTGAGCAACTTGAAGCACTATTTACTAGAAGAGTACCTAAAGGACCGGTAGGAAGTAAGTATGAAGGAAAAGCACATTTTAAATGTTTATCATGTAATAAGATTGGTCATTTTGCATCTAGATGTCCTAAAAGAAATTCAAGATTTAAAGAAAGAGTTAGAAGATCATTTAAGCCTAATCCTGGATATCAAAACAAGTATAAGTACAAAAAAATAGAGACATATCATGCTACATAGTGGATGAGGAAGGCATTACTAATTCTGATGATGAACTGGTAGAAGACTCTGCTAGTGGTTTCGGCAAGGGGAAGGAATGGGTGTTCCTGGCTATCAAGGAAGATGTTCCGACACTGGAAGAGAATGTACTTGAAGAAAAGGCACTTGTTGCTAAAATTAAAGACAAGGATGAATGGGTAACTGACAGTGGTTGTTCACATCATATGAATGGAGATAAAGGGAAGTTTTTGTCTTTACAAGAATTTGATGGTGGTCTAGTTAGATTTGGAGATGACAAAGCATTTATGATCAAAGTAAAAGGAACTATATCATTGGATGGTAAGAACAATACTGACAATGTTTATTATGTTGAAGGTTTAAGGCATAATATTTTGAGTGTAGGACAACTGGTGGATAAGGGATTCAATTACAGTTTAAGGGTGGAAAATGCAAAATCATTAATAGATCTGGATTGGAGATTGCAACCGGTACATAGAAAAAAGATAATATATTTCATTTGAACTCCGGTGAGAAGACATGTTTGATTACATAGATTGATGAGAGTTGGCTATGGCATAAAAGGTTGTGTCATGTGAATTTTGATTGCATTGTGAAGATCAGTTCAACTAAGGTAGTTAGGGATATACCTAAGATTATGAAGCCTTATAATCCGGTATGTAAAGAATGTCAAATGGGTAAACATGTTAGAACCTCTTTTAGGAGTATACAAGATAAATCTAATGATGTTCTTGATCTTATTCATACTGATTTGTGTGGCCCTGCTAGAATGAAAAGTTTTCAAGGTGATAGATATTTTATGTTAATCATTGATGATGATTCTAGAGTGATGTGGGTTACTTTTCTAAAAGAAAAATATGAAGCATTTGAAAAGTTTAAAATCTTTAAGGCTAAAGTGGAAACTAAGAGAAGATTGAAGATTAAATGTTTGAGGTCAGATCATGGTGGAGAATTCACATCCGGTGAGTTTAATAACTTTAGTGAGAAGCATGGTATAAGAAGACAATTTTCTACTCCCTGGACACCTCAGTAGAATGGAGCTGTGGAAAGGAAGAACAAAACTGTCTTAGATGCTGCTAGAATAATGATGATGGAAGCTAGTCTACCTCATATCTACTGGACAGAAGCAGTAAGCACAACAGTTTATACATCCAACAAAGTACATATCAAAGGAGAAACCGGTAAGACACCTACAGTTAAGTACTTCAAAATATTTGGTAGTAAATGTTATATCAGGAGAGATGATATCATTGGCAAAATTTATCCTAGATATGATGAAGGCATATTTCTTGGTTATTATAATGAAAGCAAGGCATATAGATGTTATAACAAGAGATTGTAGAGAATTGTGGAGATGCTAATGTCAAAGTAGATGAGCTAAACAGAAGTCAAATCAGAGTTTATGAGAAGGAACCGGCGGTGGAAATGATTATATCTGAACTGGTAGCACCTTTTACCGGAACAGAGTGTTGAACTAGTTACTTCGGCAGTATTAGAGAATTCTACAATAACTAAAGATCATGCAAGAGGAACAGAGAGTCATAGGACTCCTAGGTATGTGAGATTGAATCATTTAGAAGATCATATCATTATGTTGGCTTATGTGTAGAGTTTGATGACATGTTGAGATTGTATGTTGTCATTGATGTCAATATGCTGAAATGTGAACCAGTGTGATGGTATGAACCGGTATATGCAAAAAGTGAACCAGTATGTTGGAGTGTGAACCGGTATATGCAAAGTTTGTATCGGGGTTTCATTTGATAAGACTACCGGTTGGTAGTCTCAGCTCCAAGGTTTCTGGTTGATGCATTCCAAGTCTATGTGATTCGACCAACGACATCCTATGATGAGTTAGCATTGAAATGAAGATTAGATCACGTTACCACGTCAGCCTTGTGCACATAAAGAATCTCCTTGAGGATCTTGCATGAAGAAGATTGATTCTATCTACATCGGGAATGTGCAAAATCTTAGTAAATGGTGGAGAGCGCCTGATGGGTTATCAGCTTCCAGAAGCGGTGAAGAACGAACGATGGAGAATGTCTTGAGATTTGTTCAAGATTGTTTTACCCTATGTAATGTGTTTGAACAGCCAAGATTGGACCGACTGTATTGTTAACCTAGATGCTTAGGGTTTTAGGTTTTGGCTATCGACCTAATTGTTGTCTATAAGGTCGATGATGATTTTTATTTGAAGTTGTTGGCAGATGAATGTATGTGAGGTGATTCTTGCTAGACCAAAGGAGTAAGCAGAGATCTGAAGAGTGTGATTGCAGATGTAAAGAAACTGAAGTGGATCTGCCTAGGCATTAAGTGTTGTTATCATATCAATGTATTACCTGTTGACTTCTAATCATTTCAGCATATCGAAAATCCCTTTACCAGGTAGCTTTAACAAGATTTTTGTAAATCCTTTAACAGGGTGACTCAAAATCATTGAGTTCTTGAAATCCTCTTACAAAGTAACCTTTAACAGGATTTTAACCTCTAACCGGGTATTTAGCCATCCCTTAATCGGGTGATCCCTAGCAGGATCGGTTCCTAGCAGAACTAGTCGTAAAGTCTTTAACCAGACTAGACTCCTAATAGAGTGAACTTCAGAAGAGTTCAAGAATAACTTGTGGGTATTCAACCCCATCGTGGTTTTTCCCAGTTGGGTTTCCACGTGAAAAATCAGTGTGTTATGTGTGATTCTTTTTCATGTGATGTTTTAGTGTTTTTTGTTAAGCGGTAATGCAAGCTAATCCATTGGTCATTGTATTTCTGATGTATTACTTGCTTAAGCATATGGGTGAAGTTGAGATGAGATAATAAGTTTTGAGAAGATCTAGAAGTTACCAGTTTATGTCTTTTATAGTCATACTGTGTTTTACCGGTAGTGCCTTGATTTAGATCAGTGATATTGTTTACCAATTAGTGCAATCTTTGCAATTTAAGTTGTTTCAGAAGTTTTTGTCCATATTGATTCCCCCCCCCCCCCTCTCAATATCTGTTGGGTGCTTATTGTTCATCATTATTCATCACATTGGGGATAAGAACAATGGAGTAATGACAAGAAGAAGACTTACAACTAATGAGGTATGTTTAATTTCAAAAGTTGAACCGATGTCTGTAATTGAGGCATGTAAAGATGAATATTGGTTGAAAGCTATGGAAGAAGAATTAGATCAGATTGAGAAAAATAATACATGGACTTTGGTTCCCCGTCCTAAAAATAAGAATGTTATTGGAACTAAATGGGTTTTTAGAAATAAATTGAATGAGGATGGTCAAGTTAAGGAATAAGGCTAGATTGGTTTGTAAATAATATTCTCAAAAGGAAGGAATTGATTATGGAGAGACTGTTGCACCTGTAGCTAGGATTGAAGCTCTAAGATTATTTCTTGTCTATGTTGCTTATAAAAACTATAAGGTTTATCAGATGGATGTTAAATGTGCATTTTTGAATGGCGATCTTGATGAGGAAGTTTATATTGAGCATCCTAATGGTTTTTCACTATCAAATGATACAAACATGGTTTGTTGGTTAAGGAAATATTTATATGGATTGAAACAATCACCTAGAGCTTGGTATGCAAGGTTGGATAAATATCTTTTGAAGCTTGGTTTTGTTGGAAACCAATAACACTGAGAGGGGGGGTGAATCAGTGTTATACCGGAATAGTAGATTTTTGCCTTAACAAAATATTCATACACCAACCGGTATACCAGTATAAACAGAATTGAAAGAAGTAAAGCAACCAATAAGTCAAACATATAAATGAGAATCATAACAGAGATTTATACGTGGAAAACCTCAATGAGGAAAAACCACAGTGGAATTTGTGACCCACAATATCAATTCACTGGCCATGTGTAGAGATATTACAATATAAGATGGGCATGCACTTGCAGGAAGGCTTACAGCCTAGAGCACACTGCTCAATCACAATAGGAGCTTCACTGACTACATAAAATTCCAGACAACAATCCAAAGAAGTGTGAACTGCTAAGATAGCATCTTCTATGCCAGAATACAGTTCTGATTTAAGCTTTGTTTGTTCTGGTTAAAACCCTAAACCTTTTTACCGGAATAACCCTTACAATAAATTCCTCACATACATAGTCTCTCTTATATATTTTGCATTACATTCGCATCATGATTCATTCCATACATTCTACACTATCCATCAAAATGATCTAATCAATTTGCCCTATATATCCTATACAAATGTATGCCTTATGTCAGCTTACAAGATATATACAATATCAGATTACATGTCGGCCATATAACATAAATGAATAAATATTAAAATAAGTTGTTGATGCTGGATCCAAGATGTGTCGGCCTCCAATACCGATGACCTTTACTATACCATGTCAGCCTGCATTGTCGATGACCAAATAAATCTTTTATCTTGTCGGTGTCAGTGCCAATGTAGAGTCTGTGAAGTGCCTGCCGATACACCATATGAAGTCAAAACCCAAAATCATGTTGCCATCAATGACAACATAGTGAAACCAACCAATAAAGTATCAATTTCCAACAGGTTTTACTAAGGGTAATGCTGACAGTAATTTATATTATAAGAGCATTGATGATTATATACTCATTATTGAAGTATTTGTTGATGACATTATTTTTGGAGGTGAAGATAAGATATGCATAGAATTTTCTAATAATATGGAGAAAGAGTTTGAAATGTCTATGATTGGAGAGACGAATTTTTTCTTAGGTTTGCAGATTACTCAGACTGACAAATGTATTTTTATCTGTCAAACTATGTATGCTAAGGAATTGTTGAAGAAATTTGGTATGGGAGATTCTAAACTAGTAAGTACTCCTATGGTTACAAGTGAGAAATTGGCTAGGAAAGATGTTTCTGCACTAGTAAATAGTACAAGATATAGATATATGATTGGAGGTCTATTTTGTTTGACTCGGAATAGGCCTAACATTATGAATGTTGTTTGTATTGTTTCAAAATTTCAGAATGATCCTAGAGAAAATCATGAGAGTACGGTGAAAAGGATTTTTAGATACTTGCAAGATACATCAAAATATGGTCTGTGGTACCCTAAGAAAGATGGCTTTACTTTATGTGCATATACAGATGTTGATTGAGCTAGAGATGTTGATGACTGGAAAAGTACTTCCAATGGAGCTTTCTTTCTTAGAAAGAAGTTGGTTTCATGGATCAGAAAGAAACAGTCATATACTTCTTTATCTACTGTTGAAGTTGAGTATGTTTTTGTTGCTACTAACTATACACAAGTTCTATGGATGAAGTAAATGTTGAAGGATATAAAGGTGGATTGTGATGCACTGGTAGTTATTCACTATGATAACTCTTTTACTATTGATATATCAAAGGATTTGGTATTTCATTCTAAGACAAAGCACATATCTATCAAGTACAACTTTTTGAAAGAAAAGGTGGAAGAAAATGAAGTTAGATTGGTTTATGTGAACACTAAAGAGAATATTGCAGATATTTTCACTAAACATTTGCCTAAGGAATCATTTGAGTACCTGAGAGACAAATTGGGAGTTTCTGCCCCTCCGGTAGAGACTTGATTGATGTGGTTTAGCATCAGTCTAGTATGCATTATTAGAGATACTATTAATTTCACTACTGATGTGGGGATGTTACTGCTCAAGGGGAGTAGTCATCTTTGTGATTCAGTGGTTTATGTTTTTGCTTTGATATTTATGTCAGATTTCTGGCATTGATGTCAAAGGGGGAGAGATATTGATGTGAAAAAGAAAAAGTAAAGGGAAGAGATATTGATAGAGAGATTTAGAGCTTTACAGAGATATTATTCACAGGGGGAGTTTGGTCCTTGTTTCAGAACCTCATTGCTATATCTTTGAGTGGGAGATTGTTGTTTGTCTTCCATTGGGGGAGACTTGTTTGGCATTTCCTGGTACTTATATGTTTTTCACATCTAGTGTTGTCATCAATGTCAAAGGGGAAGATTGTTGTCCATTTGGAGGAATTGATTATGTGTTAGATTGATGTTTTCTCATTGATGCCAACACTAGTTGTTTGGATGCTTTACCGGCACCTTTCTGGTCCCGGTAGGTTGAGTGGTTTCTGGTTGTTTTGGATCAGGCATGATCCGGTAGGCTCTGGTATGGTTTGGTTATGGAATTGGCTTGTTCATGATACCCATGCTCATATTCAGTAAGTTGGTTTTGATCTGGCGATTGGATGCTATCCTGTTTACTTAGAAGCTTGGCTTCTGGTTCCGACGAGGGTTTCACCGGTAGAGCTTTTGATGAAGGTCTTTGATGAATTACATAAATGATATTGGTGCAGCTTCTGGTGGAGTTTCAGAATGTTGATGGTGATCATGTTCGAGACTTGGCGGATGGAGATCATTGTTGTAGCGTGTGGACCTATACTAGGTCCCGGTTGATCTAGGTTATGAACCGACTTTTATGTAACGTGTGGATTGGACCTATCGATGTGTTTTTGGGAAGTCTTATGTGTTGGTTATTATTTGTTTGGTCTAAGTCTGACATGGTTTGTAATTATGTAATTGGTTTATTATTTGGTGGCCAACCTGATTGTTTATGGTCGAGGGTTTGTATATATAAATGTAAGATCTCATTATAGATCATATGTGGTCAAGGGATATGGATATGTAATGCGCGAATAATGTAATATCATTCAGGTAGAAGATTTGATTGATCATTGGAGATCGAACTGGGTTTATGTAAGAGGATTTAGTCCTCTGGTATTGAGCTTAATCGGAACTGTACTCAAGCATGGGAGATTCTATCTTTTGCAGTTCAACACTTCTCTGGATTGTAATCTGGATTTCTATGTAGTCAATGAAGCTCCTTTTGTGATGAGAAGTGTGCTCTAGGTTGTTGGCCTTCCTACAAGTGCAGGCCCCTCAATTGTAATTCACATACTTACTGCAGAAGTATTATCTGACTATGGGTAGGCTTCCCACCGTGGTTTTTCCCTTTACCGGGTTTCCACAAATAAATCTTGGTGTCATGTGGATGGTATTTATTCTGTGATTATTGTTTATCCTTAATTGGTTTAACTGTTATTTTGGTATTAATGTTTTGGGTTCCGGTATTAAATTTTAATTGCTAATGGTTCTGGTAATCTGTGACAACTGATTCACCCCCCCCCCCCCCCGCCCCCCTCTCAGTTGTCTTCCAGTTTTTTGAACTGTCTAACATAACATTATAGTCAATGACATTGTTAGTCTAAGATCTTATATAGTAAATTGAAACCTTGATTCTCTACAATGATTGACCAAAAAACAAAATTTGTCCAAAGTCAAATAAACATGGATTGCCAAATGAGCTAGTTCTCTCTTATATAACAAAGAAAAAGAAGTAGCCACCTACAAGGCCATAGTTTGTTTCTTCAGTAGTGGTATTGTTAGGGTTTCAAGAAGATCCGAAGCAAATATGAACTAACAATTATATGCAGATTTAAATACAAAAGATAAAGAAATAAAACAGGACACAGATAACACAGAGATTTAGCGTGGTTCACCCAGAATGGGTTACGTCCACCATACACAGTCGTCCAATCTTTCTTATTATCCAGCAAAAATAGTACATCAACCTTACAATGCCTTAAGCATCCCAGCCGCTTATAACATGCATTTTTAGGGCAACAAACAAAGTCAGCTTTTTTAGGGTTTTATTACAATGTTGGTTTTCATCAACAAAAAACGGCAAAAAAAAATTTCTCGGGTGCTGCCGCCCCCGAACCCTCGCTTTCTCGGGGGCTGCCGCCCCCGAACCCCTGCTCGGGGCCCGGCCCGGCCCCGGACCCCAGCGAGGATACGTGCTGAGTGTACAGTACTTTGCTGATCAGTCGCCACATTTCAACAATCTCCCACTTGGAGACTGATACTACACGACACCACTATATATGCAACATCTGCTAGATAAAACACTAGGACTTGACTGGTATAAATTCCACAATTATCAATCAAGAAGACCAATAGAAACTGATGAAGAAATCAGCTTCTCCTGTGGAACTGCCTTTGTGAACATATCGACAGGATTCTCACTTGTGTGAATCTTCTCAAGCCGTAACTGAACCTCCTCCAAAATAGTCTGGATGAAGTGGTACCTAAGTTGAATGTGCTTTGTCCTTGAATGAAAAGCAGAGTTCTTCGCAAGATGAATGGCACTCTGGCTATCAGTATACAATGGGCTATCCTCTTGTGTCTGACCCAATTCCTTCAGAAAACATTGCAACCAAATCATCTCTTTGCTGGCTTTTGTAGCAGCAACATACTCAGCTTCAGTGGTTGAAAGTGCAACAACCTTTTGCAGCCTAGAAATCCAACTGACTGCAGTTCCCCCTATAGTAAAAGCATACCTTGTAGTACTCCTCCATGAATCAATATCACCTGCTAGATCAGAGTCAACAAATCCACTTAGAGCAGCATTAGATCCTTTGAAACATAATGTCTTCGTAGTAGTTCCTTTCAAATACCAAAAAATCCATTTCACAGCATTCCAATGTTCCATACCCGGATTACTCATAAACCTGCTCACAACTCCCACTGCATGTGCAATATCTGGCCTTGTGCATACCATTGCATACATCAGACTGCCAATAGCTGATGAATACGGGATGTTAGACATTTTATTAACCTCTTCCTGTGCCTTTGGGCACATCTCCTTAGTCAATTTGAAATGACTAGCCAAAGGTGTACTAACTGTTTTTGCATCCTGCATGTTAAATCTTTTCAACACCTTCTTTATATACTCACTTTGGGACAAATTCAAGGTTCTATTTTTCCTGTCCCGTGTAATCCTCATACCGAGAATTTGCTTAGCTGCACCCAAATCCTTCATAGCAAATAACCTGGCTAATTTCTGTTTAAGATCATTTATATGTTGCATGTTAGACCCAGCAACAAGCATGTCATCAACATAAAGCAACAGGATAATATAACTGCCATTATCAAATCTCTTAAAATATACACAATGATCAGAATGACATCTATGATAACCGTGTTCAGCCATGAAACTATCAAATTTTAAATACCATTGTCGGGGTGCTTGCTTTAGGCCATACAGACTTTTCTTCAACCTGCACACCAAGTTCTCCTTACCTTTGACCTCATATCCCTGTGGTTGCAACATGTAAATTTCCTCCTCCAAATCTCCATGGAGAAAAGTTGTTTTGACATCTAATTGTTCAAGATGTAAATCATCTGCAGCCACAAGACTAAGTACAGTTCTAATTGAAGTCATTTTTACAACTGGAGAAAATATTTCATCATAATCTATACCCTTTTTCTGTGCAAAACCTTTTACCACAAGTCTGGCCTTATATCTTTTCTGACCTCCTTCCTCCTCCTTCAGCCAATAAACCCATTTGTTAGGCAAGGCTCTTTTTTCTGCAGGTAAAGGGACTAAGTCCCAAGTCTTATTTTTCATCAAGGAGTCCATCTCCTCTTTCATGCCTAGTTGCCACTGTTGTTTGGCATCCACCTGCATTGCTTCTTCATATTCTTCTGGTTTACCAGAATCCGTTAATAAAATAAAATACAAAGAAGGAGAAAATCTTTTAGGGTGTCTACTTGTCCTCGTAGAACGTCTAACACTTGCAGAAGTTTGTGGGACAATCTGTTGTTGCTGAGCATCAGGTACCTGTGGCATTTCATTTCCAGGAATCTCATCCAACACCACATATTCTTGTTTGTCTTGTTCATGCTTCTTTTCCTGCATCTGTTCTTTATACATAACCTTCTCATTGAATATAACATCTCTACTTCTAATTATTTTCTTATTTTCAAAATCCCATAGCCGATAGCCATATTCATCTATCCCATATCCAATGAAGGTACATTTCTGAGATTTAGCATCAAGCTTGGTTCTGTTTTCTTTATCAACATGGACAAAAGCTTCGCAACCAAAAGTTTTTAGAAAAGAATAATTTACCTTTTTACCAGTCCATGCCTCCTCTAGAATACCACCATCCAAAGGGGTTGAAGGTCCTCTATTTATCAAATAGACAGCAGTATGTACAGCATCTGCCCAAAAATGTAAGGGCAATCCAGCATGCAATCTCATGCTCCTCGCACGTTCCATGATGGTCCTATTCATTCTCTCTGACACACCATTTTCCTGTGGAGTTCCTGGAACTGTCTTCTGCTTTTGAATCCCATTTAAGGAACAGTAATCTTCAAATGCTTTGCTGCAATACTCACCTCCATTATCCGATCTGAGACACTTCAACTTTTTTCTTGTCTCATTCTCAACCAGAGCTTTCCATTTCTTAAAAGTTTCAAAAACATCTGATTTTTGTTTTAGGAAATATACCCATGTTTTTCTGGTTGAGTCATCAATAAAAATAACATAATAACAAGAGCCACCAAGAGATGATACCTGAGCCGGTCCCCATACATCTGAATGTACAAGCTCTAACTTCTCACTCTTCTTCTCTTTCCCAACCTTGAGAAATCTGACTCTTTTCTGTTTGCCATAAACACAGTTTTCACAGAACTCTAAATCAATCTTCTTTAGTCCTGGCAATAGATTTTTGGAGTGAAGGATTTTCATCCCTTTCTCACTCATGTGCCCAAGCCTATGGTGCCACATTATCGAATCTGTTCTTGCAACATTTATTGTTGTTGTCCCTGCAGTAACTTTATCTGTAGCAGCTAAGGTAGAGTAAGTGTTACCAGTACACAGATATAATGTGCCTACCTTCGCACCTTTAGCTACTACTAACGATCCTTTAGTGACCTTCCACATACTGTCTGAGAAGGTAACTATGCAACCTTCACTACCTAGTTGCCCTGCAGAAATTAAATTTCTTCTTAAATTAGGAACATGTCTTACCTCCTGCAGAAACCAGTCATTACCATTCTGCAACTTGATCTTTATCTTTCCTTTTCCAACAATTTGATAGGGCTCATCATCACCCAAATATACCTATCCAAAATCACCTTGAACATAATCTAGAAAATATTTTCTATGGGGTGTAGCATGAAATGAAGCCCCAGAATCTATTACCCAGGAATCATTAACATTATCCAAACATAAGATTAAAGCATCTTGTAGAGTATTACTTGCAACATTAGCTTCCTTACTGTCATTTTCATTTTTGTCTCCTTCTTTGTTTTTCCGAGACCAACAGTCTTTCTTTAGATGACCAGGCTTTCCGCAGTACCAGCAATCTTTCTTTCCTCTAGATTGAGAACATCCTTTCTTTGACTTCCCTTGTGACTTCTCATTCCCAGGGCCTTTTCCTCTTTCCTTTGATCTTCCTCTGTTCTCCACATTCAAAACACTACCCGATGATGTTGGAGTCTCACCTGTGCTTTTCCTTCGCATTTCCTCGCTTAGGATAACACCAACAATATCATCAAATACCAAAGTATTTTTACCAGAGACAGAGTTACTTACAGCCATAACCAAGCTATTCCAGCTTTCTGGCAAAGAACATAAAATCAAGAGAGCCCTAACCTCTTCTGCAAAGGTAATTTTTATCAAAGACAATTGACTGGTAATTGTATTAAATTCATTTAAGTGCTTCGCTACAGATCCTCTCTCACTCATTTTCAAATTAAACAAACGCTTCATAAGAAATACCTTATTCGAAGCCGAGGGTTTCTCATACAGCTTAGCCAATGTTGCCATCAAATCTACAGTCGTTTTTGCTTCTGTTATATTGAATGCTACAGATGCCGCAAGGCACAATCGAATGGATCTCAGTGCTTTTCTATCTAAAATGTCGCACTCTTCATCTGATATTGTGGCCGGTTTCTTTGCCTTTCCTTCCAATGGCCGCCACAAATCCTTTTAATACAGGTAATCCTCCATCTGCATTTTTCATAACTGATCATTCTGGCCGTTAAACTTTTTGACCTTGAATTTGGAATCCTCCATTGCTCCCACTCAAATCTGAAAGTCCTGCCAATTTACAGAAAACCTCGCTCCGATACCAATTGTTAGGGTTTCAAGCAAATCCGAAGCAAATATGAACTAACAATTATATGCAGATTTAAATACAAAAGATAAAGAAATAAAACAGGACACAGATAACACAGAGATTTAGCATGGTTCACCCAGAATGGGTTACGTCCACCATACACAGTCATCCAATCTTTCTTATTATCCAGCAAAAACAGTACATCAACCTTACAATGCCTTAAGCATCTTAGCCGCTTATAACATGCGTTTTTAGGGCAACAAACAAAGTCGGCCTTTTTAGGGTTTTATTACAATGTCGGTTTTCATCAACAAAAAACAGCAAAAAAAAATTTCTCGGGTGCTACCGCCCCCGAACCCCCGCTTTCTCGGGGGCTGCCGCCCCCGAACTCCTGCCCGGGGCCCGGCCCGGCCTCGGACCCCGGCGAGGATACGTGCTGAGTGTACAGTACTTTGCTGATCAGTCGCCACATTTCAACAAGTATGTCACACATTTTTTCATTGTGACATTGTCTTCCCAAGGTGTTAACACCTTTGTGTCCCTAAAAAAGGCATTAGAAATGGCATTTCAAAATGATGCAATAAATATCACATTCCCTTTATGTAATGCCATTGTTTTCCATTTTATGAAATCACCATATATGTAAGAAATGACAGCAACAATTAGTTCAACTCGAGGTTTTTTTTTTAGACTTGCAAGTTCTACATATTTTGGGTATAAACATTTGTGCACCCCATTTTTGGCAAGAGAAAAAGATTATGTAGAGATGTCACTACAATTAATTAGGGATTCATGGGGCAAAATAAATAAACATTTAATTAATGTTATTGCTATTACACAAAATAAATAAGCATTTGATTAATGTTATTGCTATTATTTCTAATAGATGAAAAAATTGAAAAAATAAAGATTATTTAATGTTATTGTCATGTACTCTAAAGGGGTAATTTTTTTTAAGGTAGATTATTGTAAAGTGCAAGTAAAAGATGCAAACTTCATTGTCAACATCTTCGTAGAGGTTACTGACATAGTAGGTGCTCAAGTCATTTTGTAATTTATAATAGATAACACTAAAAATTACAAGGCAACAAGTTTATTAATGTAGGCAAAATACATGCACACTTTTTGAACACTATGTGTCATCCTTTTACTCAACATGGTAATAGAAAATATCAACTCACATTTAAGTGATTCAAAAGAAGTTACACCAAACTAAGAAGATTTAAATGTTTCTGACAAATCATCATGTCGCAAACAATTTTCAAATTCCTCCAAGTTAAAACTATAAAAAAGAAACTAACAAAATTTTAATGTTATTTTATGTATATTTAAATTTTTAATTTGCTTTAATTCTTTTATATTATATTGAGTCGTTAATACTCAATTCACGTCACATACAATCGTCTTGAGAAAAGCGGCATGATCATTGACAACCTTTGAAATGTATGTAGGCAATCAAATTCAAAAAGAGTCCAAATGGAAGAAGCATTGGTCCTAGATGATGATTAGTGTGCTCATATGAAGCATCTATTTAATTTCACCAAGATCATGAGTAAGATCAAATTTGTCAACATGAATTGATCGTGTTTATATGAAATATATGACAACATAGACTACATCGTAAAGAAATAAATGTTATGCTACCAATAGCAATAACCCAAAATAATCAATTTATCAAATGGATGCAAATATTCATTATTGATTATTTAAACAAGGTGACCACACCCTTGTACTTCCTAACATTTGTTTTGCCATTGTGAGATGTTGAACTATGAAATATGAAAATAAAAAACACAACAATGCAATACCCATATTCACAATCAACAATCAGCAATGTCACGCCTCGTCATGAGGCCCAGAGGACTAAACAAAATAGATAATGAAAAAGTGAATAATTATTTTTATAAAGATTACATTTCACATGCATAAGGATACATACAACAAGATGAATAATGATACACATTTAACAAATAGCAATCATCCTCAAGGCCCCATAACAATGCAACACAAGGTTGAACATCATCTAAAAACCCAACAATGAACTGCTATACAAATTACAAAATTGTTCAATACATAGATACAAGATACATATTACATTGCTGAAGAATATATATATGAACATCAAATACATTACAATGGATCCTCAAGATAAAAATCTTCAAGAGTCCCTTGATGGGATGAATACATGAATCTAGTACAATAATAGCAGTCTTCAATCTTCTCTCGAGCCTCCTCGATCATGAAGAAAGACGAGCCAAACCCAATGGGTGTGAATAGCACTCCACCCAATCGTGTGGTACCATAAGGTCCACCCCCCGTGCTAGGAGGTATTTGTTAGGATAAATGGTGGACAACTGAGAGGGGGGGTGAATCAGTTGTCAACAAATTATAAAACTTTAAGCTCACAAAACCTTCTACTGGAATAAATAAACCAAATACCGAAATAGCAAATGTAAAAGTTAAGCATAAACATAAATTACAGAATAATTAACCAACCATCCATAACACATAACATCAAGATTTGTGCGTGGAAAACTCGGTAAAGGGAAATACCACAGTGGGACCCCTACCCACAGTCAGATAATACTTCTGCAGCAAGTATGTGATTAAAATAAGAGGGGCCTACACATGCAGGAAGGCACACTACCTAGAGCACACTGCTCATTACAAAAGGACCCTCACTGACTACAATCTAGAAAGATGAGTGAACTGGAAGAATAGTATCTCCTATGTCTGAGTATAGTTCCGGTTAAGCTCAATACCAGAGGTCTTAAACCTATTTCACAAACCCAATTCAATCACCTATGATCGACCAAAACCTTTGCATATGATTACAACATTATTCGCACACATATAATCCTATATCTCACTCCTAAGTTGTGATCTACAAAGAGATATTACATCATATTCATACCAACTCAGGACCTAAACAATTAAGTCGGCCATCTAAAAGATAATACAATAGATCTATTACATAATCCCACAAACCAATGATAAACCAAGTCGGTCTAAGACCAAAACAACATAATCCAAACAATAAATCCAATCGGTGACGCATCAAGAGCATCAACCAACACGTTACACAAACCAGTCCATAACCTACTAGACTAACACTGAATGGGTCTAGTGCTAAATGAAACATCACGATCAACTAGAACATGAACATGATAACCATCAGCATCCTGATAACCTTCTAGAAGTCGCACCAACACCACTTATCGGATTCATCAAAATAGCTTCATCAAAGCGTTGTCAGAAAAACCCTTACCGGTGACCAAAACGCTTACTAGAACAAATGATAGCATCCAGATCATCAAATCTTGAACCAACTGAATGTGATACGCATCAAGAAAACATGAATAACCAATCCAAGCCAATACCACAAGCCAGACCAAATCGGAGAATGTCAAACCAAATCGGAGAACACCGGAGATGGTCTCCAGATCAATTATCATAATCCAATCACTCTACCGGAAGCCGGTAGATAGTAAAATAGCTAGTGTTGACATCAATGCAACACATAATCAATTCCTCCAATTTGCCAACAATCACCCCCTTTGACATTGATGGCAACACTAGATGTGAAAAACATAAAAGTGCCAAGAAAATGCCAAACAATTCTCCCCCAATGGAAGACATCCAACAAACTCTCCAAGATGATATCACAATGAAGTTTTGAACCAAAAACCAAACTCCCCCTGAGAATGATATCATTGTAAAGCTTTGTTTTCACATATATCTCTCCCCCTTTGACATCAATGTCAGAAATATGACATAAACATCAAAGAAAAATCATAAAAGCTCTGAACCACACAGTTGACTACTCCCCCAAAGTAGTTGCATCAACACATCAATCTTGAATGAATGATAGCACTGATAAATGCATACCGGACTGATGCCATTCAGCATTAGTCAAGTCTCTACTAGAGGGGTAGAAACTCCCAATTTGTCTCTAAAGTACTCAAATGATTCCTTAGGCAATGGTTTAGTGAAGATATCTGCAATCTGCTCTTTAGTGTTCACATAAACTAGTCTGACTTCATTTGCTTCCACCTTCTCCTTCAGAAAATTATACTTGATAGAAATGTGCTTAGTCTTAGAATGAAATACCGGATTCTTTGATATCTCAATAGCAGCAAAGTTATCATGGTGAATAACTACTGGTTCATTACAATCAACCCTTATATCCTTCAACATTTGCTTCATTCATAAAACTTGTGTACAGTTAGTAGCAACAGTAACATACTCAGCTTCAGCAGTAGATAAAGAAGTACATGATTGCTTCTTGTTGATCCATGAAACAAGTTTCTTTCCAAGAAAGAAAGTTCCATCGGATGTGCTCTTCTGATCATCAACATCTCCAGCACAATTAGCATCTGTATATGCACATAGTGTAAAGTCAACATCTTTAGGATACCACAAACCATACTCAGTTGTTCCTTGCATATACCTGAAAATCTTTTTCACAGCACACTCATGATTCTCTCTAGGATCACTCTAATATCTTGATACAATACAAACAATGTTCAGTATACCCAGTCTAGTCTAAGTCAAATATAAGAAACCTCCAATCATAGATTTGTACCTTGTAGGATTTATCGGAGCTGATACATCTTTCTTTCTCAATTTCTCACTTGTAACCATAGGGGTACCAACCGGTTTAGAATTTTTCATACCAAATTTCTTCAACAACTCTCTAGCATACTCAGTTTGATAGATGAAAATACCTTTATCATTCTGAGCAATCTGCAAACCTAAGAAAAATTTCATCTCCCCAATCATAGACATCTCAAATTCATTCTTCATATTTTCAAAGAATTCCATACATAATTTATCCTCACCTCCAAAAATGATATCATCAACAAATACTTCAACAATCAATATGTCATCACCAATGATCTTATAATATAAGTTATTGTTAGCATTACCTTTAGTGAAACCAATCTTCAAAAGATATTTGTCCAATCTAGCATACCAAGCTCTAGGGGCTTGTTTCAATCCATATAATGCTTTCCTCAACCTGCAAACCATGGTTTTATCATCTGAAAGTAAAAAAACCATCAGGTTGATCAATATAAACTTTCTCCTCAAGATCTCCATTCAAAAATGCACATTTAACATTGATCTGATAAACCTTGTATTTCTTATAGGCAGCATAAGCAAGAAATAATCTTACAGCTTCAATCTTAGCTACCAGAACAAAATTCACATCATAATTAATTCCTTCCTTCTAAGAATATCCTTTACATACCAATCTAGCCTTATTCCTCAAAACTTATCCATCCACATTCAATTTATTCCTAAAAACCCATTTAGTTCCAATAAAATTCTTATTTTTAGGTGGGGGAGCTAAAGTCCATGTGTTGTTCTTTTCAATCTGATATAATTCCTCTTCCATAGCTTTCATCCAACATTTATTTTTACAAGTTTCAATAACTGATGTTGGTTCAACTTGAGAAATTAAACATACATCATCAGTTGCCAACCTTCTTCTTGTCATTACTCTTTTGTTCTTGTCTCCAATGATCTGATCTTTTGAATGGTTTAACCTTACATACCGAGGAGTCTTCTGACTTTTTGCATCCTTGCTCTGATCTTCAGTGATTGTTGAATTTTCTAATACTGCCAGAATAACTGGTTCAACATTTTGTTCTGGTAGAGGTGCTACCAGTTCAGTTATGATCATCTCCACTTCTGGTTCTCTCTCATAAGTTTTGATTTGACCTTTGTACAGCTCATCCACTTTGACATTAGCATTCTCCACAATTCTCTGCAATCTCTTGTTATAACATCTATATGCTTTGCTTTCATTAGAATAACCAACAAATATCCCTTCATCACATCTAGGATCAAACTTTCCAATGGAATCATCTCTTTTGATATATAGCATTTACTACCAAAGATTCTGAAATACTTAACTGAAGGTGTATGACCAAACCATAACTCATAAGGTGTCTTATCGATGTCTTCTTTGATATGAACTCTGTTGAATGTGTATACCGTCGTGCTCACAGCTTCTCCCCAATAGATATGAGGCAGATTAGCTTCCATCATCATAGTTCTAGCCGCATCCAAGATACTTTTGTTCTTTCTTTCCACAACACCATTCTACTGAGGTGTCTGGGGGGTAGACAACTGTCTTCTTATCCCATGCTTCTCACAATAACTGTTAAATTCATCAGATATAAATTCACCACCCTGGTTTGACCTTAAGCATTTAATCTTCAACCCTGTCTCTATCACAACTTTAGCTTTAAAAATTTTAAACTTTTCAAAAGCTTTAGATTTCTCCCTCAGCAAAGTAACCCACATCATTCTAGAATAGTCATCAATGATTAGCATAAAATATCTATCACCCTGAAAACTCTTTATTCTAGGAGGACCACATAAATAAGTATGAATAAGATCAAGAACATCATTAAATTTATCTTGAATACTCTTAAAAGAAGTTCTGACCTGCTTTGCTAATTGGCATTCCTTACGTATCGCATTATAGGCTTTCACAATCTTAGGTATATCTCTAATAGCCTTAGTTAAACTAATCTTTACAATGCAATCAAAATTCACATGACACAACCTCTTATGCCATAGTCAACTCTCATCAATTTGTGCAATCAAATGTCTTATCACCGAAGTTCAAATGAAAGATGTTACCTTTAGTTTGTGTACTGGTTGCAATCTCCAAACTAGATCTGTAAATGATTTTGCATTTTCCATCCTTGAACTGTAATTAAGATCCCTTATCCACCAATTGTCCTACACTCAAGAGATTATGCTTTAAACCTTCAGCATAATAAACATTATCAGTATTATGTTTACCATCCAATGATATAGTTCCTCTTCCTCTGATCATGCATGTTTTGTCATCTCCAAATCTAACCAATCCACCATCAAATTCTTACAAAGATAAAAACATCTTTTTATCTCGAGTCATATGATGTGAACAACCACTATCTATCACCCATTCATCCTTGTCTTGAATTCTAGCAGCAAGGGCCTTTTCCTTATTTTGAATAACAGGTACCAAAGCATCTTCCTTAATAGCCAAAAATACCCATTCCTCACTGCTACCAGATCCACTAGCCGAATCTTGTGTCGGTTCATCATCAAAATTAGTTACACCTTCCTCATCTACATAGTAACATGATTTGTCTTTGTTTCTCCTATACTTATGCTTGTTCTAATAATCATGGTTAGGCCTAAAAGATCTTCTAGCTCTCCTTTCAAATATTTAATTCCTCTCAGGCCATCTAGATGCAAAATGACCTATCTTATTACATGCAAAACATTTACAAGGTGATTTTCCTTCATACTTACTTCCAGCAAGACCTTTAGGTACTCTTTTAGAAAATAGGGCTTCCAGTTGCTCAAACTCTTCATCTTCTTTCTTCATTTCATCCAGTTCCTTCGCATATAAAGCTTTCCAATCACTCTTGTCGGTTGATGATGTAGGTGCATGAAAAGCAAATTCAGTCTTTGCAGCTCCTTGAGAACCAAATTCTTCAAGCTCAAAAGCAGACAATTTTCCAACCAAAGTATCTCGGTTAACAGAAGTGTTAGCCATTGTTCTAAGCTCATTAATTGCAATAGCCTTCATCTTGTAAGTCAGTCGCAAAGCTCTCAAAACTTTAGAAACAATCTCATCTTCACTCAGAGATCCACCACAATATTGAATTCCCATAACAATTTCATTAACTCTTTCCATTAAAGCAGTAATCATTTCATCTTCTTCCATCTTCAGGTTCTCATACCTTACCTGATAACCATCAAGTTTAGCAATTTTAACAGTAGGGTCACCTTCATTCAAAGCTTCCAACTTATCCCATATACCCTTCGCATTAGATTGGTCAGTTAATCCCATAATTTGTTGATCAGATAGTGCACTCAAGAGTGCTTCTCTAGCTCTACAATCATTTTCAATGTCCTTATCCAGGCTTGCCGTAGGAGGATTGCCAGATGTCAGATTATGAGGAGTATAGCCTTTCTCCGTGATCTCCCAAATTTCTTTCCCAATACATCTCAAATGAGTCTCCATCTTAATCTTCCATACTCTGTAATTTGTCGAATCAAGCTTAGGGGTTTCTCTCCGGAAAACAGATGCAGATGAATTAGTAATTACCATGGGATCTTCCTCAAGTGGTTAAGCTTCTGCAAAAGAGGACCAAGCTCTAATACCAATTGTTAGGATAACCAGTGGACAACTGAGAGGGGGGATGAATAAGTTGTCAACATATTATAAAAATTTAAGCTCACAAAACCTTCTATCGGAATAGAAGATGTAGCAGTTAAGCATAAACATAAATTACAAAATAATTAACCAACCATCCATAACACATAACACCAAGATTTGTACGTGGAAAACCTAGTAAAGGGAAAAACCACGATGGGAAGCCTACCCACAGTCAGATTATACTTCTGCAGCAAGTATGTGATTACAATAAGAGGGGCCTACACATGTAGGAAAGCACACTGTTCATCACAAAAGGAGCCTCACTAACTACAAAGAAATCCAGACTACAATCCGAAAATATGAGTGAACTACAAGAATAGCATCTCCTATGCCTGAGTACGGTTTCAGTTAAGCTCAATACCAGAGGTTTTAAACTTCTTTCACAAACCCAATTCGATCACCTATGATCAACCAAAACCTCTGCATATGATTACAACATTATTCGCACACAGATAATCCTATATCCCACTCCTAAGTTGTGGTCTACAAAGAGATCTTACATCATATTTATACCAACCCGGGATCTAAACAATTAGGTCGGCCACCTAAAAGATAATACAATAGATTTGTTGCATAATCCCGCAAACCAATGATAAACCAAATCATCCTAAGACCGAAACAACATAATCCAAACAATAAATCCAACCGGTGATGCATCGGGAGCATCAACCAACACGTTACACAAACCGGTCCATAACCGAGTAGAATAACACCGAATGGGTCCGGTGCTAAATGAAACATCACAATCAACTAGAACACGAACATGATAACCATCAGCGTCCTGATAACCTTCTAGAAGCCACACCAACACCACTTATCGGATTCATCAAAAGATCTTCATCAAAATGTTGCCGATAAAACCCTTACCGGTGACCAAAAGGCTTACTAGAACAAATGATAGCATCTAGATCATCAAATCTCAAACCAACTGAATGTGATACGCATCAGGAACACATGAATAACCAATCCAAGTCAATACCACAAGCTAGACCAAATCAGAGAATACTGGAGATGGTCTCCAGATCAATTATCATAATCCAACCACTCTATCGGAAGCTGGTAGACAGCAAAACAGCTAGTGTTGACATCAATGACAAAACATCAATGCAACACATAATCAATTCCTCCAAATTGCCAACAGTATTAGCCAGACCCACAAGGTGGAAGCAAAACATACAATGGTACCATCATGACTCACAAAAGAAACAATGAAACTATACTCACAAGAGGCTCGCAATAGAATCCACAATACAAAAAACACATGAGGCTCACAAAAGGATCAACAAGACAGATTACACATGAGACTCACAACGGTAACATCACAAGGATCACAAATGTTAAACCACTTACTTTTAGAGGCTCAAAACAATCCACAAGAGAAAACATAAGTTACCACTAGGTAGCAATAGGGAAGAGTGTCATCACTAGGTTGTCATGAGTTACCTTAGTAGGTCTTCACTAGGTCTCAGCTCCCATCCTAGGTTACCCTAGTGACCTCTCTCGACCCCCGGCCCCCATGCATACAATAGTGGTCCACACCAACCTTTTGTGGAGACAAGATTGGTGGAAGTCATTTCAGGCCCTTCTCTACTTACCCCAAACCTATACGAGTGTTTGTGAGCAAAAGAGGCAACAAAATTATCTTTATTAATGTGAACTAACTACCCACCCCAGTTCATTAATTAGGTTATCACTTGATTACAAAACTCCCATTGAGTTACCCAGGCGACCACTTTGGGTCCCGACCCCCAATGAAAGCCACTCCCCCTTAACTTGCACCTAGGAACCAAAATAAATCACAAGGCCATGACACCCAAAACACGAGGTGACAAGATTCCAACCATAGAAAGGCTTAGCCCACTTGCTAGAAAATGATAACTATCCAATTGGTTCAAAGCAACAGGAACAAAGAACCCATGCAAGACACCAATCTCATAACATTCAGGGACAATGAGAAACATGCACATAAAGGAACTCTAACACTATCCTAGCCTCTGGAGTTAAAAAGGCATTTAAACATCAAACCAAGAAACCACAAAATAGACAAAAATCAAGCGATACAAGGTCTCATGAATCCAAACATAAAAGAATGTAATCTTAATTAAGATACCAAGAGAACTTAATCTTGTCTAAACAAATATTAATTCAAGTCATTATTAATTTCAATAACCCAAATTATAAACCATCATAACTCATTTCATTCCTATTAATAGCACAATAAACTAACATTCCATTGTTCAAACATTTAAGATAACAATATACACTATTACCATTTGCTATCATGATTAGATCAACATATTGCAAGAAGGAAACCAAAGCTCAATAGACAAGGTATACATTTTTTCATAATCCTAAACAAAACTTATATCTAATTTCTAATTAAGTCTATATTTAGCAAATTTTCATATATATATATATATATATATATATATATTCTCCACAACTATACTCTAAACTCGATTTCCATTAAACTAAAAAGAAACCTAACTTTATCTTTTATTCTATCTTTTTCAAAGTCTTAACTATATTAATCCAAAATACAACTATTTCCCCATTTTACTATCTTAATCAAAACTTAACTATATTTATCCCAAAATATATCTATTGACCCAAAACACTACATTTTCCAAATTATAAACATAAAAAATATTTATCGAATCTTTCGGCAAATTTACATATGCAAAACTATTAACACACACACACAATATATATATATATATATATATATATATATATATATATATATATATATATATATATATATATATATATATATATATATATATATATATATTTATTTATATTTATATATATATATATAACACTATAAAAATATTAACAATCTATATACAACAACAAAATTTATTTATTTATAATTTTTTTTTAAACTGCACACGGTGGGAGGCTCCCCACCGCTGTGGGCAGAGGTGGGGTATCCACCCTCATGGGTGCCCACACCACCCTAAAAACTCAATCAAAAAAAAATTATTTGCAAGCAATAAAATTTTACAAACAGAGTTTAAAATTCATAATTTAAATATATATATATATATATATATATATATATATATATATCAAAACAACCCACAAAGACTGACAAAAAAAAATTGCTACGGGGATGAAGAAGAAATTATAATCTTTAGAACAGAAATCAACAAATTATACAAAACAAGGTCACAAAATTGAATCTTTCCAACCCAGATTCATATAAATTCAATAACCCAAATCCCATGATCAGACAATCCAATAATACCAATTAACATTTTTTTTTTTCTCAAACAATCAAATTGAAATCATCATAGTAAATCATATAAGTAGATTTTTATTCAGATTGAAAGGAGATTTAAACATGCAAGAAGAAAGAACCGGAATTCACTACCTTTAAACGCTATCCGAAAAAGAAAATAGAGCAAATCCAATAATCGCAAGGTTCGAAAACAGTGTTCTCCAAACCAAAATATTCAAACAATTCCCCCAAAATTCGTTTTCCAAGAGCTAGAATTTTCCCCCAATTTCTTCTACCAAAACCCATAACCAAGAGAGAAAAACATATGCAAAAAAAGAGAACCCAAAACTTCATGGCAAAAACTCCCCCTTCCTTCCAAAAAATAAACCCCCATAATAATAACTCTCCTTTCAAAATGTAACTCCCACAATTATCAACAATTATCAACAGGCAAAGAATCTTATTAATTAATTGTTAAAAATATTTATTTATGTAACTCCCACATGCACATGCAAATAATTTAATTCTAAAAACAAATAAAATGATAATTATATTATTTAATGAATTGTAAAATGATAAAATTCATTCTAACATAATCCCCTTTTAAATAACCAAATAAATAATCAGAAGTCTAATAAACATTAAAAAAATTCAAATATTAAAGTAACTTAAATTTATGAACCCAACAGATTTAATAATAAAACGTTACAAAATTTTACTTTTATTTATTAATTTAATTAATCTCTAAATAAACAATTAGATATAATTATTAATTCCTCTACAAGAAATTTTAGTAGTTAAATACTTAAATTATCTAACTCAACAATTTTAATTTAACAAAACATTGCATGGATTTTCCATTCATTAATCTATCAAAAGAATTAATATTAATTTTCTTCTTAACACGTTAACCACAACAATACCCTGGAATAATAAACTGTGAAACATGAAGACAAATGTACAGGACCGAACAACTACAAAACAACAAAATAAGATCACCTCACATAAGTCTCGTTCTGTAGGAATGATGTTACAGCGGGATCTGACTAATAACTCCAATTTCCACGTTACCATTGGGGCAAAGAGCACACTCAGACCTGAAGATTCAGGTGGAGTCAATGCTCTGTACCTGCACCCCTGCATCACCGAGAAAACACACATACTTGCATCTAACATATACAAGCACACTGGTGGAGGAGAGTCATGACAGTCTATGTCCCTCTGAAGTGGGTGACAGAAGATCATCCCCTCACACCTCATACAGACTCATACCCATACATGTAAACGAACACAAGAAATATCTCATACTTAAAGAAGAGATGTGTCCAAGGTTAGTATATACACATATAATCTAACATCTAACCATCCTTCAAGATAAAATGCATAACCAATCATAATAAAAAACCATCACATAAGAGAGTATCATCCAATCACATAAAGCACCGAAGAAGTCAACCAGAGTCAAACTAAGTTAAACGGATACTGATCGAGGGAGGGGCATTACAAGCAATAAAGCATGAAATCAATATTATCAAATGAATAATCAAAGCAATTATACATTATATGAGTCCATATTGCTCCATTAATAAGCATGTGTGAATGTATTACCTAAGCATGTGTGAATGTATGGTAATATGTTAAATGCTCTACAATCGCACTAACCTTATGACAGCGCAATAAGCACAAGTTTGCAACTATAATAATGATTGTAGATGGTCCAACGAAATGAGGGGTCATAGATTTATAGTTGATATTTAGGAGTTAACTAATTGCATAAGTTAACTCACTACATGAACATATGAAGTGATTTGTGTGAATAAGTTGAGTCTAAAAGTAAGTCGACTAATGTGATGAAGGTGAGTGAGAAATAATTAGAAGAATTAAATAATTTAAGTCATGCATGATGAAAAATAATAAAATATTTTTTTATATTTTTTTTATAAGAAATAAAATTTAAAGACAAATAAATAAATTAAAATCATGTATTTAATTGTAGAGGAATAATTAGTTAATGTGGACTTTAAATATTAATTAACATGTGTGAGTAAAGAAAATGGATATATTAATTAAATAATAAAAAGTGTGAAAGAAAATGTATATTGGTGGATTAAACAATTAAAGAAGAGGGAAAATTTTGAATTTATTAATTAAATAATGGAAAAAAATTAATTTATTAATTTATAAACTAAAAATTATTTAATTAAAATATGATGAATTAACTAAATTATTTAAATTATTTAATTATAATTGATTAAAAGATGAAATGTTAGCTATAAAATTAATTAATATCAACAAAGGAATCTAAAGAGATATCACAACAAAACACCTTAGGTGTTTACAGTTACCGATATATTATATACTTTCTTTGACAAAGAAAGTGGCATCACATAGGGGAGAGGACTGAGTAGTTGAGCGCTATCCAATTGTTGTCATAGTAGTTGAGCGCTATCCAATTGTTGTCATAGGGGAGAGGACTGAGTAGTTGAGTGCTATCCAATTGTTGTCATAGTAGTTATTGATTTAATACCCATACTTGTTGATTTAATGTCCAATTTTTTTAACAACATGGCACCAATGGTTATGACTTCAACACCCATAATTGAATGAAATGTACCCTTCGTTGTAAAAAGCAACCACTCATATGATGTCACATCAGCTGCACAAATATGGCGGTCCCTTAAGCACGACTATTGGTCTCACTTTTTGGGGGGCTGTTTTGGACACCTTGGCAAAATGCATGCTGATATGACATCATATTTGATTATGTGGCCCTTAAACCTTAGTAATAAGCAGGGGACTTGCCAAGTAAGCTGCTGCAAAAAATTGGGAGCGATATAAAATTCCCACATAAGATTTTGAGCAGCGTGAAGTTAAGCTGCTCAACTAATGGGTCCTCTCCCATAGAGATACTCTTCCCAAATCCAAATATCCAAATATGGAGTTTTCACAATTTTATAACTTCAAGGAATCACAATATCAATGCTCAATATCAATGCTCATTAGGACATGTACAAGAAGGATGCCTACACATACTATTTGATTTACTCGGTTAAGCCAAAGAAACCAGTTGAATGACTTAACTTTTCGTATGATTTGTTTGTAATTGAGACCAGAAGTTTACATCCGGACACCAAGAAATATAAACTGAAGCATGATTGTACATCATGAAGAACGACCGATTGCAGAAGTCAAGTCAGACAGAGAAAAGAGTTATTTTTCAAAGAAAATTACTAACATTAGAAAAAGCTGTAAAGAGTCCCAAGGAAAAGACTAGGGAAGCAGAATGTGATCCGAACAAGATAAAATTGTACATAGACAGCAGGCCCACCAGTAACCAATTGAACATTGAGATGGGTCAGAAATTGAATTTTGCTTTCATATCCAAACCCATTGAAGATTTCCTTGTTAAAAAAAGCCATAGTCTGACAGTGATTGAATCCTGTTATGTTTCTTTCAATACACCATCAAAAAGATAAAAGTCTTGAGTAGCAACGGATGCATGTCATTTGTTGTTGCCAAGCCATTGTAATATGAGGAGAGAATGGAAGTGCAAAAACTCATTAGCTACACATGAAAAAAAGGAAGCATCTGTTGAAACCGTTCGAAAAACTTTTGAGAAATTACATCTTTCCATTTTTGTCTTTTATTTTTCAGGAGTAAAAGAATTTCAGAGGAAGACGACGCATGTTCTTTGCTCTTATACTGGCAGAGGTATGGGGACCATTGAGAGTTCGTTGCTCTAACACTAGTTAAGCTACCATTAGGGTGGGAGGGGCCACAACTTCCAAATCAGTCAGCCAAATAAAATGAGGAAATGAAGAGACAAATTTGGAAGCTATTAGAAAGGAGCTTATCCAAGAAAGTGTGAGATTGTATGCCTCTAATTCACTTAACCTCAAATAAAGGGGGCAACTGGTACAAATCTATAAGTTCTAGAGCTTTGTAATAAAACTGATAAATAGGGATAATCTGTACCTTGGATTGAATAATATTTTGGATTTTCAGGAGCAACAGAATGTTTAGAGATTTGTCAAGTGGATAATATATTAGATAAGGATCCTCCAAGAAGAAAAGGAGTAGAAGACTGCTAACACAAATGATGTGATTGTGCGAGTGGCTTGTAATGCCATTTGGAGTCTGGATCTTCAAATGCTCTGGGATATTTATAAAAGCCATGAATCACGTAATCAAAGAGAAAAGTTGTCTTTATACAATTCAATGACATCAAAGTATTGCTCAAATCAGGAAACCCTAATCTAGAAAAAATTTGTAGGAAGTTTTCATCAGGGATGATTGTGATAATTGTATACATTTGATGCAATCATTATAGAGCAGAATTCTGTTAGGACTTGGCACTCAGGCAGCATACATAAGTTATGTCACTTAAGGGAAAGCATTAGAGGGTCCCAAACGAAATTATAAAATAATGATTGCATCCCATCAATTATTTCATTACATTAGCATTAGATTCTTTCTGCATTTTTTATGCAATGTTCTTATCTGCATTCCCATCCTACACTACAAAAATATCCCTTTCTATATTTAGATCTTATTGAAATCATATTTCCATTCTATAAGCATACTCTATGAAAGGATGAGAATAATTCTCCCAGGATCTGAAAGATCAGTTTCTGCAAACTGTAACGCTATTGGAGGTGTGTTAAAGTAAGGAAGCAAGGATTATACACTATTTCAATAAAAAACTAAATTACACTGAAAAATGCTAGTAGTTCAATTGGTGGTATTGGAAATGCTGTCTCCTATATGGGGAATTTTATATTGTTGAAAAATCATCAAGCCCTCAATTATATTAATTTTCAGTTAGCACTGAAACACACACACACACATGTATAATGGTGGTAATGTTTAATTAGGTGAAAAGATCATGCATACAAGTAAAATACAAGCAATTCTGAGTTACTTCCATGAATATTCCTTTATAATTACAGGGTTAGTTGACCACAAATCTTTATCACATGTACAACAATGAGGCATTGCCAAAATGACGTTTATGACCTCTCATGTATTTTGAGTTTCCCATTGTCTTGTAGATCATGTCAATAATCAACATCATCCCATCAACATAGTACTGGCTGTTGTTTATATAGAGTTATTCTTTAGACTTTGTATATTCGGCACATATGTGAGAAATCAAATGCTATTGCAGATGCATCCACAGTGTCACCTCCTTGTTACAATAAGAAATGAGATGGCCTTCAAAACTTTAAGGATATGCATGTCACTAATGAATTTTGTGCTAACGTTGTTGAGTTCTATTGTAATCTGATCAGTACCAAAGAAAAGTCTTCATGAATAATCTTAAGTGGGGTGGATTTCTCCTCTGAAAAACACTCAAGCATTTTGCTTGAGTATTTGTACATGTCAAGTGAGAAAAAATGAATTAAAGACCAGTAAGCTAGAGGAAAATTTTGGTAGAGATTAAACTTTTAAATCTAGTAGGGAAGTTCTATCGCATACATGAAGCAATGTGAATAGGTAAGTGATCCTTTTGTCGAGCTTGTCAAGTTGTCATGGGAGTTGTGTAAAATAGAGGGTTATATAAACCACTACAATTACCAAAACTACCTTGGATTGCTAGCACCATGGACATTGTTTTGGGGCTTCCATGAACTCCATGAAGAAATGACTCTTTTGTTTGTTATAAATCAAATTTCCAAAATGATTCATTTCTCTCCATGTATGTTAAGGAGACAACCATAAATCTGATTAAGACTGCACTTCTGCACATAATCTTTTTGTCCAGCCTTGCACCATTGTTCACTTTTCTCCAATTGTGCACCTCTTTATAAGTGCACACTTGGCATCCTTACACACTCTACAACCATGCACCCACCTCAGTGTGTGCCTAGTAACTTCATTGACAAGTCATCTTCGTGACTCGCACTAAATATTAGCCTTGAGTCAAGGCCACCCTTTGCTAAGTCCAGTTTTCCAGCCAAATACCAATCTATATCCAAGTCTTTCCAACATGAACCTGTGTCCCGTTACACAGGTATCTTGGACATTAGACCATTATATCAGTTGCAAAACGGGTTGAAAGTTGAAACATTTCAGTTCTCCAGACAGCCAACCTTATAGATCATAATCATTGATGTATCCAACCAGTTAAGTTCTCCAGTTCAAAGTTTTCTTTAAAGAGCTATGGTTTATATTATATAGTATTCTTCTGCTCTTAAGTCTCCTTATGTGTATCCTGTTATGAGTTATTTTTCTTATTTAACTTTTCCACGTTATCATCCCACTCCCATAGCCAATCTCTCATGCTTCGTGGAATAAATATTAATCTTGCATTGGATATGTCATCCCTCAGATACAATCACGGATCTGAACTAGTGGCATGAAATCAAGCTCTGGCTGAAAGTTGTTTAATGACTACAAGATAAGAGCACAGGAAACTTGGAGTCTGACTCACAATCCATCTACCTTCATATATGATCTGCAGTTTTGTATGGCTTACCTAGAACAAAGCTGACTAGTCAAATATGCCCAAACATGTAAATGAGATGCTTGAACAAATGAAATGGAGTCACAAACAAGATATGTACAATCGCCTTGTTGAGGTCTTTTAGCAAGCTCCATTTTCCAGACAACTCCACAAATCAAGCAAGCTCGTGCTGTTTAAATGTTCAGATCAACTTGGACATTTTAAGGTGAAATAGTTGTTGATCTTTTGAAAAGTCTAGATTCAAAAACTTGACTTATATAACTCAATTAATTTCTTCACGAATGCTAAGAAGATTAAACTGACGGAGCTCAAACTATTGCCAATCGTCAATTAATGGCAGGAGAGGGGATGTATAAGGAAATTGCCGAGAAAAGACCCAATCAAAATGTGGACCAATGCAAGAATACACATTCCATGCTATAGCTACTAAGCCCAAATTCCCAGCCCTCGAAATCTTTATGACTTTCACAAATTGGAAATGCCTCAAGCCAAATAACCAAAGAGTGAAAATGTTTCATATCAAGACTCTTGGAGATGACTACAGTCTCCCAGCTAAAATTATAAATTTCCGTAAAGCTATGCAAACAAAGATTCCAAAGAGAATTATAGCAAGCAACACGACTCCCATAATTCTGGTGCCAAACCTTGCTTTAGAAGGCGGTTTCAATACCAAAATAGCCAGTCATACAAAGAATATTAGCAAAATTAGTCAATATAAAAGTTAAAACCCATCCATATACTGACAAGAAAGCACAAAACAAAACCAAAACCAGGTGGTGTATTCAATAAAAAACTACTAGGCAGTCTGATCATAAACGTCACACTCAAAAATCTCTCTTGGTGAAAGTTTACACTGCATCATAAACGTTACATTTCTGTCCAAGTTAAACCAGAGTATTCAAAGCGGACAAGCACCTCTTCCATACACAAATGTGGGTCAAAGGTCTATCTCTAGTTCTACAATTCATAGTAGGCAATGGCACTTACAAAAGACTCGTTTCTGAATGCTAATAACAGATTGCGCCTTAGCCATATACCATACCCACAACCATATTCCGTCTATTAGCATCAACCTTGTATGGTATCACCTAGTATAACACAATCTCCAGTATACAGTGCAGAAATTCAGGGATAAATTTGCTTATTTTGTGGTTCCTCATTGATGTTTGTCACTGCCCCATTGACTACCCTTTCCTCGGGGCAAGAAATTGTGTGGAAGCCTAGACCACAGTTACAACAATCCAAAAGTTCAGCGTGTTATAAAAGGGGAAAGTTTGCCAAAGTCCACAATTTAAGAAGATATTTGACACTTAAAAGTTTATAACACACAAAATTATGCATAATCACAAAAGACCAAAAATTTTAAATAGAAGAGACTCAATGTCCACTTTGAGTACTCGCAGTATATTTAAAATCTCATGCATCATACTATCATAAGAAATTTATAAAGTGATGCTAGCTTTCGAGTCTCCATAGTCAAGGCCGTAGGGTCTTTAGCATCTAAAATGACAATTTAGACATCCTCAGAATCATTGCCTGCTGGCAATCCAATTTGGATAGCTAATACAAGAACGCCAACATGCTACATCAATGCATCTATACTTTATGATGATTAGTATATCTTATCATGATTTTCAAAGAACATGAATTGATGATGAGATAAAAAAGAAACATCATGTACACAAGCTGGACAACAGAGATTTTGAAATAACAGTGAGGTTTGATGCCATCGTCAATACATTAAATATTTGATCATAAGTACATTACTCTGATAGGTTCCACCCTCCGGAAAAGTTCAAGGTTCAGACACAATTCTTGATGTTTTGCCAAATATTGAAGTATGAGACTAAAGGATTCCCCCAGTCCTAACAAACAAAAAGGTGCCTCTCATTAGCTCAAAACAGTGTTACAAACTGAACTAAGGAGGTTTATAGTGAATGATTCCTAAGGCACAAGCATACAGAAGGTTTTACAAATGGTAGCCAGCTAAGTGGGTCTGATTGTGGGGAAAACTCCATGGTTAAACATGATTGAGATAGAGGAGTACTGGGATGAGTGACCTCCCGGAAAGTTCCAAATCTTCTCCCCTGCAAGCAACACCTAGATGCAATGAGTTGCTAAGTGGACCATCCATAGTCATGAGAGATGGGTTCTTGTTAACCACTTCTCATGGAAAATGGATCAATAAATATTGATTCAAAACTACACAGCTGAATCCAAATAAATCATCCCATGGTTTCATCCACTGCTAATAACATCACTCAGTTGAAAATATTACAAGCTGATCAAGCATTCACATAAATGTATCTTATTTATGATCAGACTGCAGCAAAATTAAAAGATCGCTTCAACAACACAAAATCATCTGCAGCAGGCCCATTCAGCAAAAGCAAATCAATTTATTAATCAGCAGGCACATAAACATTTTCAAGTCAGCCTCAGAAGTTCCACGCCACTATGAAATGAGACACTCTATAGCCCAATCCAAGTTCGTCAGTCAAATGCTCTACAGTTTTGCTAATCTGTCTTGGAGTACAATGAGCTCAAGTAGCAAATTCAACAACTTCTTAATAAAAGGGCATGTCCAACCAAGCTAATCATCATGTGGAAGCTCCAATGTTTTTGTATCACAGTCAAAACATGCAGACTTCCTATGAGCACTGTACATTAAACAAAATCATTTTGCCAAGAACCACCATCCCCTTCCATGCATTAATGATCTTCTTGACAGCCTTAGAGGTGCCAAGTACTTCACCAAGATTGATTAGACAATATCACAAGTCCAATTGACCTCAATGATATTTAGATTCCGAATCCAAGCAAGTTCTCTGAGTGGTTAGTAATAACTTTTGGACTCATTACTGCCCCCATAACCTTTGTGTTCCTAATTAATCACATACTTAGGCCATGCAAAGATCGCTTCAGTGCTATCTAGTTGGATGGCATTGCTTATTTACCAAAAAAAATAAGAAGCATCTGTGCCAAATCAAACATGTACTTGATACTCTGCTAATACAAGCTCTTTGCCAACCTTTTCCCATGAAACGAATTTCTTATCACGGCTGCACTGTCAATGAGTGGAATGTACAAGTTGACCCAAAGAAAATACATGTAATTCATAAGTAGACTATGATGCAATACCTCACAAAACTTCACAGCTTCTTAGTACCACCCAACTATTACAATTTAATCTCTCCTTGACTTCTTCCACATCACCTTAGCCCCCTCTATCAATTTATGCACAACAGCACACCAATGTTCAAATAATACTAATTCAATGGTGAATCGTGAATGTACTTTAATAAGAGATGTTTTGCATCATATATTGGTGACTTCAACTATTTTGAATTATGAATTAGTATTAGGAACACATAAATATAGGCTTATCCTTGGTCATCTTCAAAACAACAATTTATTACCTACTTTTCTCTACGCTTACAAATATGTTTTTCTCTATGCTTACAAATATGCGTATTCCCCAAGGGGATTTGCAAGGCTTGAATAAAGGAAGACATGATGCATGTAAAGGCCTTGAAATTCAAGAATAGGAGATCTACTAGCAAAGCATACAAAGTTATAGGAGGTCCCCCGCATTTGTCACTAGGGTTTCTTTTATCCTACTTGGCTCCTAATCTGTAAACTCTCAAATTGCAGTAGAATAAACGAATCAAACTTATTTATTTGAATGTTCTACTCTATTTATAAAAAACGAGTTTTAAGAGGGATGGGTGTTGCTTAAAATCAAAAAAGAACATGCTAGAAATGAAATAAGTGTAAAAACCCCGAAGGATAAAAAACCAGCTTGGCAGCAACAATAGCTCATCTACCTGAATGTTATTAATTAAAGAACAAGTACAAATAATGAATACAACTCAAGTTGTTCATTAACTACTCTGTCAAGCCTATTACAACCTATGAACAGCCAAATCCTCTTCTTCTTGATCAATACAACATTCCAATCTTCCCTTTCACGTGTAAAACATGCTCTCCACCCCCTATATATAGCTATTGGTACTATGTAGTGTTAGAGCATCCTCTCAAGCCTTAGAAGAATCCTCTCAAGACTGGCTGCAAAAAGTTGGCCTACTTGTTTCAGCTTTTGGTTTTCACCAATTAAGGTCAAAACCACAATTGCGGGTTTGACCAAGATCAACTCTGTTAGACAGTTCAAATAACCGGAAGACAACTAAGAGGGGGAGGGTGAATCAGTTGTCACAGATTACCAAAACCATCAGCAATTTAAACTTTAATACTGGAACCCAAAACATTAATACCGAAATAGCAGTTAAACCAATTCAGCATAAACAATAATCACAAAATAAAAACCATCCGCAAAACACCAAGATTTGTACGTGGAAAACCGGGTAAAGGGAAAAACCACGATGGGAAGCCTACCCACAGTCAGATAATACTTCTGTAGTAAGTATGTGAATTACAATTGAGGGGTTTGCACTTGCAAGAAGGCCAACAGCCTAGAGCGCACTGCTCATCACAAAAGGAGTCTCACTGACTACATATAAATCCAGACTACAATCCGAAGAAGTGTTGAACTGTAAAAGATAGCATCTCCTATGCCTGAGTACAGTTCCGGTTAAGCTCAATACCGATTCTCCAATGATCGACCAACTCCTCTGCCTAAATGATATTACATTATTCGCACATTACATTTCTTGACCATGACTTCTAACATAACCATGATGATCTACAATGAGATCTTACATCTATATATACAAACCCTCGACCATAAACAATCAGGTTGGCCACCAAATAATAAACCAATTACATAATTACAAACCATGTCGGTCTTAGACCAAACAAATAATATCCAACACCTAGGACATCCCGAAAATACATCAAGAGGTCCAATCCACACGTTACATTAAAGTCGGTCCATAACCTAGATCAACCGGGACCCAATATAGGTCCACACACTACAGCAATGATCTCCATCCGCCAAGTCTCGAACATGATCACCAACAACATCCTGGAACTCCACCAAAAGCTGCACCAACACCACTTATGCAATTCACCAAAGATCTTCATCAAAAGCTCTGTTGGTGAAACCTTCGTCGGAACCAGAAACTAAGCTTCTAAGCAAAACAGGATAGTATCCGATCACCAGACCAAAACCAACTGACCGAATATGAGCATGAGTATCATGAACAAGCCAATTCCATCACCAAACTATACCGGAGCCTACCGGATCATGTCGGATCCAAATCAACCAAAAACTACTCATCCTACCAGGACCAAAAGGGTGTCGGTAAAGCATCCAAACAACCAGTGTTGGCATTAATGACAAAACATCAATGCAACACATAATCAATTCCACCAAAAGGCCAACAAACTCTGCATCATACTTTGCCTTTTCCTGCACCTTATGGATCAACTCCACTTAATATCATCTTTCCACGAGCACTCAAACCTAGGAGATTAATGAGCCAACAAGTTCACCCAAGGTAATCAACTCTTTGCTCTATTCTCTTTGCTCTATTCTTTTCATTTTCAGGGTTTTATTCTATTGCATGCCAATTACACATTCACCCAAGGTAATCAACTCTTTGCTCTATTCTTTTCATTTTCAGGGTTTTATTCTATTGCATGCCAATTACACATTTACTCTATTGCCATTCAATTTACACTACCCTACTTTGTTTATCTTATCAACCTTACATATATCCCCTGACTTATTGTCACATCTACTGATTTGACATTATACTCTCCTTCTGCCCCTTCCGGTTTTTATTCACGAATCGCATTGGTATCACCTCCCCTCCTGCCTTGGTTTAGAATAGTAGGTGCCGGGGGGGATTATAGCAGCTACTCATCGCCTTGCACGATTTCCTTTAAGTGGCTAAAGCCTTTTACCATATCTTAATGCATAAAACATCTACTGTCATCCTTCCACAAAGGACACCCTCCACAAATCACAGACTTCCAACTCAGCACTCATCTTAAGTCCACACCTTTCAAATGTAGACTCACACCCAACCGATGTGCACCTCTTGCAAAGTAGACCATAACATAAATTGCAATACCAAATGGAAGTTACACCATTTCAATTCGCCATCCAACCAATCTTATTGATGTTAATTGTTTTATTATGTATCAAGGTACGTGAATTAAGATAAGTTGAGTTCTCCTTATTTCTGGATTTCTCTTTAATAAAGTATAATTTTTAATAGTTATCTAATCTATGCTTCTTTCTTATATTCACTGAGTTATGAGTTCTCAGTTATTCCACATTGTAAAGGTGTGAACCTACTCACTTAGGCAATCTCTCATGCTTTTTCCATGGCTATAACAAATTGAGGCTTGCATTCTACACATGATGGATCCAGCTCAATGAAAATACAAGTGATGGATGCACCAATTTCTACCACTGGCAAGTTTCATGCTTTTGCCATGGCTATAACAAATTGAGGCTTGCATTCTACACATGATGGATCCAGCTCAATGAAAATACAAGTGATAGATGCACAAATTTCTACCACTGGCAATTACTTTTTCTTACTTATGCGCGCCAGAAATGGAATTTCTAAGCTTTATGGAAAGCTCAAGTTTCTGTTCTTAGTGATATCAGTAATGAGAAAGGATCCAACTTGGCTGTGTTCTGCCTTTGCTTAAAATTCACTCCTTAATTTAGACTTTCTGAGATTTTTTTGTTGAATGAGTGGTCATACCGAGGTCCTGCTTAATGCAGCTTTGCAGATCAATTTAGAAGTTAAATTTATCTAAATGAAACAAACTAGAGAGATTCAAAAGCTGCCAAACATGACATCCAGGTATTTTATAAAAGCTACAAATCATGGAAGTCAAAACACTAATATCGATTTCTAAATGTAAATCTAATTATAATTTTATTTTGGCAGGCAAAATGAAACTTCTTAAACCCATTTTTGTCAATAAACGGCTTTCAGAGTGTGTATAATTGTCAAAAACTCGGCAGCCTTGAAGCAGACTCGGGACTTGAAAAAAATACTGCAAAACTTAGGCTAATTAAAAAATATAAATAAATTCATAAAGTAAATTTAAGTAGCATGCGAAATACTGTTAAAAAAGCCTCCAAAATTAACTAGAAAATGGCTCAAATACTAGGCAAGGAAAAAAAATTGAAAAACAAATTAAAAAATAAAAATGAAAACTTGAAAAAGGAAAAAAGAAAAAAAAATTCTGCTCGCTGGCAAGTTTTTGAAACAGAGTCACTGGTACTCGCCAAAAATTTCGCAGAGAAGGCAAAAGTGTGCGAGTACTCGCCAGAAACTTGACAAAAAAGACAAAATTCTGCGAGTACTTGCCAGAAGCTCACCTGCAGTGTTTCTGGTGAGTTACTCAGCAATCTCATCCCTCTTCGGACTATTCCTTCAGCTCAGAAGCTAAACCTGTGAAGTTCGAATCAAGCAGAAAGCATACCTGACAGTATTTGAGCTTGGGTTGTCATCATCATGTCCCAACTTCATACTAGACCATGGCATGCTGAACAAAGTTAATATAATAATGATATGGTTACTTTAGAAGCTAGTTCATCAAATACAATCTAGCATTTTGAATCCACTTATGGTCTCTGTCATCAATAATTTCTTACCATTTCTTATCTCCATGATTTAGTTTTCTGACCTGCTTTTCTTTTAAGAAAATTATTTAAAATCAAAATACTACCAAACATGCTAAGAACAATAATTTGCTTTTGGCATGGACTGAACAAGAAATAATTATTTCAATGACTTTTCTCTACCAAAGGAGGAACTTTTTTCAAGTAGGCATGTAAGGTTAAAAAAAGAAACAGAGAAGAGAACAGGTGCATGTCAAATCTACATATTAGAAAACAAACTGCTGTTGAAATTGATTGAAAAAGCAAGAATGCACCACCAGAGGGGCTGTTGAAAATAATCATTTTTAAGCCAATACATGAGCAGCTTTGAAGCATACTGGAGAACCCAACTCTCCAAAGGCTAGCGCATAATATAAATGCAATGTATCAGTGAAAAGAGAAAAAAAAATTGGGCACTTGCCCATCCGAAGCATGTGATTATTCTTTCCTTGAGAAGGCTTTGGCAGGGAAGGTCCTGGAGATGCCTCCATAACTCTTGAAGCGGATGGTTTCATCAAATGGGCCCTCAACTGTGATATCCCCAACAGGAGCCCATACCGAGTACTCTTTGGCCTTGACACCTGACACATTCTTAAGCTTCTTGTCTTCCACATATGCCCTCACTTCTTCATCAAAGCTCACCAGCCTGCCGGCTCGTTTGAAATAGTGTTGGGTTTTCTTCTTTTGTTTGATCCACACCAGCCCTGTACTCTTATCAAACCCACATTCCTTAATGTCCTTGAGGGGCAGCAACCCACCTGGCAATCCAAGGGACTCTAATAGGTCTGCTGATTTGGGTATGCACACTTCGTCCCCTGTCATCACCACAGGCCCTTCTTCTTGTTCTTGCATCAGCCCTTCAAAAAATGCCGAAACAGAAGAAGAGGACTTTGCCATGGGCTCCAAATAACTATTTTATAGCAGGGCTGAAACCAAAAAGAGGCTTTCCAGTAGTCTGGATACTGGAAGGGAACTCAAACTAGAGCAAGCCTGAAATTTTCACTCTATATAGATGAACATGGTATCCTGGATCCAAATTCAGCGTTACATCAAGGAAAGAATCATCGGCACATAAGGAAGCCTTCTCAACACGCCGTGAAACAAGGTCAAAAAAGCCTAGAATTGAAGAAATGGTTCACTTCCCCCGCAGACAAGGCAAGATTCCACAATGGTCCCCGATACCTGTTGTCTAATCATAATGTATAAGAGATACGTTTCCAATCATGTTTCCTTTTAATGCAAGAAAGAGAGAACTGTAAAATGGGTAGATGAGTAGTTGTGCCGAGTAGGAAATGCACATTACGGCTATGAAGGCAGAAAAAGGAGCAGCAGGAGCGCGCGGACGGTGGGTCATGCATATGTGACGGTGGCAGTGCTTTACACACTTAGGCAGACGTGTTTACTTGGATTTTGCGGTGGGTCATGCATATGTGACGGTGGCAGTGCTTTACACACTTAGGCAGACGTGTTTACTTGGATTCTTTGAAAATAATATTTTATTGAAAAACTACCCAACTGAAAAGACATCTTGATACGGAGCTCTATTAGGATTTCTAAGGTTATGGACCTAAAGGGAGTTATACGTCAAATTGGTTATATTAAAAAAAAAAATTAGTCTATATGGGTAGTTTAGTTGATTAAGGGTTTTAGGTTCATGTAGGTCTCGAGTTTGATTCTTGCTGGCCAATCTAATTTTATGTGTGGGGCTTGTGGGCGATTGTGCACATTCCCCTCTAAGTCTTGCCTCTTCTTGTACCTTCGGCACCCTAACTTGGAATTGATGGAAAGGGCTTGTGGGTGATTGCGCGCATTCCCCTCTAAGTCGTGCTTCTTCTTGTCCCATCGGTACCCTAGCTTGGAATTGATGGAAAGTGATGCAAGGATACCCTTGACATAACAAAAAAATATATATGTTTTTATTAAATTTTTATTTGATCTAATAAATCATATAAAAATAATAGTAATTGTATATAAATAGAAATCAATATAATCTATTGAATTATTATATTTAAGCTAAGTTGGGGCTTTGGTCCTAGCTCGTCGGGTCGTGGATTGCAACTTAAGGTGTGGGTATGCTCCCCATGATCTTGAGTTCGAGTCCCCGGCTGTGTTAACTCTACCTCCAGATTCCACGATAGTGAATATAAAAAATTTGAAGAAATTTTGTGTGAATCATTTATTCAAGTGAAATATAGATTTGTGTGAACCACTATTCATGAAATAAAGAAAATGAATTTGGCTCAAAAAATATGCAATTGAATCTTGGTATTAATATTGTAGCTTGACACATTGTGAAAATATTTCATACTTATCGATTGATGAAATAAAGGAGCTCTATGATGATGATTCACAAGGCAGAACACTTATTGAAGGTTTTGTGAATGGGATAGCAAGATAAGTGGGCTTGACCTTAGAGAAACTCCATGGTTAAGTATGTTTGAGTTAGAGTAGAATGGGTGGCATCTCAAGAAGTCTTAATGCTTCACCCTTTTGAGCATCACTTAGATGCAATGAGTGTTAGGTGGACTATTCATTTTCAAAGTATGTTTGATTTAGAGTAGTATCGAATGGGTGACATATCGGGAAGTCTCGATGCTTCACCCTTTTGAACATCACCTAGACACAATGAGTGCTCGGTAGACTATTCATTCTCATGAGATGGGTTTGTGTGAACTACTCTACTCATAAAATATGAAACAATGAATTTGACTCAAAAACTATTCAATTGAGTTTTGATATTAATATCATAACTTAACATGTAATAATTATCATACTTTATCAATTAAAACATCTCATTTTGAAAATATATATTTCAAATTAAAACATTTAACTATAATTCTATATTATCTTTAATAATTTATATAAAATATTTTTTCATTTAACACAATTTTCTTCATATTTTTTTTTAGACAAAAATCTTCAAATGCAAGCACAACACCATTGAATTTGACCCAATATTCAACTCCTCCTAAAACAATGGCCTAATTTTATTTTTTATATTTTTTATTTATTTGACCCATTAAAATATCCTCCCATTTTGTTGAAAAAACACCGACAATAGGGAGAAATTTTAGCTTTAACATGTCACATCCCCGTGCTTGTGCTTTTTTTTTTTTTTCAAGCCCTTGCGAATTTTAAGTTGTCCATATTGTTAGTTTTTCACATTTTCTAGCCACTCTTCGTGAAAGACACTTTATTCTAAGAATCTCATTGTTATTATTGCAAGGAAAACGACTTTATTTTGGTGAAGAGTTTTTTTTTTTTAATAGGAAAAAATGTGCAAAATAAAAATGCAAATTTTATAACGACTCTAGACATAAAGGTAACTGAATTATCAAAGTTACAAGGAAATTGTCAAATTAACATATGAAATTAAAGGCAAAATTATTTAAAAGTTCATGTATATTTTCAAATGAAAATATTTGTAACTAATTTCTTTATAAGACTTATGTAATGTAGTTGTAACATCAATTTTTTTATAACATGAAGGTCTCATTTAAGGTTTTTGTAATTTATGGTTTTTCTTATGAAATTTAGATTCATGAGTTATAAGCATAGTTAATTTTTTCTTATTGATATTATATTTATGGTATATATAAAAAATATATTTATTGACAAGCATGATAAGGCAACACTCCTTTGGCATGTATTATGTCTAATGAGAATGCTAGGATGATCTTTCCACCTAAGTGTGTTAGTCTTGTTACCTGCCAGCTCTTTATTAGAGTTCATACAACTTGTAACAAAAAGCAACAATCAAGTAGTGGGTATATCTATCAAATACCTACCTTCCATACAGAACACAGATTTCATAGTGTTCAGCGTGCAATCAATGGTTTTGTCATAAAACGCATGTGTAGATACCTAAAATTGTCATGTCTAATTAAATAAATATTTTTATTTATTTAATTATTTTAAGCCTAATTCTTCTATTAATTAAATAAATCTTTATTTATTTAATTAATTCATGTATCCTCTTCTAGCCTTATTTCTCATTTAAATAAATACTTTTATTTATTTAAATTACCCTTTTCCTAAATTAAATAAATACTCTTATTTATTTAATTGGTCTCACTTCCTCTATTAATTAAATAAATATTTATTTATTTAATTAATTCATTAGCCTTTTCTACCCATGACACATGTCATTCATCTCTTAATTCCTACACTACCTACCCTCTCATTATTTTCTTATTTTCTCTACCTACCCTCTAATCCTAGCCGACCATTTATCTTTTACAACTCTCAATCTTATCCCTCCATTTCTTATAGTGTCTTCTATATAAGAAGATGCTTCCTTCATTATCAACCCTAATCGATCTTTGAAGCCTTCTAGCATTCGAACTTTCATATGCGATCAAGCTATCAACCACATTTACATTCTTTGTTGAGCTCTTGTGCACACATAAAATCTGAGAGCAAATATATCAAGCAAGATCAATGGAGATAGGAAGAATGGAGATTTAAACCCTATTGGACATGTGATGGTATAATCTTTGTGATTTTATTTGATTTGCATTGTCTTAGGTAATCTTCATATGTTATGGTGGATCTTTGTTGTTGTTAAGCTAGGGTTTCATGGTTGAATCCATTTAGTCTTTCAATATTGTTATTCCATTTTCACCATAAACATTTTGGCACGCCCGGTGGGACTCTTGTCCCTTTTGCATTTAACATATTTTGTTTCAGATTTTGTGTTTTTGAAGTTGCAGATCTGACATTTCCACGTCTGTGCATCTTGGAACCGCGTTTTTGTTTTTCTGTCGCATCTGTGACCTTCGTAATTGCGTTTGTGTTCGACATTATTTTATCTTATTTTGCAGATTGCAGGGTTGCGTCTCTATTTTCAAACCGCGTCTGTGAACCTCTCAGTCGCGTCTGCATTCGAGAGTCGCGTCTGTGTGATCTAGGCGCATCTGCGACAAATTTAGACGTGTTTGTGATTTTCTGCCGCATCTGAGTTAGGTTTAATCGCGTATGTGTCTCAGATCTTGCATTTTCAGTTTTTGATCCATTTTTGAGGCTTTATTTCGTCATTTGGATTTCAGATCTAGTTTATTTTGGGCTAACATCTTATGATCTAGCTAATAAAATTCGTGCAACTTGTCTTGGAAATAAATCGTCTTGTCGAAGGCCCCCATTTCATAGTCTTTTGGATCTAAAATTTACGTAACACATTTGCTTGCAGGAAGGGGTAATCATTTGAAACAACCCAAACTACTAACAAATCTTTGTTGCAGGATCTTGACAAGGGTTTTCTTTTGATCTTTATTGTGTGCCTTGTTTTCGTAGATTACCAAACACTTCAATTGGTACATTAAAATTGAACCAGTGTTTTTTGTGTCTTGAGCAATAGGCTTTTTTTTGTTTAATCTCTAGAGGGCATGTCTCCCCGTGTGGTCATTAGGACTACTAGTGAGGAGAGAATGACCCAAGTGGTAGTGAGGAAAACCCACCTCTTTCGAACCACTATAAATAACTGTATCCATGGTGAAAACCATGGGTAACATGTGTTGATTAGTTCATGCCGACACTATGTCTCCCCATAAACCCGTTTGATCAAATTTATTTGATCAGTTGTAGGGCGTAACCCCTACCGGCTGGGAGCCTTCTACATTTACAAAGCTGAAAGTGTCGCATGTATGGCCACACGAGCAGATGCCCTTACTAGTACCTTTTTGTTTTAGAAAAGCCAAAATCCTTCTAGTTGTTGGGGCAGGAGGTCGGACCTCTGGAGTGGCCCACACACATACGGTTCTTAGTAGAGATACAAAGTTCGCCATGGGGAGTTTTCGTGAGGACTGGTGCTTGGCTACCCAGAGAAGTGAGTGTCGAGGGTGGAGCCAGTGGGGTCAAGCATCTAAGTATCCACTCTGAATAGCGTAGCCTCGGGGGAAACCCCATGTGGGATCAACAACTATTGTCCTGGCCAACCATAAGAATTGTGCTTGTCTTATTTTAAACATTCAAACATTCAAGATCAAACATCAAAACATTGTGTTTTTTGTGTCTTCAAGTGTATGCAAAACATTTTTACATCAAACAACACACTTTTCTTTGAGTCATTTTGAGTCTAAACACTTACAAACATCGAGTCTTCATCAACATTGTGTCCTCTTGTCATGGAAAAATAGTCAAAAATTTAGATTTGGTCACAACAGCAACTTTACAAATTGGAAAAATTGCACTCAATTTCTAGAAACACGTCTGTGTCATTTAACCACGTCTGTGAAGTGCAAAAACGCGTTTATGTTATCCTAAAAAAAATTGCATTCACAAAATCTCAGAAACGTGTCTGTGTAGTGTTCAAACGCGTCTGTGTCATTTAACTGCATCTGTGAAGTATACAGGCACGTCTATGTTCAGAATTGAAAAAAGTTACAGTCCAGCAAACAAGAGCAATCAGTTTCAGAATTCTTGAGCTTCCTAAGTTATTTCTCTAGATTTTCATCTAGAATTCAGCCTATTTCTAGGTCTCACAAAGTTCATCATTGCTTTACACCTTGCATTACATTCACATTTGCCTAAACTTGAGTCAAAAGGTCACTTGCTTGTCCTCGTCTTACTTTGTCAACACACTACATACAACAACATTTTGCTAAGTGGTCCCTCATCAAGGTCTATCACCTTTGGGTCTCATTTGGTCTTACTTATAAGTCAAGATCAACTTACCTCATCAAGAGAAACTATCATCTCTTTGGAAGCCACACCTACTCTACTACATACATACTTGGTCTTACACTTTGGACATTGCAAGTACACCTCAGATTCATTTACATTCCATCCAGCTCTTGGTCTTTCATACTCTTTCCATTTTCATCTAGTCTCCCACATCTTGGTCAAGATCTAGTTCATGGTTGAAACTTGTTCCCAAAAATCTAGGAGAGAAACTAAAGAGGCTCAAGAGTCCGCAAACATGAGTGCCTATGAGTATGACAATGATGTCTTTTTCAATTCTGATCATACCACATTACCTGACATGGATGCCTATAAAAATATTCCAAATGTTGAGAAGATGGACACTACAAACAACAATGATACACACAATGACAATATGGACAACTTTTTCGTATATTCAGCAGAAGTGGAAGACTCCATTATGGATCCTCGTTTCAATCGATTGGTTGAGGAAATAATGAGGAGAGATAGACAATATTTCTTACAAGTGATGGTACAAAGTGGAGCCAAGATCCCTCATGATTTTGACATGTCTCAAATAATGGAAAATCAACTTTGCAACAACCTCACCTCAACATAGATCAAAGGAAGCCTAATAGTGGAGGCAATATAGGACCACATATTGTTCCTGAATCACCATCATCTTTGTTTCAAAAACCTGAGGTCCCACATACACATGGTCAAGCATATGATACTCACCTTCACGGACCATTATGGAAGTCTTATGCAAAAAAATATACTCAATCACATACCAATGCTAAGGACCAACCACCAAAGCAATTGGATATCCAAAGGCATGATCAAAATTTGGACACAAGGAAACCCTGTGTCAAATTTGGGGGCAACACACTAGAACAAACTCATGACATGCCTGTAGAGTATGGTATACATGGACAAAACAGATATTCCATTCCTCATCATGACTCTATGCCAAGTGGTCCATATACGCAGCATCATTATAGACCTCCTCCATATGAACATGTGTATGATTAGTGTCATCCATATATGCAACATGCTCCTCCTCCACTCGGTGGCTCAAGCATGGGATATGGTCCAAGAAGTCGGTCTCCACCTAAGAACAATTTGGAGCAGCAAATTAAGGACTTACAAAAGAAAATGGAGGACATAAATACACCGAAGCCAACTTACATAATGAGAGACATATGTACCTATCCATTTGACAAAAGTATTCCAATGCCTCCTTTTCCTACACATTTAGTGAAACCTAAGTTCGATAAGTACAGAGGCAAAGGAGACCCCAAGGCACATATAAGACAGTTTTTCATAGCTTGCATTGAGGTAGTAGCAGAAGAGACATATTTGATGAGATTATTCCCACAAAGCTTAGGTGATCAAGCTATGGAATGGTTCTCCCAACTCCCACCTGGAATTAAGCCTTGGGGTGATCTAGCAGACGCTTTTATCCAACATTTCTCATACAACATAGAGACAGAAATATCAGTCACCACTTTGTACAACACCAAGCAAAAGGATGGAGAATCTTTTTCATCATTTTTACAAAGATGGAGAAATCTAGCTAGCAGATGCTCTTGTGAAATTCCACAAAAACAAATGGTAGAGATGTTCACCCAAAATGTTAACAAAGACATTGGTTATGACCTAAGAAAAGCTTGTTTGTCCACCTTCAAGGACGTCATTGAAAAGGGCTTAGCAATAGAGAAGGTCCTAATTGAGCAAGGCATCATCAAAATATTCAAAGAAAACAAAGAGGACCTGAAAGGAAAAGACAAGCCAAGATTTTGGAACAAGAACAAGAACATAGTCAATGATGGTGTTGTTGATGCCAATACAACATGACCCAAAATCATTTTTTCGGGATCAAGCTCTACAAACAATCAAGTGAATACTCAAACAACTTCCAAATCACAAAGGAAGTGCACCCCATTGGGAGAACCACTTGAGTCAGCTTTCAAGGTACTAGTGGCAAACAAGATAATAACAATTCCAGATTTGCCTCCATATGAGCCAAAGGTCAAACCAAATTGGTGGAATGATGATGAATACTGTGAGTGTCACAAGAGCAAGGGCCATAAGACAGGAAATTATCATCGACTGAAGAACATCATACAAGATTTTATTGATACAGGTGACATTGAGATCGAAGGACAATCATCCAATCAAGAACATGAGATGTTTAAGGAACCATTCCCAAAACATGACAAGGGAAAAGCTAAAGCCACAAATGACCAGACCAACTATACCAGAGCATCCTATAACTATGATTCAACTCTTAATCACATTTCAATGGACAATTATGTCTCTATCATTATCATCAAGGACAAAACGCCCGAGAGTTCTACCCAAAGACCCAAGGTTGTCCTAAAAGGCATTGGATCTTCTTCTAAACCTACCTCTGAATGTAATGTTACAACTTGTCGATGTAAATTCACTTTGCAAGGTGCTCCAGCTAAAAACACTGCTTCCTCATCAACCAAACCCGAGTATGACCTTGTAGAACAGTTAGGGAAGACACTCGCGCTTATCTCAATCCTTGAGCTCTTACGCATATCCCCTGCACATAAGGCCATTCTTGACAAAACTTTGAGAGACACTTTCGTCCCCACTAATCTGAACATGGACCATTTTCAAGCCATGGTGGGATACCTTTCCGTTCCACACTCCCTTACATTCACAGAAGCTGACGATGCCTTCGTGAGCCAACCACATAATGCACCTTTACACATTGAAGCCTTCCTACACAAACATCGAATAAAATGAGTCCTGATAGATGGAGGAGTTGGTCTCAATATATGTACTTTGAACATAATAATACAATTGGGATATTCAGACAAAGTTGTGAATGCTACAAACAAAATTACCATCAAGGCATATGATGATGAAGAGCGTTCATCCAAAGGCACAGTCACCTTGCCTCTCAGAGTTGGGCCAGTTACAAAGGATGTGGTTTGCCAAGTCCTAGATGTGGATCTCACATACAACATATTTCTAGGACACCCATGGATTCATGAGATGAGGGCAGTCCCATCTACATACCACCAATGCATTAAGTTTCCTCACAATGGAGTTGAAGTAACAGTTAATGGTGATCCAAACCCATTCATATATTGCAACAACTTGCGACCTAGATCAGAAATAACAATCCCTTTCAATCAAGAGGCTATTCCTTCATCAACATATGTTGATCCAGAATCCTTAAAAGCTTCTACATCCAAACAAGCAGAGCTCAAAGAAAAATTCAAGATTAAAGACCTGGGATGTGGTGAGTATATATTTCATGTTGATCAACTCCCACTATCTCCTAAGGTATTCAGTCAACAAGAACAACCTAAAAACAATTTGCAATGCCAAGAAATTAGGTATGAACCACCTAGTGTTGTGGCTACTAAGTCTAAATGCAAATCTCCTCTAGTGGTGCAAGCAACTCTTGATATCAATAGTCCTAAGACTGGTTCCAACGAAGAATCTATTAAATAAATCGCCAACCCTATTGAGAACTCACATAGCCTTACTATTTCATACACTCCTTCCATTTCCACTCCACTTCCAGACTTGGATCAACAAGAATTACAAAAGCCCTTACTAATTGGGGATGAAAAATCAAGCTTTGAAAAGAAAAATCTAAAAGTCAAAAATAAAGAAAATTCCTTCAGTCTAAATCAAAATCAAAAGCTATTGGACTCTGAAAAAATCAAGATCAAGGACAAAACTCCTATGAAAGAAAAAGAGAAAGAGTTGATCTCCCCTAATATCAAAATAACTGGGGGCAAAACTTCTAAAATTTTAAGTAAAGAAGAATACTTGTTGATCCTAAGTCTCCATCATGCTATCCTACTTTCACTTCTTTTCACAATCATAAGCCTTCATCACTCATCCACTTGTTCCACACATCCATCCCCTCTTAGCGATACATCATGGACCTTTAACGAAACTTCCTCGAAGGAATTTGTTATCAGGGATGCCCAAACTTCTTTAGGTGACATGCATATGGGACTGTGTAGTCCACACACTAGTAATTTTATCTTAGTTCCTTTATCAAGGAAGACAGTCACTAGAGCTACACATCATTTAGTCAAGGAACGACACAACTACAATCATAAGGTAAAGCCTCACACATTTGAGGTGGGTGACTTAGTTCTCAAAGAAAATCCTAAAAATCAGCAAGACAGAGAGAAGAAGGGAAAGTTCAAACCAAATTGGCTTAGTCCTTACATCATTACAACAATCTATGGATCTAGTGCATATCAGCTCTCAACCCCAAAGAGTGAACCTTTGGAGGATCCTATCAACAACATGCACCTTCGTAGGTTTTACACGTAGCTCTTTAGAATATCCTAATTCAAAAAATACAAAAAATATCAAAAAATATCAAAAATACAAAAAAATCATAAAAATAAAAAATCGTTACTTGGTGAAAACCTGGCAAACAGGTGCCTTGTGACACAAAAACATTGAAAAAAAAGAAAAACAAAGTAAAAGAAATAAATTCGTCCAACAGTGAAAACCACTTCAGTGGCGCCCTGGGAAAGTACCATGGTGAAAAATGGGTTACTGGCGTCGTGTCTAGGGACATTGCTCCTCCCTCCTTCAGGATTCCATCTCATCCTTCACTTTGCACACACTCACAGCCTATCCATCCATAATAAAATTACCCATTCCCATCATGGCTTGTTATTGATCTACCTAAGATTGGTTAGCCATTCATAATAACCCTCCTTTTCACCCTTTCTATCCATAATAAATCAGCTCCTATCTGCAGCTAAGGCAAATCCTAAGTCTAGTGATGGGTGTGGAACTGAGAGCATCACATGTTTTGAGGAGTACAGTTTCTTCCAGTTTTCTTCAGTCTATTTGCGCACAATCCACAATAAAGCAACACTTGCATCGCCAATCCATAATAAAGTTTCTTCTTCTCCGCAATAAAGTATCAGTTTCATGGATTCAGTCATTTTCAGATGAGACACAAGCAGCAACAATGGGCTTCAACAAATCAAATCTTCCAACAGACTCAGACAACATTATGGTTCAGTGTTATCTATCCTTTTGTGAAAGTAAATATTGTGACCACAATCAAATAAGACTTATACAAGTGACAAGAGACACTAAACTTGAGGACTACAGTGAATGTTGGTGTCGAGTCTTCATTTTCTTTTGATTTTATCTTTTTGGTGACATGTCTTTTAGCTTTTCTAGGATGTCTCTGACTAGAGATTTTATCTCCAGGATGTCTTTGACTAGAAAGGCAAGGATGGGGTATCATCACCTATTTTTCTTTGTTTTCTATGGATTGTCTCTTAGTAATGCTATGACTTGTCCAAGGATATGAAGACATTGTGAGTCTAGTGTGAACTGGGGCATTCTTTATTTGTGACTGTCTAATCTCCATGCAAACAAGTACAATGACTTTCTGGGTCGAACATATACTTGGATTATCATAACCTATTTGCCACAATAAAGCTCAATGATGATAAAGCACAAGAAGCTCTTTCACTTCCATATCTTCTACCTTCCATTCCTCTTTCTTGATTGACCTTCATCGTCCTTCTTGAGTACATATAGCCTGTTATCACATGACTGAGTATAATGACACACCAAAAATGTTTGCATTTCATGTAGTTGTGCCTACATTATCACATGTTTGCATATCTCATTTCATACATATAGATATCACAATTGCATCATATCCTGCACACAACACATGTTAGCACATTCTACATTCTCATCATATTCATCTACATTTCATACATTCACATTTGCATTTGCATAAACATATAAAACATAAAAGAACAAAAATATTGCATTGCATCATAAAACATATAGAAGCATCACACAGATACATAAGCATCACATAGAAGCAACATCACATAGGTACACATGCATATAGATGCCGCAAGGATGACTCATCCCATATATATATATATATATATATATATATATCAAAAATCATAGGTGTCATGATACAATGATGTCAAAATCATATGGCTACAATCACCTGAAGGTGTCTATATCATCATACAAAATGGTACAAAATTAATACATAGGGAGCCCTCTAAGGCTATGAGGAACTCCCTCCCTCAGAGTCAGCTTGCCTCGATGGAGTTTGAGCCCTGGAAGGACCCACCTCAGGATCATCTCTCCTGCCTCCTCTATCTAGTGGTGGTGGAGGACCCATGACCCCACTGCTATCTCCTCCCTTGCCCGCAGAACATAAGCGTATCCGGTCCCTGTGTCCTCTGTTGCCTGCCTCCCTGCCCTCAGTGTTGTCTCAGCCTTTGTATAGTGTTGAATAGCCTGATCCCTCTCCCGCTCAGTGTCCCTCAGCTGTCTCCTGAGCCTAGTTGTATCCCTCTCTAAATCCTGGATCTCATCTGCCTGTCCCTAACAGATCTCCCTCAAGGATAGTAGCTCATCCTCCTCCTCTTCTCCCCTCTCTCCCTATCCTTGTGGCTGCTCCTGTCCCTGTCTCTATCCCTGTAACTATCTGAGAACCTGTGCTACTGGCACCTATAACGGTAATCCACCTCTACCCCTCACTACATGAGCCTGTCTCTCCTCTCTGCCCTCTCTCCTTTGAGCCACTCTCCTCTCTACCACTGTGCCCTGCCTCTATCATCGGCCTCTACCTCTGCCATCCCCACTATCATCTCCATCACCTCCATCGTCTCCCTCTATCGGCTCCCCTAGATCCATTAGCCGTGGAAACGGATGCTCTACCCAATATGCAATGTACTCTGCATCCATCCCTACATCCTCTACATATGCCCATATATCCCAAGGCATGGGAACCATCTCTACCATCTGTGTCACAGCCTGATCATAAGAAAGCAATGGCCCCAAATGCACTTGATCCCTCACTGTCCATGCATACATCCCTGAACCCCGTGGCATCCATTGTATCCTGCCAAACTACCTGCATACTTTGTCAATCAACTACCTCTCAATCACATATGGTATCCTCCCTATCAGATACCTTCTCCTGAATACATACGGTAGCTCCACTGCATCATCCTCCCACTCCTCACAATCTAAGTAAGGCCTCCATACCACACTGTCTATCTTGTCAATCACCCGCCGCCAATACTCTAGTCTCCCAATCTGTGGCTGTGACGTAATTATATCATACACGTGAACAAAATTGTGTCCATGTCCTCTGCCTCTGAAATGTATCGATCGTGTAACTGGAAGATGCTCATATGCCCATACCTGCAACAATGTCACTCTGCATCCCAATCCTACTGATCTGTGATACACAAACTGATGCAACTCATAATACAAGTGTGCCAATAGACATGACCCCCATGCAAACCTAGTGTGCTCTGTCACCAATGTCTCCAGAGTCCTCCCCCATCCCACAGCCAACCGTCGTGTCACCCTATCCGAACAGAGGAACCCACTGATCACTCCTACCATCACCATCGGTAGTGTCGATCCTGTATGTGTCATGGTATCCCAAGCCACATGTCCATCCCTCATCTCCAGTCCTGGATCCTAGAACACTCGTCTCAGTGAATCCTTGTCTCCCTATCGATCGTAAGGAACTAACTCCCCATCGATCAGTATCCTCAGTATCCTATATACATCCTCTAAGGTGACTGTCATCTCACCCATCGACAAATGAAACGTGCAAGTCTCTGAGTGCCATCTCTCAGCTAGCGCAGTCAGCAACCCCATGTTCGCCCGAAACTCAAGCACGTACATAATATATCGCAAGCCCATAGCCTGAATTGCTACTCTATCCTCGAATGTCAGCTCTGCTTGCAAACTCTAAGTCAAAGGGAATCTCTCCCATGACTCCAGCATCAGTAGGTCCTCCTACAATCAATCAAATCAACTATGTCAATCCTAGTGGCATTCCCTATTCATCACAAAGTGTTTCTTTTTATCTTAGTGCATATATCTATCATATGGCACTCTCTCCTAGTGGTACTCCATTTTCATCACAAAGTGTTGCTCTTTTATCCTAGTGGTACTCCTTGTTCATCACAAAGTGTTGCTTCCTATCCTAGTGGTACTCCCTGTTCATCACAAAGTGTTGCTATCTATCCTAGTAGCATTCCATGTTCATCACAAAGTGCTACTTCGATCCTATATTTTAGGGCACTTGCTTAAGTGTATCCTCTTGAGTAGTTTCCAATTGGCAACGTATGTTCTATCACAAAATTGTCAATTTCTATGGTACTCCTTGTTCATCATAAAGTGTCTTGCTCTATCCTATCCTAGGGCCTCTTCTTGAGTGTATCCTCTTGAGTAGTTTCTTGATTGGCAACATATGTTCTATCACAGAATTGTCAATTTCTTTGGTACTCCTTGTTCATCACAAAGTGCTTCGATCTATCCTATCCTAGGGCTCTACTTGAGTGTATCCTCTTGAGTAGTTTCCTGATTGGCAACGTATGTTCAATCACAGAATTGTTAATCTCAACCCTATATGCTACCCTAGTCTTCCCTAGAGGACCTGCTTGAGTGTATCCTCTCAGTAGCTTATCCAATCAACAACGTATGTTTATCACAGAACTACCGATTCGACCTTGAAGACATAAATGCGCATTCATGACACAAATGCACTTGCATACTTCACAAGCGTGTGTATCCTGCACAAACACGCCTAACCTACCCAGACACGCCTGGCACCAACACAGACATGCCTTCCTGTCTTTTGACCCGCTTGACATTTTTTGCAATCTACCTAAAGCGCATTTATTGCACTACCTAGCATGAATTTATGATAACAATTAATGCAACAAGGTACAAGGAGGTTTTGTGGTACTTACCAACTCTCCTGCATCTGCTGGCCTCTAAAATCGGCGAATGCGATCGAATCTGTGAACCAATGCCATTACTGCTGACTGTTGACTTCTCTCTGCTCTCTCTGCACTCTGATATCTTAGGTGTGTGGATGACAATGAGGGTGTTTTCCTTCGTAGTCTATCTTATAGACTACCCTAGCCCTAGTCTCCTGAGTCAATCTTCTTCATCCCGTGACTTTGTCACTCTATCTTATCAGTCCTTTCTCGCCTTTCTTTCTTATCGAGAGATTGTCTGCCATATTTTTTAGACATTTTCATCCAATCTCTCAAGGGGGCATATCATTCCCATCTTGGGGCAACTTTGTATCAGTTCATCTTATCTTCTTTGAAACAACACGACAAGTTGCATTGTCTCAAAGAGGGGAAAAATGTAGACACCTAAAATTGTCCTGTCTAATTAAATAAGTATTTTTATTTATATAATTATTTTAAGCCTAATTCTTCTATTAATTAAATAAATCTTTATTTATTTAATTAATTCATTTATCCTTTTCTGGCCTTATTTCTCCTTTAAATAAATACTTTTATTTATTTAAATTACCCTTTTCCTAAATTAAATAAATACTCTTATTTATTTAATTCATCCCACTTCCTCTATTAATTAAATAAATCTGTATTTATTTAATTAATTCATTAGCCTTTTCTACCTATGACACATTTCATTCATCTCTTAATTCCTACACTACCTACCCTCTCATTATTTTCTTATATTCTCTACCTACCCTCTAATCCTAGCCAACCATTTTTCTTTTACACCTCTCAATCTTATCCCTCCATTTCTTATAGTGTCTTATATATAAGGAGATGCTTCCTTCATTATCAACCCTAATCAATCTTTGAAGCCTTCTAGCATTCAAACTTTCATATGCGATCAAGCTATCAACCACATTTACGATCTTTGTTGAGCTCTTGTGCACACATAAAATCTGAGAGCAAATATATCAAGCAAGATCAATGGAGATAGGAAGAATGGAGATTCAAACTCTATTGGACATGTGATGGTATAATCTTTGTGATTTCATTTGATTTGCATTGTCTTAGGTAATCTTTATATGTTATGGTGGATCTTTGTTGTTGTTAGGCTAGGGTTTCGTGGTTGAATCCATTTTCACCATAAACAACATGTATGTGAACTAAATGTTAAAATATTTATTATAACTATTATATTTCAAAATCAAATGTTTGCTATATATATATATTACACAACACACACACACAACTCTCTCTCTCTCTCTCTCTCTCTCTCTCTCTCTCTCTCTCTCTCTCTCTCTCTGTGTGTGTGTGTGTGTGTGTGTGTGTGGGTGTGTGTGCGCGCGTGTGTCATTTTATCTATAAACTAAATGTCTTCTTTAAAATGATATATTTTATTATAAAATGCATGTATGAAATAATCATAAAATGCATGAAGGAATAATCATAAAATGCATGAAGGGAATAATCATGCAAAAAATGCATGAAGGGAATTATTATGAAATGCATGAAGGGAATAATCATGCAAAAAATGCATGAAGGGAATTATTATGAAATGCATGAAGGTAGGCTTTCTTATTTAAAAGAGGGTGTTTTCCAATATCATAGGAGAAGATAACATTTCATTATTTTTGCCACATTATTTTACCAACAAAAGAATTTAGCCAAATTTTGGAGAGAAAAGCCCTCTTCTTGCTTGATTTGGGGATTTTGAAGAATGAATTGGTTTGTGGGTGGATTTGAATGGGGTTTTTTGCATTCGAGTAGGAATTGGGAGGTCTTCACTGTTGTCCAAGAATTGTACAAATTCGTTTGTTATGTTGGGAGTTCTTTGCATTTTCATTTTGAAAAATAATGAGGTAGGGCTTCTCAAATTTTCTTCATTTCTTCATCTTTTAAATTCAAATTTGTTTCAAATTGATTGTAGTGTGGTTTTAAGCATTCTCCCTCTTTAAATATTTTCATTTGAATGAGTATTATTATTTGTATATTTCATATTTGGACAAGCATGGGTTAAAATGGGGAAATAGTGATAAACTTTCATTGGAATATGAGAAGGGAATTTTGAATGCATTTTTGTGTTGTTGGTTGCATGGAGACCAATGGGTTCTCTCAAATTTTGGTTTTGAGTATTTTGGATTTTTAAGCTTTTGAGGTCTATCGATGGAGGATGGCCTCTTGGATCGGTTTTTATTATAAAGGTGAGTTTTATTCAAAAATTGTAATTTGATTGTTATGATGTCATATTTTAATGTGAATTTATATTATAAATTCTTTTATTTGGCTCGATTTTAGTTTGTCTTCATTAGATTATGGTTATGATAAGATAAACTTATAATCAAGTGAAAGGGGTTAATCAAGTTTAGTAAAATGATATGTAATTCATGTACCTTAGGTATATAGTTTTAATTTGAATGCAATTAAATAAGTCATTATAGATGTTTAAATCTATCTAAAAATTAATGGAAAAATGATTAATTTCAATCTAAGAAATTAGCTTCAACATGTCATCTACACAAGTATTGACACGAAATAGTTGATATAGGAAACTATATAACATCTTAATTTAACACCCTACTTGTAGTGTAAATATTAAGAACAAGGATAGATAGATATAGGAGTACTTATGTCAAAGTTGTTCTTTAGTGTTTGATTCAAGAGTACCTCATCACAGTTGATGATGCACAACTCATATAGACCTTAAGGTAGGGGAAAATATAATACCATGATTCTTGATCTTGATCATTATCATATACATTTGGATATCTTTAGATCTTATCAAGCAGTTTTCTATTTTTGACCCATGAGGATTCGAGAATGAATTAGTATTTGAATCTTACATGGTCCCAAGTTATTTTGTAATGATTAATGCTTACCTATGGTTTTGTATGCTTATGCATGCTTCTTCAAGCTTTTATGCTCTTTCTATCTCTCTCATGCATGTTTGGAATATGAATGTGGCAATGTGTTGGATGATTAAACTCAAAGAAGAATGTAAAATTTGATTGTTAGAGTTGGTTTGATATTATTTTAAACATGTTTGACTCATATTGATTTGGATGATTGATCCATGCCTTCTTGGGTGACCAAGGAATTGGTGTTCATGTTGTGAGAAATTGAGAGAAATACAAAATGAAAGTCAAATGTGATTGATGCCATGTGTGTAATCATATGATTGCATTTGATCTCTTAGCATAAGCTTACTAATTGAATCATTATGTTTTGCACTCTCTTCCATATCATAGTTTTGGTACATTAGTATCTTAGAATGTAGATACACTATGTCGTACTATATTTCATCACCCTACCAATTTTGAGTTGTTAGACAACCTTGTGCAGGATCGGTGGTTCTTCGTGTCATGAAGAACTTCGGGGAAGCATAATTGCTTCGTGGTTGTGCGGAAAAGTGCTCTGGCAATGTTCTCACCCGTGGTGTGCTCATGGGAGGTAGATGTCAAAATATCCTATGAGAATTATCATCAGCTATATAAATTATGTATTATTGTAATCAATCTTATCAAATAAATAATTTTCTTATGTTTGCATATTTCTTGGCTTGTGTACTTTGACAAAAATAAAATTTTATGTCTCATTATAATAAATGTTGGAACAAGTTGTGTTAATGTGTTCTTAATTATGTATGAAACTGTTAGCAAGTTCAAACATTAGTGTTAGCAACAAAAGACTATCCTAAGCAAGCATATCAAGAGAGACATTAAACATGAAATGGAAAGCATGCAAATACAAAAGAGATAAACCACACTCCTCCAAATGCTAACCAAGATGCTCATAGTTGCTCCTCCTACAATGCCCCACTAGGAAACCCTGAAGGGATAAAGCTAAAAACACAAGAATAGAGTGTAAATATTTTTTTTAAGTTAAAACAAAATAATGATACATTGAATTATCATTAAGTTTAGATTACACAACGGAAGACTTAATTAACACCTAAAGAGTTTCCCAACGTGATTACTTGAATCAACACTTTACTCAACTCACGCTAATTAATCCAATTAAGCTGATTAACTTAATGACATGATAATATTTAAACAAAGGATAAATTCTTTTGGTAAGTTAAAATTATAGATAACATGATGAGTTCATCTATTAAGGTTAAAAACATAAATAACATGATTAAGTTCATCCATTACAATATAACTATACATCATGTTCAATATTTCATTAAAACATATGTCATGCACCTAATTTCATTACATACTTTAATTCCATAAAAACTAATGAATACTTTCCATAATTCAAATCTACATTCTTCATGATCCAAATTACTGCATTTAATTAGATAACTACAAACATGCATTTAAGATTAACTTCATCTAATCCATATTATACATTTTAACCATAATGCCATCCATACATGCTGAATTAAAAAGGAAACAGAAGAACATAAACACCACATAACACCGAAAGGATATTGGAGTTCACCCTTAGTGGGCTACATCTTCGGGTTTGCTCAACTGCAAGACCCCTCTGATAAAATAATAGGGTGAAGAATACATAAGGTTCACATCATTTACATCCTACCATCAAGGCATACATAAACCAATAATACATACAACCACATCAGTCCAATAGATACATGAATGATCCCTGAATAGGAAAAGGATCTAACTGGACATAATAAGAAGCAAATGCAAAGATCAACTAGAGCATTCACGAATCTAAGTCTTCGCAACCCATCATAAGCAACCCATGGTCTAACATGAATATCAGTTTCTCACAAGGGCATAAACAACAAGACGTCTCCACAACAGTGCTCCTATCAGAGACAACACAACAACACACTAGCAAACATAAGGGACAAGTGTCATCACATAACTTGGTATGGCTACCATGGCAGGTCTCCATAGGTTTTGGCCCCATCTACTGGGTTACCCTGGCAACCTATTCTGATCCTCATGGCCCATCCAAGTCCCATGTGGACCCAATACATCCTTTCGTGAAGACAAGGTTGATGGTTTGCCATTTCAGGCCTTCTCATTGCATGTCGAGTTTGTACTAGCACACATCCCATGCATGAGGCACAATTATCTTCTTAGTGTTTATTAACTAAACTCTCAAATATGCTATTAGGTTATCACTTATTTAACACACTTTCGATGGGTTACCCAACAACCAATTTGGGCGCAACCCCCAATCGAAAGCCACTTTCCCATATGACACTAGACCATAAACATACGAAACTCCTAAACCAAGGCATACACTAGGACAAGATTACGAAGTTCAATATGGTAGGAATGTAAGGAAGTTAAGTAGCGGAAACAACTTCCTACACTAACCTTGAGAGGAGGGTAATGCAAAACTTTTTCAGATCATTACAACAGTTACAGAAAATAGAAATAGATATAATAGCAATCATACCACAACACAATGATTTACGTGGGGAAAACCCTTTCGGGAGAAAAACCCCACCCTCCAAAAGCAACTCAATATTTTATTCAGCAATCAAAAACAGATTACAACATACTTGTAGAGCAAGCTCTTCATAGGAGTACCACTAATTAGAGATTCAGAGGCAACTCAATAGCCATAAGACTCTTACACACAACCTCTATCTCACACACCTCATAAATAGGAGATACAATACAAGAAACCGTCAAACGGTATTACAAAACCATGGGCTAAAACCACCCAATAAGGTGTAGCCGACCTTATCTCCCTTCTAGACGCTCTATGACATGTTAAAGCACACATCAACATGTGTCGCTCCCCTTTACAGCTCATTTATGTATCCGATACAAATTATTTTTCCTATTTCAAGAGTACAAACTTTCGGAGGCCATAACTTGAGAACCGGGTGTTCGATTGACGAACCGTTTGAAGCGCCGGAAAGCTCGCGAAGTGCTCTATCACCTCATAACCCGCTGCGCCGGTTACGACCACTTTTCAGGGTGTTTCGGAGCCTCTAAAGCCCCCAAAATTAAGTTTAAACATTTTATCGCACCCCTCCAAGACAAAAAATTTAATATCTTCAAAACTAGTTGTGACCTTGCGACGCAACTTTACTGGAATGCTTATCTAGCCAACCAGAAGCTTCAGGGAGAGTTTCGTACCATTTCGTGCTCAAATAAAAACTTACTATAAATAGTAACCTCGCATAAATGCAAGGTTGAGACACCATTTTTCCCAACAAATCTCCCAATTGTTGAACACCTTGCAGGAGCGGAAGGGAATGTCAACACAATGAATCAATTGCTAGGGGCCATAAGGCCCATAGACTCTGAACACCATCTGAACTTCTCTGTGCTCACAACCTTAGTTAAAGCATCTGCAAAATTCATCAAAGTTTCCACCTTAACCAGCTTCACCCTACCATCTTCGACCATATCTCTAACAAAATGATACTGAACATCAATATGTTTGGTCCGGGCATGAAATGTCGGGTTCTTAGCTAGGCTAATTGCACTCTGACTGTCACAGTAAACTGTCACTGTACCTTGCTTTATTCCAATATCTGAACACAGTCTCTTAAGCCAAATGGCCTCTTTACAAGCATGAGTAGCTGCCATATACTCTGCTTCAGTAGTGGATAAAGCAACCACAGCCTGTCGCTTACTCATCCAACTAATTGCACCACCAAACAAAGTAAACACATAAGCACTGGTGGATCTTCTGCTATCAATATCACCTGCCCAATCTGAATCCACATAACCATGGATATCAAGGGAAGTCATGTCTCCAACTGAATTACCATGATAACACAAAGAATACTCTGAAGTACCCTTCAAATATCTGAAGACTCTTTTGACTGCATCCCAATGAACTCTACCAGGATTAGACATATATCTAGAAAGTACTCCCACTGCTTGGGCAATATCTAGTCTAGTACAGACCATAGCATACATCAAGCTTCCAACCACACTCTGGTAAGGCACTCTGCTCATGTCTTCCATCTCCAATGGGGATGTAGGACAATCTGAAACAGATATTTTCGTTCCAACTGTAAAAGGAACACTCAATGGTCTACTATTCTGCATGTTGAACCTCTGTAACACTGAATTCACATACTTACTTTGGCCTAGCCATAGCTTTCTGTTCACCCTATCTCTTCTAATTTCCATCCCAAGAATGTGCTTTGCTGCACCAAGATCTTTCATTTCAAATTTAGCAGCGAGCTAAGACTTCAGTTCTGAAATCATACCTTTCCCTTTACCAATGAATAACATATCATCAACATACAATGCAATGAATAAGAAATGATCACCATCAGATTTATAATAAACACAGTGATCTGATTTAGAACGTTCAAATCCCAAACTCAACACATATGTATCAAATTTCTGGTACCACATCCTAGGACTTTGTTTAAGGCCATACAAAGATTTCTTCAATTTACAGACCAAATTACTTTTGCCTTTCACCACATAGTGCTCCGGCTGTGTCATATAAATATCTTCCTCCAAATCACCATGAAGGAAAGCAGTTTTCACGTCCATTTGCTCAACCTCTAAATCATAAGCAGTAGCAATAGAAAGCAAAAATCTAATGGACGTCATTTTTGCAACAGGAGAAAATATCTCACCGTAATCAACACCCTCAACCTGAGAGTAGCCTTTTGCAACCAACCTTGCTTTATACTTCTCAATGCGTCCATCTGAACCAATCTTTTTCTTGAACACCCATTTACAACCAACAGGTTTTCGTCCTTCAGGCAATGGTACAAGATCCCATGTATCATTCTTTTTCAACGCTGCCATTTCTTCCTCCATAGCAATCTTCCAGGATTCTGCATCATTCATACCTAATGCCTCTTCTACAAATTTCGGCTCATCCACACTAGTATTCAGAGCAAAAATACATCTCCAATCATTAGGTGAATACCTTTCAGGTGGTTGTCTATGTCTTGTAGACCTTCGAACAAGCTGAGTTGGAGGTTCTTCCTCCTCTTCTGAAGATTCAGAGCTAGATGAGCTCTCCTCAACTTCTTGCCTATCTAGGGGTCTCGATTCAACTCTTTCAGGTGTAGAAGGAAGTTGAATCACATCTTCTTTTTTAGTCTGTTCTGGCTGCAATGTAACAGAAGGAGACTTAATTTCTCTAAAAATAACACTTCTACTGTGAATTACCTTTTGTGCAACAGGGTCCCAAAGCTTGTATCGTTTTACACCATAACTATACCCGATGAAGATACATTTCACTGCCTTGTTCTCCAACTTTGTTCACTTCTCCTTTGGCACATGTGCATATGCCTCGCAACCAAAAACTCTAAGATGTCTCAATGAAGGCTTGTGACCTGACCATGCTTCCATAGGCGTTTTATTAACAAGAGCTGATGTAGGAGACCTGTTAATCAGGTAGCAAGCAGTGGCAACAGCTTCAGCCCATAACTTTTGTTCGAGACCAGCACCACTCAACATACTCCTAGCCTTCTCCATCAGTGTCCTATTCATTCTTTCTGCAACTCCATTCTGCTGTGGAGAATACGGAGTTGTCTTCTGCCTGTTAATTCCACAGTCTTTACAGAATCTATCAAAATCATTAGAGCAAAACTCACCGCCATTATCAGTTCTCAAACATTTTATTTTCTTTCCAGTCTACAACTCAACCATTGCTTTAAATTCTTTAAAACGACTAAAAACTTCAGATTTACTCTTTAGAAAATAAACCCATGTCCTTCTACTAAAATCATCAATAAATGAAACATAATATGTGGATTTTCCAATCGAAGAGACATCTACTGGACCAAACACATCAGAATGGATAAGATCCAAAACACCACAAGTTTTATGAGAACTTGAGTAAAACTGAACGCGGTTTTGTTTTCCATAAATGCAATGCTCATAGAAATCAAAGTCAAGATTACAGTCATTCAAACCTTCAACAAGGTTTTTATTTTTCAAGGTCCTTAGACCCTTTTCTCCAATGTGGCCAAGTCTCTGGTGCCATAACATAGTCTTCTCTGCAGGTAAATTTGCTTCAGACGAAAGAGCACCCTTAGGTACCCAAAAACCATTTCCATCTGCTAAAGGTGAAACCTTCAAATTTTCCAGTGAAGTATCCGCAGATTTACTTTTTACAGAAGTGCTATTACACTCAACAGTGTATGCTTCAAGCTTATACAAAGTGCCAAACCTGACACCTCTAGCAACTACCATAGCACCCTTAATCATCTTACATCCTACTTCAGAAAAGACTACCTGCACACCCGCATCTATCAGTTTGCTCACAGATAACAAGTTTCGTTTTAATCCAGGGATATGCAGCACACCATTAATCCTTTTTATTCTACCATCAGAAAACCTGATTCTAACTTTACCTCGACCAACAATGTCTAGATGTGAATCATCACCCAAGTACACCTTACCTCCATTAAATCCTTCATATTCAGAAAACCAATCTCTATTGGAAGTCATATGAAAAGATGCACCTGAGTCAATTAGCCAGGCATCATTACCTGCATGAGTCGCCAAAGCCGCAATAAAGGCATCGCCATCTTCCTTGTTGGACTCAGACTCAGAATCAGAATCAAACTTTTTCTTTTTCTTCTTCTTCTTTTCTTCTTTGCAGTCCTTACGGATGTGACCCGGTTTACCGCAATTCCAGCAAATGACTTTGGACTTTCCAGGAGATTTCGATCTCCCTTTGGATTTGGACTTGCCGCGCTTCTCATTCTTCTTGCCTTTCTCTTTAGGTCTTCCACAAACGGTTAGGGCTTCCTTTGAACTGATGGATACCTTCCTTCGCATCTCTTCACCGAGTAGGGCACCCACCACGTCTTCAGATTTCAAAACAACAGAAGTACTACCGATAGCCATAACAAGAGAATCCCACAAATCAGGCAAAGAACAAAGCAAGATCTGACATTTCTCCTCCTCGTCCATCTTAACACCGACGGATACTAATTGAGCCACCAACATATTGAATGCTTCCAGGTGGTCTGCAATTCGTCCACCCTCTTCCATCTTCAAGGAATACAATTTCTTTCTTAAGAAAATTTGATTTAATAAAGATTTCACTTGATACATCTCACCAAGCTTAGTCCATAGCTTCTTTGCAGAGTTTTCTTCATGGACATTGATTAGAACAGAGTCTGCCAGGCACAGTCTGATTAGACCCTTGGCTTTTCGGTCCATAACATCATACTGAGCTGTCGCAGTAGGATCTGAGGGCCTTTGGACATTCGCATCAACAGCATCCCAAAGATCTCGATCTATTAGCAGATCTTCCATCTTCAACTTCCACATCTCAAAATTACTTCCATTAAATTTCTCCACCTCTATTCTCCCTGACGAACTCGCCATCTGAATATTCCTGCAACAAGATCAAAAAGTGTCTTCTGCACAAGCTCCCACTCAAATCTGGATTAGTTCAAAAAACCCAACTGCCCACAATTGAAACCAAAGGTGATCAGGCTCTGATACCACTTGTAAGGAAGTTAAGTAGCGGAAACAACTTCCTACACTAACCTTGAGAGGAGGGTAATGCAAAACTTTTTCAGATCATTACAACAGTTACAGAAAATAGAAATAGATATAATAGCAATCATACCACAACACAATGATTTACGTGGGGAAAACCCTTTCGGGAGAAAAACCCCACCCTCCAAAAGCAGCTCAATATTTTATTCAGCAATCAAAAACAGATTACAACATACTTGCAGAGCAAGCTCTTCGCAGGAGTACCACTAATTAGAGATTCAGAGGCAACTCAATAGCCATAAGACTCTTACACACAACCTCTATCTCACACACCTCATAAATAGGAGATACAATACAAGAAACCGTCAAACGGTATTACAAAACCATGGGCTAAAACCACCCAATAAGGTGTAGCCGACCTTATCTCCCTTCTAGATGCTCTATGACATGTTAAAGCACACATCAACATGTGTCGCTCCCCTTTACAGCTCATTTATGTATCCGATACAAATTATTTTTCCTATTTCAGGAGTACAAACTTCCGGAGGCCATAACTTGAGAACCGGGTGTTCGATTGACGAACCGTTTGAAGCGCCGGAAAGCTCGCGAAGTGCTCTATCACCTTGTAACCCGTTGTGCCGGTTACGGCCACTTTTCAGGGCATTTCAGAGCCTCTAAAGCCCCCAAAATTAAGTTTAAACATTTTATCGCACCCCTCCAAGACGAAAAATTTAATATCTTCAAAACTAGCTGTGACCTTGCGACGCAACTTTACTGGAATGCTTATCTAGCCAACCAGAAGCTTCAGGGAGAGTTTCGCACCATTTCGTGCTCAAATAAAAACTTACTATAAATAGTAACCTCGCATAAATGCAAGGTTGAGACACCATTTTTCCCAACAAGGAATACCCACTTGGTCAAACAAGACTTCATATGAGGTGCACTGACTGACGATACTCTAACTAGAGACCTAACCAGCTATGGTCAACCATGAACCAACATTCGACACTCGCATAAAGGACATGACCAGATACAAAACCATCACATGAAAACAGTCAAAACTCGAGATCAAGGACATAAGCAGGTACCCAAATCAACATGCGACAATATCCAACAATCACAATCAAGGACTTGCCATTTCTTAAGCAAATGCGAATACAAAAAATTAAACATGCATAGGCATAGGTTGAAAAAGACAATCTTCTTCCAAATTATTTACACACTAAAATCGATCTAGTTTCCTAATAGATCTAATTAGATTGCAATTTTTTCTAGGTACATGTCGTTCATGGTTTACTAACTCACTAAAGTTTGTTTTGCATCATACAATAATTTAAATACTTCATTATGAGTTTCCAAACTGAAATCACATGATTATAATTATAACGTATGCAGTACACACAATGATATAAAATCAAATATTCATTAATCAACTAAAAATATGATATTCGTTTTTCAAAATAAAACATCTTTCTCATACTTGTTCGAAAACAATAATCTAATCTCATCTCTTGCGACACAATTACATACTTTCCAAAAATGGAAATATACATTAAAAAGGAAATAAATATCGATGATCATTTTCCAAATAAATTGATACTTCCTTGCATACATATAGAAAAATACAAATTAAATATTAATTAATATATATAAATATTAATCCACAATTAATAAAATATATACTAATTAATAATTAATAATAAAATTATAAATCAAAAATTCAGAAAGAAAACTGGTTTTCGCTTTCGAAGAACATCTCGAGAATTAATAGAGGGTTACACCTAGTAAAGTGAAGATATATTATCACGCCAGGCCTCACCAATGTAAAATGAATCATGGCTAGCTTGGGATTCAACGACTTAACTGGACAATAAACTCACATGGATGCATGCAAGGAGAATGGAATGTGGCTAGGGTTTACTGCATTTTTCAAAGATCGAAGGCCAATTTTTTACAGTTTTGGCAACGCGGCTAGGGTTTTTTTCTGTCTTCCGCCTCGGAAAATTAGGGCACAGAAAATCAAATACAGGAAGGAGGATTGTGTTTTACGGGTATCTTCAAGTGAAGAAAAGCGTTTATTGTTGTTAATACAGTGATCGAATATGGCTGATAGAGGACATTTAGGTTCACGGGCGGATGTTGGCTAGGAAGACCCGCCTCATGTTCCGCAGTGGGTCTACACGAATGAAAGATGGAAGGACATGGCGATATAGGTAAACCGAAGCAGAAATAACAAGGTTTTTCGGCCAACTTCAAAATACTTTCAAGGCTTCTTTGGGAACAAACAAAGTGTGGCATGGAGGCAGAATAACAATGGATGGAGATTCACTCAAGGGCATTTTAATAATGGTGTGAATCAAGGGAATTCTGAGAAGCAATTCAAGGGATTTTTGAGGAAATGGTCTTTGGATCTGAGCAATTAGTGAACATTTGCTAGGGTTGTTGTCTTGGCAAATAAGGAGACTGCGGCTAGGGTTTCTGTTTCTTCACAGCAGGTGGGAAATAAGGTAAATGTGAACCTCAAGGAAGCTAGTCCGCAAAAGGTAAGTAAGATACCTTCTAATCCTATTTTGTCAAGGGTTTCTTCATCACAGGTTTGGGCTCCTATCCCTTGTATAGATCTTTTGGGTTCCTATGTCGATAAGAAAGCGAATTGTTTGCATACAAATGCTATTTCTAAGGAAATTTGGGATGATCAAATTAGTTTGTTAAAGCTTTATCATAAATTGCAGAAAAGATGGGGGGATATGCATTATTTTCAATTATTGTCTGCGAATGCTTTTATTATTGTCTTTGGTTCTCCTTCTTTCAGAGATGAGGTATTAAGAACTTTGCATCATTGGTTTGGAAAACATTTAATTTAAATTGCGGCTTGGAAACCTTTTTTTGTTCCTTCTTGGTCTAGTTTGAAACTTATTCCTTTCTGGTTTGGTTTACCTAAAATTCCTTTTGAATTTATGGATCTAGTTGTTCTTGAGAAAATTGGAAACACTATTGGAACTTTTTTAACATCTAAAATGGACTTTGTGGTTGGGGAGGTTCTGGTAAAAAATTGAGTTCTTATTAACCCTAACAATGTTTGCCCCCATACTTGTAATATCAAGTCTCATGATGGTATTTAGCACTAGTCAATTGAGAAATTAGATACGGAGCCTCTTAAGTCTCCTTTACTTTTGGATGCTCCGTTACTTATGGATTTTAAGAAAAACCAGCATGTTGTTGGCTCTATCCCTAAATCCCTTAATAAAGATAGTTTGTCGGCGAGACCTTTGGTTGAAGGATGTGGAAATGTCTCTTCGCATAAATTGGTAGAAACAGGTCACATTAATCTTGAAAATAATCCATTGTGTCGTAGTTCTGGGAAACCAAATGATCACACTTCAGGTTCGGTCTCACTTTCGTCTTTACTTAAGATATTTTCTAATAACGGGGATATAGTGGATGGTAATCCCATGATGAATGGAGTAGATCATCCATTGATGATAGATTGCCCTAAGATGCCAAATAATCACACAAAGGGTAAGGACGACAATTTGTCTTCATGCACTCAAAAGGAGGTTTTGGATTCTTCAAAGAATGTGAATTTAGATAAAAATGCAGTGGTTGATAGGGAAACTATTAAACAGGTACCTGCCATAGGTTTTCCTAATGATGCTTCTTTAGTTCAGGAAATTAAGAATTTGATGTCTAATAATTCCCCTCTAAATGTTGAAATTAATATGGCCAATGAATCTTCCTTAGGGAATAGTAATCCGTCTGAGGTTGTCCCTGTTATTATGCCAGATGAGAATCTGGTTCAGCAAGTAAATGATATTTTTAACAATCATGCACATCAAATGGATGAGGGTATTACTGATAGAGTTGTTTGTTCAATTGAGAATGATTTGGGGGGTATAAACCCGACCCTTCCAATTTTTGCATCTACTAATCCTTTTGCAGTTTTGGCTACAATAGAGTTCGGTTTTGAAGATAATCCATTTATCCTGGCTTCTCCAAAGTCATGCAAGAGTTTACCAATTGTCCAAACAACTCTAGTTTTTTCACCATCAATGGTTTCTCCTAGGAGAGGTAGGCCTCCAAATAATCTTAAGACTCAAATGGAAATTGATGTTGGAATTCAAAAGACTTTGTCCATTTCTCCTGCTGGTGGGCAAGGGAGGCATTCGGTCTCTCTTGGTAGGCCTAAGAAAACATGCCTAACTCCTGTAAGTGTAAAAAGAAAGAGGAGTAAAAGATTTGTGACTAGTCCTCCTGTGACAAGATCATGGGCTGTGAAACGTAATTTGCAAGGTTGCTTTGGGGAAAGAAAAAAGTCTCCAATTAATGGGAAGAGGGGAGCTTCGGCCTCCCCTCGAGGACAATGAGAATTATTTCTTGGAATGTTAGGGGCTTAAACACCCCTAACAAGAGACACTTAATTAAGTCCCAGATGGACTTAATTAAGTGTGATATTTTTATGTTGCAAGAAACAAAGTTGTCAAAGGAGTTTGCTGATTTGGTTTTTTCATCTTGGAGAAGGTGGAATTTTCTTTCTTCTCCAGCTTGTGGTGCTTCAAGAGGTTTGGCACTACTTTGGAATAATTATAATATTGAGGTATAGTTAGTGGCATCTACTACAAATTGGATGTTGGCTTTAGTTATAAGCAATATTTTGAAGGTTAAATTCTGGCTTTTTAACATTTATGCTTCGTCAATAATTCAAGAGAAGAGTAAGTTATGGGGTGAATTAAAGAGGATTTCTTCTCCCTTAAAACATGGTTCCTTTATTATCTTTGGGGGTGATTTTAATGCTATCACTGATTTAGATGAGAAAAGAGGAGGTGTTTTCCCTAATAAAAGGATTATGGATGACTTTGGGGATTTCATTTCTGATATGAGCCTTTTTGATTGTAAGTCTCAGAATGGAGTTTTCACACGGACAAACATGAGAAGGGATTTTTCTTAGATTGCTGAGAGATTAGATCGGTTTATGTTATCTGAGAATTGGATTGATTCATATTTTGAATTCTTTTCCTCTATTCTACCGGTCTCGGGTTCTAATCATTTTCCAATTTCCCTTTCAGTTATTGAGGACAAGACTTCTTTTAAGTCTCCATTTAAATTTGAGCCCACGTGGTTTAGGGATTCTTCTTTTTTGCCTCTGCTTATGAAATGGTGGAATTCTGCTCCTTTTTGTTCTGGGTCCCGTATGTTTCAGATTGCTAAGAAGTTAAGTTATTTAAAATTGAATATTAGGGAATGGAATATCTCGCATTTTAAGAACATTTTTCAGGAAAAACAAAGGATTCAAGATATGATTGAGTGTCTTAATACTCATGTGCTTCAACATGGTATGGTGCCACAAGTTTTTGATGAATTGAAGTCACTAAAATTACAGTTTGAGGAGGTGTTAGCTAGAGAGGAAATCTATTGGAGATAGAAATCTAGAGAGTTATGGCTTTCAGATGGTGATAGGAACACAAAAAAAATTCATTCTTCAACTAAGATTAAAAGATGTAAGAATAGAATATCTTGTATTCAGTGTCAGAATGGGAATTTATTGACAGAGCCAGAGGACATTGTTTCAGAGGCAGTTAGGTTTTTAAAGTCATTAGTATCTTCGGAAAATGGAAATCTCAGCAATGATATTATATCTAATATTCCTCCTTTAGTATCTTTCGAAGACAATAAGATGTTGATGTCTCCCTTTTCCTTCAAAGAAGTTAAGAGTGTTGTCTTTGCCATGAATCCGGATAAAGCTTCAGGACCAGATGGTTTTACTCCTTTATTTTTTCAGAAATATTGGGATTTTGTGGGAAATGATGTTTTATTGGCTCTCAAGGAAGCTAGGAGAAATAAGTCTATTTTAAAAGAACTTAATACTACAATGATTGTAATTATTCCTAAAAAAAGAGGATACTAAGACTTTTGCTGACTTTTGCTCCATTGCTTTATGTAACACTTTGTACAAGATATTTACGAAGGCAATTTCCCTTAGGTTGGCAAAAATTCTACCTAGGATCATTTCATTGGAGCGAGGTGGTTTTGTTCCTAGAAGGGAGATGACAGAGGGTGCAATTGTAGCACATGAGGTGCTACATTCTATTTCCACCCAAAGAACCCCGGCCATGATACTTAAACTAGACATGATGAAGGCTTGTGATAGAGTAGAGTGGGGGGCTTTATGTGTTGTTCTTGAGAAGTTAGGTTTTTCCAAGGCCTGGGTCAAATGGATTCGTGCATGTATTTCTTCTACAAGATTCTCGGTTTTAATTAATGGTTGTCCTTGTGGTTTTTTCACTTCCTCTAGGGTTTTGAGACAGGGAGATCCCCTTTCTCCCTTTTTGTTTATTCTCCTAGCTGAAACCTTTAGTTGGGCTATTAGAGCTGCTAAAGTGGGGGGCCTTTGGAAAGGTATAAGGATTCAGAATATTCCCCAAAGCATTTCTCATTGTCTCTTTGCAGATGATACTCTGTTATTTGGACATGCTTCGTTAGTAAAGGCAAAAGTGATTAAAGGAATAATACAAAATTATGCATCGTTTTCTGGTCAGAAAGTGAATGGTGATAAATCAAAGATTTTTTTCCTAAATACATCACAACTGGTTCAACATAGGTTGCAATCCTTTTGGGGATTTGAGACTAGAAATCTTCCATGTACATATCTTGGGATTCCTTTCTTTATTAAACAGGATAAGATTGGTTTTGGGGATAAGATTATTTCGATCATTTCTAAAAGAATTCTCTCATGGAATCATAGATGGTTAACTTTGGCGGGTAAAATTGTTCTCATCAAGTTTGTTTTGAATGTTGTTCCCATATATCTCATGTATGTTTTGAAGTCTCCAAAAGCAGCTATTGTTAGTTTACAGGATACTCTTAGAGATTTTTTTTGGAACAATAATAAAGATGGCAAGAAGAAACTCCCTTTAGTTGCATGGGATAAGGTATGTTTGCCTAAGGAAGTTGGGGGAACAGGAATTCAAAGTCTGGAAAATTAGAATTTAGCCTTAGGTGCTAAGTTGGTTTGGAAATTATATGACAAGCCGAGCTCCTTATGGGCACAGATTATGTTTGCCAAATATTTAAATAATGGACCGAGAGAGTACATTTTAAAAGTCTCAAATTTGCCTTCAGGTTCTGCTATTTGGAATTTCCTTTATAAATGTAGATCGGTTATTTTGCCTCATCTCTCATGGATTGTTCATAATGGTAGAAAGGTCAGATTCTGGGATAAGTATGGAATGGACACACACCTTTGGTGAGTATTAGGGATTGGTCTCCTCTGATCACTATTCTTTCCTCCCTTTGGGGTGTTTTTGTAGCAGATTATTTTGAAATTGTGACTAGTGGACCCCTTAAGCTAGCTAGATGGAAGTCGATTGATTTCTTAGATGTTGATCAAAGCATGAAATTAGATTTTAAGAAGATTTTGGGGGTAGAATTGTATTTCTTTCTGATTCTGAGGATGAACTTATTTGGACAAAGAATATTTCTAGTAAGTACACTGTTAAAGATGGTTACAACTCTCTTATGGTTGCTAAAGATTTATCATCTTGTTAAGTTGTTTTGGCATTCAGCTTGTCTTCCTAAAGCTGGAGCCTTTGCTTGGTTGGTAGTTCAGGACAAAGTCCTTACATGTATGAGACTAGACAGGCTTGGTATTACTGTTGTTTTCCCTTGTGTCCTTTGTAACAAAAATTTGGAATCTTCTTCACACATGTTCCTACATTGTGATTATGCTTATGAATGTTGGCAGTGGTTGTTTGAGAAGTTAAATATATCCTTTGTTATTGGTAAGGATCTCATTTCCCATTTTAGATCTTGGCCCTTTATGTTTGCTTCATCTTTTTATGCATGCCTTTTGATCATATCTCCATCTATTGTGATTTGGAATGTTTGGCTAGAGAGAAACAATAGGATATTTAAAAAACCAAGGTCTCATGTGTCTGAGGTTCTATTAAAAAATGAGTCTTCAATCTTTGAGGTTACTTTGTCGTTTATTTATAAGAATTTGGAAAATATTACTTCTTTTTCGCACTAGGATAGTAGAGTTACTAGAGTTTGGAAGATGCTATCAGTTTTACCCTCTCATGGTTCAATTTTTTTAAAAATGATGCAATAGGTAAGAGATGCTCTGCTAGATGGAAACCTCCTCCGTAGGGGCACTTTAAACTAAATTTTGATGGGGCCTCTTGTGGTAACCTTGGGCCGACTGGGGTAGGCATGGTAATTTATGATCACAATGCAAATTTTATTCGAGCTAAGTGTCATGCTATTGGTTTTAAAACTAACAATTATGCGGAATTTCATGCTTTGTCTTTTGGATTGGATATGGCAATCTCTTTGGGAATTAAGGACTTAATAATTGAAGGTGATTCTATGGTGATTATTCAATGTGTTATGAAAAAGAAATTGAATTGTTGGAATTTGCAGTATATACTTGATCCCATTTTACAAAAATTAGAATTGTTTGAATCTTTCTTAGTATCTCATTGTTACAGAGAAGTTAATAAGATTGCGGATTATTTGGCAAATTTAGCCATTGATAGAAATGCTAATCAACGAGAGGTGGGTTTTGAGGAAATTCTTTCTAGGGTATGGGAAGGTTTGCAACAATAGTTATATGATTTTCTTGAGTAGTGTTGATGTAAAATTTTATGATGATAATTATTCCCGTTTTCCCCTTTCATTTCAAGTATTCATGTTCGTTGTCTGGAGGAGAGTTCGAGCTCATGGTATTTGATACAATAGTGTTTTTCCAAAGGTTTTTTGATACTTTCTTTTTTGGCAGGAAGGTTTTTGGCTCATGGGATTTGGCACAGGGCTTTGGAAAATTTTGTCTTCTTCCATTGGTAGCAGCTGTGGAGTCTACATTTGAAAATTATCCGATGGGTTTTTTTGGAAAATTGTCATATGGGCTCTATGCAAAACTGATATTATATGTGTTGTGACCGCATTTTGTATGTGGTTTTGGGTGGGGTGCATAAACTGATCCGTTAGACACTAGAGGTTTATTTTATGAGCTGTGACCAGAGGTTTTCTTCCCAGGGTTCTTTCCTCTAGTATACTCTTTGAATCCTGTGTAATAAATAAAAAATATTAATAAAAAAGTTTAGTGGAATAATCCACTTTTATTGAAAAAAAATAATTATAAATCAAATATTAATCAATATATATATATTAATCCTCAATTAATAAAATATATATTAAATAATAATTAATAATAAAAAAAACTATTTTAAAACTTTTTAATAAAATAATATTATAACTTTTTAAATAAACCAAATTGTAAAATGTGATGCATTTCATTTATTTTATTTTATTTTTAAATAAAAATAGAATCCGCGAGGCCCACCTCCCTCCACGGGAGTGGAGGTTGTGCCCTAGCCACGGAGGCTACGACCACCATGGTGGACACAAACCTATGGAATCCACACTGTGGATACGGGGTCTCTGTGGCCACCACGGGGTCACGAGACTTTGCGGCCAGAGTGGGGTCGCAAGTCTCTGCGGCCACACTATAGTCGCATAGCTCTACGACCACCAGTGTGGTCATAGACCTCCAAGGCCGCGAGCTCGCGGAGAGGAGGGGGCGCGGGTTGAGCCTCAACTCCTCCGCCCTCCAAAACCCAATCCGCCCCAAAAAATAAATTTTGATTTAAATTTTATTTTATTTTTAATACAAACTTTTAAAAAAGGAAAACCCCAATTTTCTTTTAATTCACAGTCTCATACAAAGACTAAAATATTTTTCCAAAATGTCAATGGTTATCAAATCTTCAAAATTTGTTGAATAACCAAACCCAAATTGGCAAATTTCCTCAACCAAATATCATATTTGGGCAAAAAGAATCATTTATCCCACAATGATTCAACCAAATTTGCAAAACACAAACTAATATGCATAGATTTGAAACCCAATCCCAAATTCAATCTAGAAATCAATCTAAGCAAACCAGAAATTGATTTGAAAACAAAGAATGAATTCAAGGAGGGGTAATTCAAAATCTCATTGCTATTCTTTTCTATACACCAATATAAAAGATTTTTCAACAACAAACACATTTCTTTCAAAACCAATTAGTAAATTTCTTTGGCAACAAAAAAGATTAATAAAAATCCTAACTCCATATGCAATCCTGGAAGAGATTTGCTGAAGAGCCCAACCTACAAGCTCCAGAAATTCCTCCTCTCACAAATGCCCAAAATTTCTCCAAAAGCATTCTCTCCCAAGAATATTTTCCCACAAATAATTCTCCGAAAAAAAATCCTCCCAAATATTTTCCAAAACCTAGGTTAAATGGGAAAAGTTTGACCAAAAATTCTTATTTTTGAATTTAAAATACTTCCTTTCAATTAAAATAAAAAATCATTCGTTTCAACAAATCAAATATACTAAACTTGCTTTTCCTTTAAAAAAATTCATTTTCTCAATTAATTGGAATTAACCTTTCTATTTCCAAAATGCCAAAGAGGATCAAGTATTACTATTTCAAATAAAATTTAATCTTTCCTTTCAAATGCATAAACTGAATAAATTTATCATTTAAAATTAACCATTTAATCGAACTTGCTACCAACTTGAATTGAGCAATTCTAATTAATGATTAATCCACAAAGGGGACCTAATTAATTCAGTCCCTTAAATTTACTAATGCGTAAAAATATATTTAATCAAATTAAATACTAAGGATTAAATACTCAATTTAACCACACCCAAAACATGCAACCCAAGAAAGCCAACCAGATACACGCCCACATACCCAACCAAAGGGGATATTGACAAATGACTTACGACGCTCACTTGAGCACGACTAGGGTAAAATGAGGGTCTTACGACTACCTAATCCAATCTCTAAGGACCAAAGAGGTACACTCAAACCTGCGAATCCAGGTGGAGATGAACCTCGTACCTATGCGGTATTGTACCTACAATCTCTTGCAACCATGCAATACACATGCATACATATATATATTTTCAATGAAAGTGTTATCCTGAGATTAATAACACGAATGAGGAGAACAATTAAACTTACATAAGAATCGATGTGAAAACCACATTAACAGGAACGCACAATATTCATAACATCTGACTATAGCATTATAACATGGTAAACTAACCAAGGTCAAACCGAGATTAAAATCTGATTAGGGCAGGGGTACTACACCTCCCTTGTTCCTCTCCTCTCCAAGTTCCACATGAGTGTAGCTCTCAGCTTTGCACTACTATGGAAGTCTTATGGAGATTCAAGATTGAAGATGAATATGAAAATATGCAAATGTAAGCTAAGAATGAGAAAACATGAGTTAATTAAGCTATTATCAATTTTAACCAAATGACAATGTGGATTATGTTTTTACTCTAAAATGCTCTCTCAAATTCACTATAACTTAGATGCATACAAGATTTTTGGATTATGGTTAGATGTGTGAAAATGAGAAATGAGAGCTCTCTTTATAGGTAAAATAGAGAAATGGATGGTTGTGATTGAGTAATCTCAACAAGGGTCAGGATTGATGGGTTTATGATCTATGTGAGGGTTTTCAATCCAATCCCAGGATGACAAATTTCAAGATGGGTTGAGAGGAGAGGAAAGAAGCATTAAATGCTTGACATGACTTGAAGGTTAGCTTGGGAGGTAAGGTTAGTGTTGAGTTGAATGAATAAAACCATTTTCCAATGAAAAATGCCTTTATCCAATTGATAAACTCTTGTGCAAGAGTTAGTGGGGATAACCATGGTCAAAGCAATAAATGCTTGAAGAGACCCATGAGTCAAATGGAGGTTGAGTTAGAGAGAAAGTCTCTAACCATGTGGGCAAGTGGAATTAACCATGAATGGTTATGTAAGAGCCATTAATGGTCATGTAAGAGCCATTAATGGTCATGTAAGAGCCATTAGTGGTTTGGAAGACTTTAGGGGTTAACTTGTTGAATATATAAATCATTAAATGTTTTTCAAAGACTTTGAGGCTTTGAGAAGTGACTTCAAGTTGGTTAAGAATGTAACAATATTTAGGAAATGGGATTAGGCTAATTAGGAATTATTAGAAGAATTTAGAAAGTGGTTAGAAGAGTCTAGAAGGGGATTTAAGATTGCAAGTGGGTTTGGTGGGTGAGGGAAAATAGGATTTTATTTAAAATAAAATTTATTTATTTTAATTGTGGTTGCAACTTGCATTTGTAGGAGAATGCAAGTGGGGGGTAGTTTAGGGATTTAAATTAATGTTTTATTATTTATTTAAAAGAGGAAAGGGGGGTTTAAATTAAATAAATATGATTTATTCATTTAATTGATTTAGAGTGTGGCTTAATGAATTAATTTAAATAGATTATATAATTTATTTAATTAATAAGAGAAGGGGTTGAGGATGAATTAATTAAGTATTAATTTAATTAACTGATTATTGATGGTTAGATAATCAAATAAATAGCAAATATTCGTTTAATTATGTGGACAAATTTATGTGACTACACATATAATAAAGTTTGTAATTTCATTTTGGGCCAAAGTATCTTGGAAAGAAGTGTAACTTATAAATTTTGAGCCGAGACACTAATTTAGGATCTATTCCCTCTTTCTCTTGTAGAGGTAGTTTTAGGCACATAAAATGAATATATATGTTGTTTTTTTTTATAGGTAATAGGTCGTCGCCACAATATTTCTATTAATTTTAAGAATTACACCTCGGTTCAGTGTGGGCACTAGTAGGAACAAATGAATATAGATGTTAGCTATAGAAACATTTTCAACTATTTCTAATGAACTTTCTTATTTAAGAGATCCATGCAAACATTTAATTATGGATATATTCTTCAAATAAATCTTACTTTTAATCTATCCTTTTGTTGAATTTTAGATTAATGTAGGTTAGTTTTATAATTTAGATTGATAAATAATAAATTAGTTTAAGGTTAGTTTGGTAGCTACGTTCTCACAATAAATTTGTGATCTATCTATTAAATTTAAATACATATTTTTTTTTCTAATATCTCAAGATCCCACGTGAAACACTTGAATCAAATTATCTTTCTTGAATCATCAATTAATATTTAAAAATTCTTGAGTTGTTTGTGCAAAACCAAACTATATATATATATATATATATATATAGGAGTTGAGGAAAAATCAACTCTACAGCTCCCAAAGACCACCTGCATGCAAACCTGTCACAGAAGGAGAGAAACAAAAAAGCTATGGAGGCCAGAATTTAGAGATCCAAAAAAGAGGAGTCATATTGATTGTGCAACAAGAATGCAATTCAACAATTACAGTTATTATGAAAATATAAAAAGAGAATCCTTATAAAAGGATACTCAAAACCCTAAAGGAGAAAACCCTAAAGAATTATAAGATTCCTAAGTTTAGCTTAAGCATAGAGTATAATAGACTAATAATTAATTAAATAATTATTAGCTAATAAAAGATTACTCTAACACCACCCCTTAAGATGAACTTAGGGAGTAGCTAAAAAACAACTAAGGACTTAAAAAAGCATGAAAAAAATGCAGGAAAGCAACAATGGGTCCCGACAACTAGGCCTAAGGAGGTACCCAAGTACAATAGAAATCTCTGTAAAGTGGAGAAAAAGGAGAAAACTTCGTGGGAACAAAAATCCTTTCCAAGAAGAGATGAAATCTCAAGTGAAGGACTAAGAAGCCTCCAAACAAGAGTGTTCCAGAAGATAGGAACAAAAAGAACAGAATGAAGAACACCACTAAAGCATGAAATAGCTGCAAACACTGTCAAAGAGTAACTGTTGATCTGAAGAACCTCCACTAAAATAGAACATGACCAGGTAGAGGAGACTGTAATCTGCATGAGTGCCCTCAAATGATTCTACTCGAATCAGATGGCAAACAAAGGCAAACAACTGAACTCGAAGATACAAATGGCAGAAAACACCAAAGCCTGAAGAGTTGATCAATCAAACCAAAAAGAAGCATCAGAACAATGGGACACACCTCCTCATAATATTGAAAAGGGAGAGGGATAGGTACACTGAAAAGAATGACCAACAAGAACTGCATGACGAAGAACCAGGAACATCGAAGGTACAGAGAAAGTACATAGTGTCGTGGAAGGAACACTAACTTGACACACATTATGAGGCTAACATCATGGAAGGAAAACTCACATGACAAAGGTAGATGGAAAACAAGGACAAACATCAACCCCCCATGGCACTTTATAAGTAGTGCATGTATAATAAGGCACAAGATGTGCAAGATCGCAAGTATACAATGCATGATGGCACTTTATCTCAGTGTGTTTGCATAAATAAAATGCTACAATGATTAGAAGAGACAAAGGACTAGAAACAGAAAGAACAGCTAAAGATGAGACATTCTACTCAAAGAAAGAGATCCCAGGACCTGAAACATCCAAGATATTCACTAGAGTGCTGAAAAACAAAAAAATGAATAAAATATACCTAGAGAAGAATCTAGAAATAAAACTCATATGAATGGAAAGAACACAGAACAAGTTTTCCAATGATATAAATTTTTTGAAAAACGGAGTTTGGATGCTCAAGTTATGTCTCCCGGAGAGCAAAAAGGAACCTCTGGCTTTGACAGAAAAAAAAACGCCATCAAAAAAGCAAAATCAAAATTTCAAACCTCCAGATCTGGATAGAGCTCAGAAAGAGATTTCTGACAATATAAGGTTTTTGAAAAAGCGTCTCTGTATGATCAAGTTATGGCCAAAAGAAAAAAAACCCCTCTTGTAGGGCATAAAGTGGGTAAAAACAATAAAAATAAAAATAAAAAGATTTTTTTTTTTGATGAAAATTTTCTGACCCATTTGTAGGTACAGTAGTACGGATTTCTATGCCTCGAAAAATGTGTCAATAAAAAATCATGCCACAGATACCCCTGTCACCAAAAATAGGAAAATTTGATGAGTGGCAAGCCATCTAGGATATATAATTTAATTAATTAATTCTTTTGGGGCCACATTTGATGAGTGGAAAACCATCCAGGATATATAAAAGGTGCCACAAGTACATCTGTGCACCTACTAGGCATATTGTAGACACCCAAAAATGTCTCATTGATCATGTACTAATTATTCCTCTAATTGATTAAATAATCTTTATTATTTAATTAATTTAATTGTTCTATTTCTTCTAATTTCATATTTCCTCATCATCTTATTAATTATTCTATTTTCCTATTCTATCATCATTTAATCATTTTAATCATTTTCTAAATATTAATTAAATATTTATTATTTAATTAATAATTAATTCCCCAATTTAAATAATCTTTATTATTTAAATAAATTAATTCTCAATTTCTATCTCTAATCATCTAATCATTCAACCCTTTTCTAAATATTAATTAAATATTTATTATTTAGTTAATTGTGATTTAACCCTTTAATTTAAATAATCTTTATTGTTTAATTAAATTCCATTTCTACATAATTAAATAGTTTTTTAAAATTATTTAATTAACTAATTAATTCTTCCATTTCCAAATCCCCAAATTCTAATTTTATTTAATTTCTTGTTCTTCTAATTTCTTCCAAATTCAAATACATGTGCATGATTTCAAAAACCAAATTGAAAATCAAAGTCAAGTTCTAAATATATTCAAATACTAAATTGAATTAATAAATTCAATATTTGAATTAAAATCTCATGCAAAGATTAAATTAAAAATCTAAATCTAAATGCAAGCACATGCTAAATTAATTAACTCAATCAATTAATTAATTAAACCATTTATCTCTCCAATCTCTATTTCTATCTTTCAGTTAGCTTTTTATAAATTAAGCTTTCTTTGTCATCCTCTTTATTTCCTCCAATCATTCTTTTTCTTCCCTCAATCAGCTTTTTCTCAATCAGTTAACTCAATTAATCTATTCAATCTATTGAGTTTCACTCCTACAATCAACAGTTCAACTATCAATTTTCATTTGAGCTCACCTGAGTTCACACCTCTTGATCAATTTGTTCCACCTTTCAATCAATCTTCTCCAATTTTCTATAAATTGAGCATCCAATCTCCATTTTCAACAATCACGAACTTTGAATCTTTGTGTCACTTGTCGGTTACCAGTGCAGTATCTGAGAGCCATCATACCACGAAGAGGAGAAGAGCAATGGAAGTTCTACGCAGTCACAGAATAGGGAGTTTTTATTGATTTCATTCATAATTCCTATTTTGCTTGGTTGTATCATTTCATTGTTAGTTTGTTAAATTCTTTGATTAGAAGGGATTCGTGATTTCCCTTTTTGCTTCTAATTGATTACTTGTTTTTATAAGATGAATTTTACATGCGCACACATATAACCCCTTATTCTACCTGTTGATCAATAATGGGGGAACATAGTCTTCACATCAGTAGTAGAAACATCATCATTGATTTGTTGCCATTTTACTATATCAGTAACACTAAGTGTAAGAGAAGAATAAAATGCATCAATGTTAATATCATCGTAGGGGTTATAAGTCTCAACAACGTCAATCATATGACGTATCTCATCACTAATGATCTTAGCCCTTTCCTTATTTATACGGTTAGGGGTTGTTTCCAATGTGTGCTTCAGGTGATCTAAAGCACGCTGCAACATCTTTAGAGGTTCCGCATAAAGACGTTGCCTATCATCAAGGGATACATTTTAAACATATTAAAAGATTAAAAGAAATTTAAACATCCTGAAAATATCTTAAAGTTTAATATTAAATGTCATGTTTAATAGGTGGTCTTAAGGGGTCTTAAGAGGATTTATGTAATGGGGTCATATGTTGTCATAAGGGTGACCCCTTAGGACCACACACGATCCCTTAGGACACTATGTAATACTATGTGGTCATATTGGGTCGCAAGGGGTACGTTGCACACAATAGGATGCTATAAGGGGTCACACATGTCTCCTAACACATGTGTGACCCCTTAGGACCACATAAAACCCCTTATAACATCCTAGTGTGTAATATAAAAAGATTGAAGGAAATTTAAACATCTTGAAAACATCTTAAAGTAAATATTAAATGTCATGTTTAATAGGTGGTCTTAAGGGGATTTATGCAATGGGGTCATATGTGTTCATAAGGGGTACGTTGTACATACTAGGATGTTATAAGAGGTCATATTGGGTCATAAGGGATGTGTTGTACATACTAGGATATTATAAGGGGTCATATGTGGTCCTAAGGGGTCACGGATGTGTTAGAACACATGTGTGACCCCTTAGGACCCCATATGACCCCTTAGGACACTATGTGATCCTATGTGGTCATATTGGGTCATAAGGGATACATTATAAACACTAGGATGTTATAAGGGGTCATATGTGGTCCTAAGGGGTAACGCATGTGTTAGAACACATGTGTGACCCCTTAGGACCACATATGACCCCTTAGGACACTATTTGATCCTACATGGTCATATTGGGTCCTAAGGGGTACCTTGTACATAGTAGGATGTTATAAGGGGTCATGTGTGCTCCTAAGGGGTCACACGAGTGTTAAAACACGTGTGACCCCTTAGGACCATACATGACTCCTTACGACAACACATAGCCCCTTAGGACACTATGTGATCATACATGGTCATATTGTGTCGTAAGGGGTACATTGTACACACTAGGATGTTATAAGGGGTCATATGTGGTCCTAAGGGTTCATGTATATGTTAGAACACATGTGTGACCCCTTAGGACCACATATGACCCCTTAGGACACTATGTGGTCTTACATGGTCATAGTGGGTCATAAGGGGTATGTTGTACATACTAGGATGTTATAAGGGGTTATATGGGGTCTTAAGGGGTCATATGTGTGTTAGAGAACATGTGTGACCGTTTAGGACCACATATGATCCCTTAGGACACTACATGATCCTACAAGGTCATATTGGGTCATAAGGGGTACATTGTACATACTAGGATGTTATAAGGGGTCATATGTGGTCATAAGGTGTCATGCATGTGTTAAAACACATGTGTGACCCCTTAGGACCACACATGACCCCTTTGGACCACACATGACCCCTTTGAACCACACATGACCCCTTAGGACACTATGTGATCCTATGTGGTCATATTATGTCATAAGGGGTATGTTGTAAACACTAGGATGTTATAAGAGGTCATATGTGGTCCTAAGGGGCCACACATGTGTGACCCCTTAGGACCACATATGACCCCTTAGGACAATATGTGATCCTACATGGTCATAGTGGGTCATAAGGGGTATGTTGTACATACTAGGATGTTATAATGGGTCATATGGGGTCCTAAGGGGTCACACATGTCTCCTAACACATGTGTGACCCCTTAGGACCACATAAGACCCCTTATAACATCCTACTATGTAATATAAAAAGTGAATAAATTTAAACATCCTGAAAACATCTTAAAGTAATATTAAATATCATGTTTAATAGGTGGTCTTAAGGGATCTTTAGGGGTCTTAAGGGGATTTATGCAATGGGATCATATGTGGTCATATTGTGTCGTAAGGGGTACGTTGTAAACACTAGGATGTTATAAGGGGTCATATGTGGTCCTAATGGGTCATGCATGTGTTAGAACACATGTGTGACCCCTTAGGACCACATATGACCCCTTAGGACAAGATATGTGATTCTACATGGTCATATTGGGTCATAAGGGGTACGTTGTACATACTAGGATGTTATAAGGGGTCATATGGGGTCCTAAGGGGTCACACATATGTTAGAACACATGTGTGACCCCTTAGGACCCCATATGACCCCTTAGGACACTATGTGATCTTATATGGTCATATTGGGTCATAAGGGGTACATTGTACACACTAGGATGTTATAAAGGGGTCATATGTGGTCCTAAGGGGTCACACATTTGTTAGAATGCATGCGTGACCCCTTAGGACCATATAGGACCCCTTAGGACACTATTTGATCCTACATGGTCATATTGGGTCCTAAGGGGTACCTTGTACATACTAGGATGTTATAAGGGGTCATATGTGGTTTTAAGGGGTCACACATGTATTAAAACACATGCGTGACCCATAAGGACCACACATGACCCCTTAAAACCACACATGGCCCCTTAGGAAACTATGTGATCCTATATTGTCATATTGTGTCGTAAGGGGTACGTTGTACACACTAAGATGTTAGAAGGGGTCATATGTGGTCCTAAAGGTTCACACATGTTTTAGAACATATGTGTGACCCCTTAGGACCACATATGACCCCTTAGGACACTATTTGATCCTACATGGTCATATTGGGTCCTAAGGGGTACCTTTTACATACTAGGATGTTATAAGGGGTCATATGTGGTCCTAAGGGGTCACGCATGTGTTAAAACACATGTGTGACCCCTTAGGCACACATGGCCCCTTAGGACACTATGTGATCCTATATGGTCATATTGTGTCATAAGAGGTACGTTGTACACACTAGGATGTTATAAGGGATCATATGTGGTCCTAAGGGTTCACATATGTGTTATAACACATGTGTGACCCCTTAGGACCACATATGACACTATGTGATCCTACATGGTCATAGCGGGTCATTAGGGGTATGTTGTACATACTAGGATGTTATAAGGGGTCATATGGGGTCCTAAGGGGTCACACATGTGTTAGAACACATGTGTGACCCCTTAGGATCCCAGATGACCCCTTAGGACACTATGTGAACCTATGTGGTCATATTGGGTCATAAGGGGTATGTTGTACATACTAGGATGTTATAAGGGGTCATATGTGGTCCTAAGGGGTCATGCATGTGTTAAAACACATGTGTGACCCCTTAAGACCACACATGACCCCTTAGGACCACACATGACCCCTTAGGAGACTATGTGATCCTATGTGGTCATATTGTGTCATAACGAGTATGTTGTACACACTAGGATTTTATAAGGGGTCATATGTGGTCCTAAGGGGTCACACATGTGTTAGAACACATGTGTGACTGCTTAGGACCACATATGACCCCTTAGGACACTATGTGATCCTACATGGTCATAGTGGGTCATAAGGGGTATGTTGTACATATTAAGATGTTATAAGGGATCATATGGGGGGATTATGCATGTGTTAGAACACATGTGTGACCCCTTAAGACTCCATATGACCCCTTAGGACACTATGTGATCCTATGTGGTCATATTGGGTCATAAAGGGTATGTTGTACATACTAGGATGTTATAAGGGGTCATATGTGGTTTTAAAGGGTCACACATGTGTTAGAATACTTGTGTGACCCCTTGGGACCATATATGACCCCTTAGGATACTATGCGATCCTACATGGTCATATTGGGTCCTAAGGGGCACCTTGTACATAGTAGGATGTTATAAGGGGTCATATGTGGTCCTAAGGGGTCACGCATGTGTTGTAACACACATGTGACCCCTTAGGACCACACATGACCCGTTAGGACACTATGTGATCCTACATGGTCATATTGGGTCATAAGGGGTGTGTTGTACATACTAGGATGTTATAAGGGGTCATATGGGGTCCTAAGGGGTCACACGTGTTAGAATACATGTGTGGCCCCTTAGGACCCCATATGACCCCTTAGGACACTATGTGATCCTATGGTGTCATATGGGTTCCTAAGGGGTAAAATGGTGTCATCGGGGATCATATGGGGTCCTAAGGGGTCATACATGTGTTAGAACACATGGGTGGCCCCTTAGGACCCCATATGACCCCTAACGACTCCATATGACCCCTTACGATAGTATATGATCCTATGGGGTCATATGGGGTCAATAGGGGTCATTATGGGTCATAAGGTATTATTCTCTTAAGGTGTTATTATGGATTATTACAGTCATAATGGGTCATTATAGTAAGAATGGGTCCTAAGGGGTCTAATTGTGCATTTGGGTTCTTATATGTTATACATGTGAGGATGCTATAATGGGTCAAAATATGTCTTCAAATGTATTAAGGGGTCGTTAATGTCTTAATAGTGTCTTAAGATGTCCTAGTAAAGTTATATATATGTGTATATGTCACATTTATAAATAATTAACCATTAAAAAAAATTAACCATTAAAATGTTTAAAACTAATATGTTAATGAACATTAAAAAAAATTAAAGCTAAAATATTATTAAGAAATTATAAACTAATAAACTAAAAAACTAAAAAACTAAAAAACAATACAACATTATTATGAAAATAGCTAAATAATTAATATAATACTACTGTTGCATTTTCAAGAACACTATAAAAACAAACAAACAAAAAAAAAAAAAGCCTACCTTCGAAGCACTTCCCCCTTTGACCTGCTCGCCCATTGAGCTCTAAGCCCCTCGATGCAAAATGAGGCTAAAAGGCTTTTTCATGGTTTATATAGTGAAAGGGGTTCCAGTTGGAACCCCTTTTCCACGTCGGCACCACGTGACTGCCACATTGGTCTGTCTGGAAGTGTTCTAGCCAGAACCCTTCCAGCTAGAACGCTTCCAGCTAGATCATACGAATTAGTTGTAGGTGCAACACAAATTTGTACTTTTACCCACACATATTTTCAATACATTATCGGTTATTTGTGGAGGTGTAAACCATAAAAACAAGGGGTTTGGATAAGGAAAAACCCTATATAGCCACCTAGACACCATTTTTCAAGTTGCAGGTGTAGGTACAAGAATCCATCAAACGCACGATTTTTGGGATCGATGGAGGACATAGGTGCAGACCCAATCACAGAGTTAGGTCTTAGTTTTCAGAGACTAGGGTGCCATGCCTTGGTCTAGGACCAAGGCGTGGCACCTTGGTCCCCTGATTTTTGCATCATTCCCTGATAGTTCAACATTTATGGCCTTCAAAGTCTCAAATCTGGGTTTTCAGCTCTCTGTTCTGATAGGGACCAGGGCATGCTGCCTTGCTCCTGCCCAGTCTGCACCAAATTTCAATGGCAGGTGCACCTCTGAGTTCATTTTTCAGTTCTACTTTCAGTTTCTCAGTTTTAGTTCAATCAGATTTTGCATTTTCAATTTATGTTTGCTTCATTGTTCATCTCCTAGCATAGTTGGTTATTGCATCATATTTTGCACATCTCCTCTACATTACAACAAAGGAATAGAAACCCTAAGAGATATTCCTTGACTCTCTCTTTCTCTCACAAGAAGTAGTCAAAGTGAAATATCTCACTAGGATCTTTCATATTCCAATGTGTGTATGAGAGTGGGATTAGGTCTTAGCTACTTGGTTCCATTTTTATCCATCACATTTTGGTGAACTTGACATGAATCCAATCTTCTTATATTTGAATTTCTTAGTTAAATCTAGTCATTGCATATTACTTTTCATCAAAAACATAAAAACTCAAAAATATTGTTATATGCATTGTGTGTTCATTTCTTAAACATATAGCTCATGCACTTTTATGCTTGCATTTTGTGGATCACATAATTGCTTTAATCTTAGACATCTAGTTTACTTTCTTTGCTTGCATTATTTCTTTCATTTCATTTTGTAAAAAAAAAGAACACTTTCAAATATTTTCATGCAAAAAAAAAAATTCAGGGGGCTGCCCCGAACCCCATTCCTTTCACATCAACCTTCGACCAACTTGTCCTCATATCATGATAGTTTCTTTGACCTTCTTATGACCCTTCACCCCTCTCCTAAAGATCCTACTAAGGACATTTTGAGGCAAGAGGATGATTTCAATAACACATGTATTAAGGCTCTCCCTTCCAAAGATGAAGCATTAATAGATAATGTTATTGCCTATCCCAAAATTGTCTCTACCCATGAGGATACCCTAGTTCAAGAAGAGACTATTAATATTTCTTCCAAATATCTCCCTCCCAAGGATGAAGCTTTGAGTAGTGATGTCAATCCTTCTCCTAGAGAGTATCTCTCCCATGTAGATCCTTTGGTGATAAAGGATTATATGATCTTTCCTACTAACACTACACCTTCTTTGAATAATCTTCCTTCTAAGGATGAAAAATTAATGACTGTAGTCACATATATCTGTCCAGTTTAATTAAATGAATATTTGCTATTTATTTGATTAAAAATCCACTAGCCACCAGTTAATTAAATTAATATTTAATTAATTCATCTTCAAACATTCTCCTATTAATTAAATAAATTATTCAATTTATTTTAGTTAATTCATTAGACCAAATTCACAATCAATTAAATGAATAAATCTTATTTTATTTTATTTAATCCCCTTTCCTCTTTTAAATAAGTTAAATAAAATATTTATTTAAATCATCAAATCCCCCCCACTTGCATTCTCCTAAAAACGCAACTTGCACCTATTTGTTGAAATAAATAATTTTATTTTAATAAAAACTCTATTTTCCCTCACCCACCAAACCCACTTGCAATCCTAAATCCCCTTCTAGACTCTTCTAACTCCTTCCCAATTAGCCTAATCCATCCCCTAAATATTGTCACATTCCTAAGCAACTTGGAGTCACTTCTCAAAGACTCCAAAGTCTTTGAAAAACATTTAAGGCTTTATGTCTTCAAATGGTTAACCTCTAAAGTCTTCCAAACCATTAAAGGCTCTTACATAACCATTTATGGTTAAATCCACTTGCACCCATGGTTAGAGACTTTGACCCCTAACTCAACCCTCATGTAACCCATGTGTCTCCTCAAGCATTTATTGCTTTGACCATGGTTATCCTCACTAACTCTTGCACAAGAGTATCCATTGGATAAAAGCATTATTCTTTGAATAAAGGCTTTATTCTTTCAAACTCAACCTTAACCTTACCTCCCAAGTTAACCTTCAGGTCATGACAAGCATTTAATGCTTATTCCCTCTCCTCTCAACCCATCTCATGTTGGCAAGTGTCAACATGGGATTGGGTTAAAATACCTCTCATGGATTGAATATCATTCAATGCTGACCCTTGTTGAGATTACTCAATCTCAACCATCCATTGCTCCATTTTTCCTATAAATAGAGCTCATTTCTTCACAATCCAGATCCTGAAAACTTGTATGCATTTAACTTATAGTCAATTTTAGAGAAGAGCATTTAGCATAAATCACTAATATATTTTTATTTTGGATTAAAATAAATCTTAGTTCATTTCATAGCATATCATAGCTAGTTTGTTTTACACTTGCATAGCATAGTTAAAGCATTTCAATCTTGAATCTCCATAAGACATCCATAGTGCAAAAAGCGACTGAGAGCTACACTGATTGGGAACTTGGAGAGGAGAGGAACAAGGGAGGAGGAGCTACAAGCATGGTGGAAGGCATTTGGAGATGCCTTATTGTATTTGCTTTCATTGTCAAATGCTTTATTATGTTTTTAGTGTCTCTCTTGGTATGCCTGCTTAGACTAGTCTTTGGTTGATTAACACTAACAATTCTTTGTTTGTTGTTTATCTTATGCGTTATACCACCATAGGTTTTGTCTAACATCTCCCATTTTGGAGAGCATCAATGACTAATGGTAATCCTTTTCCCAATATTGGTACTATTCATGACAACATTTTTGTGCAAGAAGAGACTATCAACACTTCTTTCAATAATTCTTATCATAAGAGTAATGTTAATCCTTCTCCTAAAATGCATACCCCTTGTAAGGATACTTTGGAACAGGAGAATTTTCTTTGGTTACAAGGATTTACTATCATTAATAATCCCCTTTATGAGGATATCCCTTTCATTCAATCCAAAGAAAGTCCTACTCATGAAGAAATGTTTAAGGTTGATAATTCTCTTTATGAACCACCTAATGGTTTCAACTCCACTAGACCTTCCTCACATGTTCCTAAACCATCTTCAATCAATATGATACATGTGAATGGAACACCTAATAAACCCCTCTTCACAGTTCAAGGTGCTATTCCTTTCCAAATTCTCAACCTCTTAACAAGCCTCTCTTTGTGGTTCAAGGTAGTTATAGTAATGATTCCTTTTTCACCCCTAACAAACCAATTATTATTGTGCAAGGGGGATATACCACTAAGAATCCTTATGAGTATACTAAATAGATGACCCAAGAGAATTACAATTCAATTACCCAAACATATAATACACAGAACAATAGGCAACCTAGTCCTCCTCCAGTTATTCCTTCTTCACTTTCTCCTTCCCAACCTATTCTTCCACAAGCACCTCATATATCGCAAACTCTTAGTAAAGAGTATGACCTTATTGAACAACTTAAAGCTACGCCTACCAAGATATCTCTTTGGGACTTTAATCAAACTTCATCCACATATCATGGAATTCTACAAGATGCTTTAATAACTTAGATGCCCCATCCATAGTGACACCTAATAATATGGCTTCTTTGATTGATCCTATAAATACTCCTAAATTTTAAATTGTATTCACACAAGATGAGTTGCCTTCTAATGATATCCAAGACTAATATAGTCCTCTTATGATTGTTGTCCTTATCAATGGTAATGCTATAAGAAGAACCCTTGTTGACAATGGCTATGGCCTTAATGTTTGTAACATTAGTCTATTACATAAGATCAAGGTGGATACATCTCTTATTAAACCAGATTCTCTTACTATTCGTGGCTTTGATAATATTCCTAGATCTTCTTTAGGTACTGTAACCTTGCTTATTAAGGTGGGACCTATTATTTTACCTACACCTATCCATTCATGTCTGACGATCTTAATTATAATCTTCTATTAGGATGACCTTGGCTTCATTGTATGCAAGTCATCCCTGCTACTTTGCATAGGCAACTTAAGTTCATCTACAACAATAAGAATGTATACTTTGTATGTTGATACCAATTTACAAGTCTCGTTGCAAACCTCATCTTCGTGTGCATCTACTTCTAATCCTTCTTCAAATGCTCCTACATCTTCAAGCATGTCTACTTCTTTGAGTAATCTTGATTCTTCTTCCACTCACACTAAATCACCATCTCCTCCTAAAGATGATTTTTCACTAGAACAAGTGCTCTTGGAGGATGATCGGGGATCTCTAGACTTTAATCCTACTTTTGTGGGAGAATATAGGGTTTCTTTGAAAGGATCTAAGATTGAGAAGGAGAAAGATAAGGATGAACCTAAAAATCAATCCACTTTGTCTAAAGAATAGTACAAATTTTGTGGTTGCTTCTAATTCAAACAATTCTTCAGAATCTTCTTCTTCTTCATCTAATTATGGAAATGAGACCTATGAGGCCCCACCCTCTATTTTTGATATGGCATCCCTTTATGGTCCAATTTTTCACATTTTAGCTAAGAGTGGATATAATGACAATGGTTGTGGCAAAAATGAACAAGGAATTAAGGTTCCTTTAGAAAATAACATACATGAAGCTTAATTTGGACTTGGATATAATCCTTTAAAGCCCATCAAAGCATCTAAAAGACCATCTCTTAATGTGAATGCTATATTTAGTCATCCCCTATATCTCTTAACACTCATCCCCCTCATAAGAAAACTATGGTTATTGATAAGCCTCTTTATGAAACTCCCTAGGATATTTCCTATCCCACTTATGAGGCCTTATTTTCTATTCATTCTAATATCCTCTCTTCTAGAAATAAGTCCCCAATGAATTATACTTTTTCTTCTCCTAAGGTTTCTTGTGTGCAAGAGGAGCATGACTTAGTGGCCTATGCTTCTCCTAGAGACTACTTTCTTGATCATTACTTTTCAAAATTTATCAACATACAATTTTTAATATCACCGATGGAAGAGCATTTAACATGTCATATTCAAATTATCTTCAAATAACATTATTGGCTAATATGTTGCTCATCATTATGTGACATTGGTATCTCACTTACTGGGGGCTCATTTTCATTCATGATAGTACAATTTCATTTGCAATCATACTTTGGAAGAAACATAATAGCCCATTCTTGTCCCCTCTCTTGTCTCTATGTATGGGAGGCATGAGTGATTTCAAACATCTCTCCTTCTTAAGGTTAAAACTTTCCCCTTTGTGAAGTAGTGTTTTCTATAAGGATTTCTTATCGATTGTAGAGTTGTATATTCCTATTGAGAACTCCCTCTCTCATATTGGAACAAGTATCCCTAATGAGGATCTTAAGTACATATCCTTAATTGGACCTCTTCCTTAGTGTTGGAAGTTGATAATCATTCATCAAATTCTTTTCTTCATTTAGAAGTATCTTTTATAAGGAACACTTCTATGATGTGAACGTGCATATCCCTGATGAGGATCTCTTTCCTTCTTTTAGAAGAGTATTTCCTTTATAAATGATCTCTCTTTGATGTCCTTGCCTCTATACTTTGGGGGGGGGGGGGGGAGAGGGTGATATTTCAATCCTCTATTCTTTTCTCCAATGAATCAACTTTCCTTTGTTGAGTTGCACTTTCATTTGATGTCATTTCTTTCATAGAATATGTTTGTTCGTTATCTAGGACCTATTCTTTGTTTTAAATAATGAATATGTCTTGAACAATCTCTCTTTAGTGATAGTGTGTGATCCTTCACTAAGAATCATCTTTTCCTAAATATTGGAGATTGTGTGTATTCTTATTTTCCTTCTCTTCTTTTTTGAGATATTATCTTTGTCAAAGATCCCCTCTACTCTAGAAGGTGGATTTCTTTGATAATGATCTCTTCCTCCTTTTTCAAAATTTAAAATATAATTCTTTTCTAAACCTTGATTTTGCATTTCTTTTATGCTTAATATTTCATCTAATTTTAGAGAGGTCCAATCTTCACACTCTTGGATGTGTTGGAGTTATGGTTAGTTCTCTTTCTTACCAAATGATTCTCCATTAGTTTTGATCTTTTATCAAACCTTGTTTTGAGCATTTGTCATCAAATTTCCTTCACAATTCGATGTGGTAAACATGATACCTTGTTTCAACTCACTAATTAACAAGCCAAAACAAGGGGGCATATAGCTACTCATGAATTTCATCACTTCCCTAGTAAGCTTTTCGGTGATTTTGTGATTTTATCTAACAATGTGGTTTTGTAGGGTGTGGTTCCTAACAGTGTACTACAGATATCGTTGGGGGCTTTGTCTGACACCTTACAGATATATCCTTTTTTTCATGAAATGTTTACTTTTTTGTACTTTAGCTTTCATATGCACGCAGTGTCATATGACCACTAAAGTGAAGGCTAAATGTAGCATCGTAAATTGTACACCCTTAATTGGGTGGTACAATTCCACACTTAGGTTAGCACCCGCCTTAATGTGTTTGCATCTTGCATCTTAATTTCACTTTAAGAATTTAATTAACTAATTTAATTAAATCTAAAGTCTTCTTTCATCACTCTACACATCATAAATTTGGGCCCTTCATATTAAGTGTGCCCCTTTTTATTTTATTCTTTCAATAAATCATTTCATCAATTACCCCACTTATGTCCTATTTTGACATTCAAGGCCTAATTTTGCATATTTAGACATCGTGAATTTCCATATTCTTCTGGAATTCGCTTTAGAATCACATTATCTTGCTTCCCCAAAAAATTAACGAAAAGTTGGTCGAACCAAGAGGGGGGCTACCTGGTCCTGAACTTTTTTTCTGAAATTTCGGGAGCAGGTTTTGGTGGTATTTTAATGTTTAAATCTAGATAATTATGAAATATTATTGATTCTAGGTCAGCCTAAGGTTGAAAACAAAGTTAGGGTTTCCTACATATAGCCTTCCCTTTCCTCATTTGAGGGATCCATCTACAAGCAACTTTGAAGGAGCCTCTTGTGAAGTGAAAGTGCAGGTTATATGAGGTCTATAGCAGCAAATGAAGAATAATTCAAGTCTACATCAATCATTTTCAACATCAATTAGGATATTTGAAGACATTGAAGAATAATAGGAGATCATCGACTATTGATTGACTTGCACCTCTCCCCTAGGGTTTGGTATGATTTCATGTTATTTTCATGTCTTTGTATGAGCTTCATAGCATTCATTTTTCAAATTTACATTCATGCTTTAGATCCATTAGTTCATTTTTTATTTGAGTCATTTAAGTTTATATTTACAAGAATTTAGGGTTTGCTCTCCAAAGTGTAGGGTAGAACTCTTGATTTACTTTCTCATTCATTTAGGATCTTGCATACACACAAGATTCTTGCACACACATTTTTAGTACATTATTGGCTATTTGTGGAGGTGGAAACCACCAAAACAAGGGGTTTGACTAAGGCAAAACCCTATATAGCCACCTAGACACCATTTTTCAAGTTGCAAGTGCAGGTACATGAATCCAATGAATGCACAATTTTCGGGACCATGGAGGACATAATTGCAGATCCAGTCACAGAGTTAGGTCTTAGTTTTCAGAGACCAGGGTGTGGCACCCCGGTCGCTTGAGTTTTGCATCATTTCTTGGCAGTTCAACATTTTTGGCCTTCAAAGTCTCAAATCCAGGTTTTCATCTCTCGATTCTGATAGGGACCAGGGGGTCCTGCCCAATTTGCACCAAATTTCAGTGACAGGTGCACCTCTGAGTTCATTTTCCAATTCTGATTTCAGTTTCTTAGTTTCAGTTTAGTTAGATTCTGCATTTTTTAGTTTATGTTTGATTCATTGTTCATCTCCTAGCAAAGTTGGTTATTGCATCATATTTTGCACATCTCCTCTACATTACAACAAAGGAATAGAAACCCTAAGAGATATTCCTTGACTCTCTCTTTCTATCACAAGAAGTAGTCAAAGTGAAATATCTCCCTAGGCTATTTCGTATTCCAATTTGTGTATGAGAGTGGGACTAGGTCTTAGCTACTTAGTTCCATTTTTATCCATCACTATATATATATATATATATATATATATATATATATATATATATATATATATATATATATATATATATATATATATATATATATATATATGTATGTATGTATGTATGTATGTATGTATGTATGTATGTATGTATGTATATACATAAATACATATGTATATACATAAATACATATATATACATATGTATATACATAAATACATATATATATATATATATGTATATATATACATACATATATACATATATGTATGTATGTATATATACACACACACATATATACATACATACATATATACATACATATATATATATGTATATATGTATATATACACACACACATATATACATGCATATATATGTATGTATGTATGTATATATGTGTGTGTGTGTATATATACATATATACATATATACATTTATGTATATATGTATGTATATATACATGTATATACATGTATATACATATATACACACACATATATACATATATATAAACACACATAAATATATATATATACACACACATATATATACATGTATACATATACATACATACATACATACATACATACATACATACATACATACATACATGCATATAGACATATACATATACATATACATATACATATACATATACATACATATCAGAGAAACGAAAAATTGCCATAAATCATCCAAACTCGGCGAGTCCGAGTCACCCCCAATGAGTCCAACAAACTCGGACTTGGACTCGGACTCGGCCAAGTCCAGGGGCAAACTCGCCCAACTCAACGATTTTGCCCAAACTTGGCGAGTCCTATCGTGCAGACTCGACCACGTTGGGCATGAAAAAAGGAAACAAAAAACACATTTAAAAGGTTTTTTTAAGTTGTTTTTTTTTGCTTTATTATCCTATGCCCCTAAAAGTGAACTTCATTTCATTTATTTGGCAAAATAGGAGGAGAAAAGTGAGTTGTGAAGAGAAACAAGGTTTCATTGAAGAAAAACCAACAAGGAGGAAGCTTAAGATTTCATCCATTCATCACATCAGGGCTGCATTATAATTTGATTTGGTGCATCAAGAGTTGGAAAGGAAGAGTTTGCAACTCATTTCAAGCTTGTTGTAAGAAGTAAGATTAATTTTTTGAGCTTTTTTTGTTTGTTGTATGCAAAAATTTCATTTTCTATTCATTTCTTTTGAAAATTTTACATTTTGTTTCCAAAATATTTTGTATGTTACTAAGTAGGGTTTGTAAATATTTTTTTTTTAAATAGGGTTTGAAATTTTGATATCACCCTACATTTTTTTCAAAAAACATTTACAAACCCTACCTTAGTTTTTTTGAAAAAAATATACAATGAGAATGAATTCACAACAAAGAATGAATGTATTAATTTTTTTTTGTATTTGTAATGTCTTATGACTCTTATTGCAACAACCTTCACTTTCTTATTTTCCTTAAGTTTCACAAATCTAGCATACAATGTCTTCTTCTAGACCCCCAATTAGAAAGGACCCTACTTGGAAATTTCATAAGGATTTTCAAGGGCAAAAAAAGGGGCAGACAAAGTGTTGTTTTTGCAAAACAATATTCCATGGAGGCATATATAGATTCAAATACCATATTGCTGGTGTGCGTTGGCATGATGTTGACCGATGCATTGAAGCAACAACTAAGGCCATACGTGAGTGCTATGTAATGGTTGAAGCAATTGAAAACAAAAAGAAGCAAAAGGATGATCTCGCGACCATTGGAAGTGGGACAACTTTAGGTTGTGCTGGAGGGACTTCTTCCATGCCTCCATATTGTCCCACTCACCATGCTACTACTTGTGCTAGTGCTTCTTCTTCTGCAGGTGCCACTACTCATGTTCCTAGCACTGCCAGTGGTAGTGGGAGTCTTAGCATTGGACCTAGAATTCGTAAATCTAGGTTGGATACCTTCTTTGTGCCTCACACTAATCCTAGGTCCCAACAGTCGCTTGAGAGAATGGGTTGGAACAAGGAGGTCCATGATGCTGCTAAAATGGCAGTTGGAAGGTTTTAGGTCTACGACAGTGTTCCATTCTTTATAGCAAGGTGATTTTTTTATGTTTGATTGTTTTAATTTTTATACTTTGATTCTTCATTTTATTTTTTCCCGTACATACTACATAGTACATACTTAACTTATCTCATTTAATTTATTTGTGATAGGTCTCCTTGTTAGCAAGAAATGGTTGATGCCCTTACCATATGCGAGGCGGGGTTCAAAGCCCCTTCTGAGTCTAATTTGAGGGGACCCATTTTGATTCAATTGGTGAATGATGTGAAGAAGGAATAAGGTGAACAACGCCAAATGTGGATCACTAAAGGTTGCACCATCATGACTGATGGTTGGATGGATAGATGAAATAGATCTCTCCTTAATTTACCTGTTTCTTCCGCAGGTGATTGATTAATTTTAGTTTCATTTAGCATTAATTTTTTATTTTTCATTTAATTATTTATTGAATGATCATTGAGCTTGCTTTATTTTTTTATTTTAGGGGGCACCGTTTTCATCAAGTCCATTGATGCCTCTGCCCATTGCAAGAATTACACCTACCTATGTGAGCAGAAAGAGGAGGTGACTGATGAGGTGGGTGAGGAGAACATGGTACAAGTGGTGATCGACAATGCAACAAATTATGTTGTTGCAGGTGAAATTTTGATTATAAACTAATTTTGTTTGTAAATTAATTACTATTTTGTAACTTCATTAATTACAATGCAAAAAATTATGTTGTTGCAGGTAGACTATTGATGGAGAGGCACCCATCTATAGTTTGGGCTGCATGCATCGCCTATTGCATTAACCTCATGTTGGAGGATATTGGAAAACTCCCATGGGTCAAGAGATGTGTAGAAAGGGCAAGAAATGTGTGCAAATTTGTATATAATCATTCATGGGTGTTGGCTCTTATGAGACAATACACAGAGCAAAAGGAGTTGGCTCATCCAGGAATCACAAGATTTTCGACAAACATCATCACATTGCAGTCCATGCTTCATTTTAAGTCGGCCTTGAAATGTATGATTGTTGGTGAGGAGTGGTCTTCCTCATCCTATGTTGCCACCCCTGTAGGGAAAGATATGGCAGACTGCATTTTTTATGAGCGAGACTTTTGGATCCCTTGTAATGAGATAGTGAAGGTAATTTTTTTTATAAATTCTACAATTTAATTTTTTGCTTTATAACTTATTCATCATATTCTCTTATTTGCTCATTTTCTAAATTACACAATATTTTCAATTGTGCAGTTTGTTAAGCCCTTGGTGGTTCTATTGTGAGTTGCAGATGAAGAAAAGCCCACAATGGGATACACATATGAGGGCATGGATAGGGAAAAGGAGGGCATCAAATCTATCTATGGAGGAGATGAGAGCAAGTATGGTCCCATTTGGGAGATCATTGATAGGAGATGGCATCATCAGCTTCATAGGTCTATCCATGCAGTAACCTATTATCTGAATCTGGCATTCCATTTTAGCCCTACTTTCAAGGCTGATGTGGAGGTCCTTAATGGGCTATACTCAATCATGGAAAAGATGGAACCTACTGGTTCTACTTAGATAAAGCTTATTTGAGGGCTACAGTTGTTCTCAAATGCACAAGGGGAGACCTTCTCTCATCCTATCACCAAATAAAGTAGGACAACTATGATGCCAGGTAAAAAAAAATGTAAGGTTTAATTTTAGTTTTATTGTATATTGTTAAATGAGTTTATGAATGAGACTAATTTTATTTATTTTTCTCATTTCAAACTCAGATAATAGGTGGAGCTTTTTTTTCCCAATGACACCAAATCTTCAAGAGTTGGCCATTCGCATCTTGAGCCAACCATGCAATGCATCTAGTTGTGAGTGCAATTGGAGTATGTTTGAGCATATACACTCCAAGAGGCGCAATAGATTATCCATGGAGAAGATGAATGATCTCATCTTTGTTCACTACAACCTCAGCCTGAGAATGAGAAAGAATGCATTAGCTGACATCTCTCCTATCATTCTAGATGAGGTTGGTCCTGATGCAGAGTGGGCCACTAAGACAAATCCTGCCACTGTCTTTAGTGATGATGACACTGATTGGATCAACCAAGTAGATATGGAGGCCAAAGCTGTAGCCATGGCAGAGGAGGAGCAAAGAGCACGAGCAGAGATAGGGAATTCAGATTTAGACAGTGACACATATGTTCCTAATGTTGGTGAGCATGGCATGGTGTCATGGGGAGTGACTATGGTTGCCGAATCATCCAGGACCTACCTTAGACACCTTCGCAGGGGGTCGAGGACAGAGGGTGCATGCTCCTATAAGCCATAGGCTTGTAGTTGTATTTACCTTTGGTATTTGTATGGAAAATTTGATGATGATCATACGATGACATGGATTTTTATTCCATGAGTTTTGTAATATTGTATACATTTGACAATATTTATATATCTATGTTTGTTATTTCCTTCAGCTACAATTTACATTTATGCTTATGTGATTGATGTATACTCAAGTGTATGTAATCAAATGAGCCAAGTTTGATGATGTTATTGTGTCTTTAAGGTGTATTCAATAAAGGGTGCATGAAACAAGTTTTAAATCTTTAAAAATCTCTAAATTTCTTGAGTTTTTCACTTTCTCGAGTCTAGCTGAGTCTGACTCCGAGTTCGAGTCTGCCTTGCTAAGTCCGAATCCCATTTCTTTGATACATATATGTGTGTGTGTGTGTGTGTGTCTATAAATATGTGTATCTATATACATATACATATACATATATGCATATATATACATATACATATATATATACATATATGTATATACATACATACATACATACATACATACATACATGTGTGTGTGTGTATCGATATATATATATATATATATATATATATGTATGTATGTATGTATATATATATATATGTATGTATGTATGTATGTATATATATATATATATGTATGTATGTATGTATATATATATATATGTATGTACATGCATATATGTATATGTATATATGTACATCTGTATATGTATATATGTATATATATATATATGTATGTATATATGTATATATATATATATGTATGTATATATGTATATATATATATATGTATGTATATATGTATATATATGTACACACACACACACACACACACACACACATATATATACATATAGATATATGTACATATATATACATACACACACACACACACACACACACACACACACACACACACACATTTGTGTGTGTATATGTGTGTGTGTGTGTATGTATGTTATAATTTTTTTGTTGAGCTATTATAAACTTATTGCAGTTCCATAAATTGTACACCCTTGCTAGGGTGGTACAATTTCATACTTAGGTTAGCACCCGTCTTAGTGTGTCTTGCATCTTGCATTTTTAATTTTCCTTTAAGCATTTAATTAATTAATTAATTAAATTAAATTTAAAGTCATAATTCATGACTTCAAACATTATAAAATTGGGCCCTTTACCCTAAGTGTGCCCCTTTTTCTCCTCCAATAAATCATTTAATCATAAACCCTAATTATGTCCTATTTCGACCTTTAAGGCCTGATTTCACATATCAAAACACTTCGAAATCAATTGTAAATTTGGTATTTGTTCTAATATCATCATATCTAACCGCCCTGAAAATTTGGTGAAAAGTTGGTTGGACCGTGGCGAGAGTGCACATGGTCCTCGACTTATTTCCCAAAATTTCAGGAGCACAATTATATGATATTATAATGCTCAACCCCAAAAAATTTGGCAGGAAATTCAATTCCCAGGTCTGCCTAAAGATAATATTAAGTGAAAATTAAGATCTAGGGTTTCATACATAGGAGCTCTCTTTCTTCATTTGAAGGCAACTAAGATCTATCTAATCTAAGAGAGTTTTCAACAAAGCAAGCATAAGGAGCCTTCTGTGTAGTGAAATAGAAGCCCATGTGGAGTCTTCAACAACATTCAACAACATTTCATCAAGAAGTCATCATCAATTAGGAGCCTTGAAGACATTGAAGAGTAATAGGAGATCTAGTGGCAATATCTCTCCCTTGGGGATTGGTATGATTTCATGTTATTTTCATGTCTTTGTATGAGCTTCTTTACATCAATTTGCATATTTGCATTCATGATTTATATCATTTAGCATATTTGGTTTGAAGCATTGTTATTTATATTCACATTTACATTTAGGGTTTACTCTCATGCATAGGGTAGCTCTAGTTTCTTTAATTTTAGGATCTTGCATACACACAAGGTTCTAGCACACACATTTTCAGTACATTATCAACTATTTGTGGAGGTGGAAATCACCAAAATAGGGGTTTTACTAATGAAAAACCCTATATAGCCTCCCAAACCTTCCCTTTTCAGTTGCAGGTGCAGGAATAGGTACCCGGAGGCAGTTTTGGACCAAGAAAAGGCTTCAACACCACCCAGAAGTCTCAAAAGTGCAAACAATTGTCAAGGACAGGGGTGTGGCACCCTGGTCCTACCTAGAATAGGGGCATGGCACCCTAGTTTGTCCACTTTGCAATGATTTTGACAGGTTGGAGCTTCTGGATCTCAGATTTGCAGTTTCTCAGTTACAACTCTTTGTCAGTCCATAAGGGACAGTGGTGTGGCACCCTGGTCCTGGTCAATTTTATTCAATTTGCAACTTCAGGTACACATACAAAATCCTTCCCCTTTCATGTTTTCAGTATTTCAGTTTTAGATCTGCAAGTTTGTTCAATTTCAAGTTCATTTATGCTTCATTCTTTATCTCCTAGTCTAGTTGATCATTCAAACATGAGTTTTTCTCATCATTTGCAATAAGAGGAATAGAAACCCTAAGAGGTAATCCTTAGATCTCTCTTTCTCACAAGAAGTAGCCAAAGTGATCTATCTCCATTAACTCTTTCGTATTCCCAATGTGTTGGCAAAAGTGGGATTAGATCCTAGTCATCCGGTCTCGCTTTTCCTGCCCCACACTTATATGTATTGGAAGTCGATTTGTATTTTAACCAAATCACATATAATATGAACTATTTCATTGTAACCAATTACTATACATAAGACATCGAACTTAAGCAAGTTCATTAGCATCAAACTAAACTTGTACCAAACTGTATGATATCAACTTTATGCAATTAAAAATATGCTATATTAGACCTACAATATAATGCCTTGCATAAGGGTAATTCCTTTATTTATTTTTGAAACAATATAAAAAACTAGCATAATCAATAGGAAAGGTTGAAACTCCCATATAGTGTGATATGCCATTTGGCAAAGGAAAACTATACAATGCTATTCTTGAGAGGTCGAATCTTTTGTTTTAGCAAAAATAGAACTATGGGTCAGCTTGCTATAACAAAAACCCAGACTGGAGAGCATTTTGGGGATATCGATTCTTTCCATATTCAAAGGTAGTTTCTTTTGCAAAAAATCTATCAAATTCTTCTCAAAATCCTTTCTAGTCTCTGGTAGACTATAGAGGGAGGTCAACAAGTTTAACATTGCATGAACTAATGGAAGGAAAAAATATCAGTTATGAGCATGGGAGATTGTAATTCTGTGAAATAATGGAAGAAGAAATCTACTAGTGAAGATGTGAAATCATAGCAGTGATCAAAGTAATCTCATTATAAATGTTCATCAAGCAGACTCTAATCAAGTATGTCATCGATTTTAAAGTTTAAGTGGTGTTTTCTTATTCATGATTATATTAAGATGTTAATAACTTACTTTTCTTTATTGTTGATTTCATTTATTTATTTGATTGAAATATTGTTCCATATGAGTGTTTTGTTTGTTACTACCTTTTCATCACAAATCCCTCAACAACTTTTAACATAATTTTATTAAGTTTAGACAAAGTTGTCACTTTTTTGTAAAAGTTGTTATGCAACTTTTATAAAATTGATATGCATAATTGTAATGAACGGTCACCTATTTGAAAATAAATTAGGGATCATTGGGAATGGGTGGATATTTTTTTAAAAAGCCTCATTTAGGTCAAGGCATGGTTGTTGGTGGTTGATTTGCTGAAGAGAAAAAGAAATAACAAAAATAGAAGCTTTGTATCCTGCAATTTCTGTGTTTTTTGTTGCTAAAACATGTGGTACTTCCTTGTAAGGTTAAATCATGGACTTAGACTAGTTCCATCTGAAATCTATTTGAATCACCTTTCTAAGGACACTAATTTCATAAGATTTCATTAAGATTTGAGTATTTTTTGAACATTTTTCTAAAATATGTCCTAAAACCCTACTTCCAAGGGTTTGAGCAGAGAAATATGAATATCTTTTCATTCCACTAAGGGATAATCATAAAAATTAGCGGAATGGTAGGAATGGGTTCTATTTAGATGGGTTTTTCTTCATTTTTGTAGAGGATGAAGTTTGGTGCACTTTTGGAGCAATGAACACCTAACATCTCTATGTGTTAGGCCAAGGGAGGGAGGGTTTGTGTGAATTTGATGAAAAAATCAAAGTTGGGCATCCAAACCTATATATTTCTTAGTTCGGTGATGTGTCCCACATGTCCATATCATTGGTTGAATGGTGGAGTGTAAGAATAGGGTACTTGCTTTGTAAAATAGGGCTAATTGGGGCTCTAGTGCAGCGATGGAAGTTAAGTTTTGATGCATACACTCCAAAACACCCTAGGGTAATGTTGAGATAGTTTTTAAAACTCCCAAAAGGGTATCCAAAAATAATTTCATAGTATTGATATATTTTATGTGTCAAAAGATATTCATGACAGTCCTAAAAGGGAGGGCTACTAGGAATTTGGGGTGGTTGTGAAGTGTCCTTTTATTCTACATGCTAGAAGCCATAACCAATGATTGGAAAATGTTTGGTTGGGTTTTATAAGATTCTTTTGAATTCTTCCTTTGAATTCCTAAGCCATTTGAATGTCCGTACTATTTTGAGTCCTTTTTGCTTAGGTCTAAGAGGCTTGGTTTGGTAGGTGAGTTGGGAGAAAGGTCTTCCTAATTGTGCATCAACTTTTTTTATTTTTAAAACTCAGTTGTATACCATCCTAAACATCTACCCACCTCTACATCAAGGTTATACAACATAAAAGGTGACCTCTGGACTCATGTGAAGACATTTCAAAACTTGTGTAGTGATTTCTCTCATGATCAAAGACTCACAGAAGAATTATTTACTCAAACCCTTAGAGAAAAAGACTTGCAATGGTATTGTTTTTTGTCACCTTATTATTACTTCTTTTAAACAATTGGCTAATGCTTTCATTCAACAATTTTAAAATAGCATAATTGGTCCTAAGATTACTTTGATTGATTTAATTCATTGTAAGCATGGAGTTAAAGAAAAAGTGATTGATTTTATTGGTAGATATAAAATTTTGCATTCACAAATTTCTTATCATGTGCTTGATTATGATGTTAAAATAATTTTTATTGCTAATTTACAAAAGGATATTAGAGATAGGCTTCTATTTTCTAAGTTTACTTCTTTTATGCAATTGTGTGGAATGCTTCATAATTATCAGCTTCAAGTGAGTCAATTTGAATCATCCTCTTCAATGGCTCTGATTGATAAGAATGAGAGTGCTCAACAATCGTTGATGAAGTTCAAACACAACAAAGGTTTCATCGAGATAAATGACAACACCAACACTCAAGTAGCAACCATGACACCACACGTGGCGTCTTTATCAAAATACTTTATAAAATAATTAACTCCTCTTAATGAGTCTTTGCATGGGATAATGTTGAGGTTGATGATTGCTAATGTGTTGGAACTTCTTCCCATCAAAACAATTGACCATTCTAAACCATTTCTAGCCTTCCATGATCCTAAATCTTTTTTTCAAAATCATTGTCAACCAGATCATGACACTAAGAAATGTTACCTTTCGAAGAATAAGATTCAAGACTTTATTGATAACAATACTATATTTATAACTGGTGTGAATGATAAAGGGAATAGGTCTATAGCTCCTCCTAACCAAAATCTCCAAATCTTTACCAATTTGTTGCCTTATGATTCTACCAATGTTGTTGAGTCTAAGCCACTTTCTTTCTCTCCTAATGGCATTGGTGTTGGAAATATGTTGGATTTGGTTAAGTGTTGTCATTGATGTCAACACTGTATCCTGGTTAGTCTTGGTGATCTTCTTGGTTTTGGTTGTGACTCTGATCCGGTATGATCAGATCTCTAGATTCGGTTTTGGGTGCTTATTCTGGTTGGTTACATACTTTCTATATACTATTGGTTCATGATTTAGTTCTTTGGTTGTTATCGCTTTTGGAATTTACCAGTACCGACAAGTTTCTGGATTTACCGGCTTGCCTCTTCTATCCCAATTAGCTTTACCGGTATGCATTATTTGGTGACTTGGTCAGTGGATTTTGGGTCCAGCTTATGGAATTGGTTTCTTTCATGCTGAAGGTGTTTCCTGATTGTATCCTGAGCTTTTGGTGACTTTGCATTGGATGGCATGTTGTTATGATGGTCCTATCTGGATCCGGTTAAACTTTTTGTTATTTCACTGAGGGTTTCTATCAGTTGGTGAAGCGTGTTGGATTTTGGTCTTAGTGGAATCTCCAATGGATATAATTGTTTGGTTACTTGATTTAGGTCTATGCTATGTAATGTAAATTATAATATTAGTATGGTGGTATCATGTGATGTAATTTTTGTAATTATGGGTTTATGGGCTTAGGGTTTACCCGACCTTGTCAATAAGGTTAATGATTTGTATTTATAGGTGACTTATTCATGTAACTTGGATATCTATGGTTATGGGAGGTTGTGTCTACATTATCAGTGAGAGGATTATGTGTGAATAGAGTCATATCATTCCAGTGAAGGTTGGAAAGGTTTTCGTGTTGCAGAGAAGACATCAGTGCTTAACCAAAACTGTATCAGACATTAGTAGATGCTACTTTCATAGTTCATTTCTTTCTGGATTGTACTCCGATGTTTATGTAAGTCAGTGAGACTTCCCTTTGTGATGAATAGTGTGCTCTAGGTTGTTGGCCTTTATGCAAGTGCAGACCCCATTGTAATTATTCATAATACTACTACAGAGTATTTATCTGATTGTGGGCAGGGTTTCCCAACATGGTTTTTCCCTTTCTAGGTTTTCCATGTCAAAACATTGGTGTTATGTGTGTTGTGTTTTCATGATATATCTTTCATTGTGTTGTACTTCGGTATAGGGTTAATAACTAAATTAATTATTGTACTTGTGAGTAAACTGATTAAACCCCCCCCTCTCAATTTACTGTCGGTATCAGATCATTCCAACAATTGGTATCAGAGTGAGGTCCTCTCTGCAAAAGATTAACCACTTGAGGAGATCTGATGGCAACTAGATCAAGTTCCACATTCAATCCTTACCAGAAGGAGAGTCCTAGATTTGATGGTACAAATTACAAAATATGGAAGAAGCGTATGAAGATTCATCTCAGATGTCTTGGAGCTGAAGTTTGGGAGATAGTGGATAAAGGGTATATACCTAATGATCCTAATTTTGGAACACTAGCACCTGTTGATGAACAGAAGAGAGATAAAAATTATGTAAGAGCAAAAGAAGCATTGTTAAGTGCCCTATCTGATGAAAATATATCGAATGTCATAGAGTTGGAGAATGCTAAGCTGATCTGGACAAAGCTTGAAAATCTCTATGAAGGTGACCAGGTTGTGAAAATTGCAAAACTTGAAGGTTTCCAGGTAAGATATGAAACTTTGAAGATGGAAGAAGATGAGAAGATAAATTCTTTCATAGATAGAGTCAATGAGATTGTCATGGGTATCAAATGTTGCGGTGGATCGGTTAGTGAGGATGAGATAGTGTCAAAAGTTTTCAGAGTTCTACCTCTGGTTTATAAGATGAAGGCTGCTACAATCAATGAACTCCAGACAATTTCAAGTACCCTTGTGACCAAAGATACATTACTTGGGAAATTGACTGCTTTTGAACTTGAAGAACTTGGAGATCAGAGTGCTGCTAAAACTAAGACTGCATTTAAAGCATCTTCCTCTGGTAAGTAGAAGATAGATTGGAAAGAGATATATGCTAAGGATATGGAGGAAATTGAGAAACAAGAAAGATAACTTGAAGAGCGAGATGCCCTCATTGCTAGAAGAATTCCTAAAGGACCAGCTAGAAGTGAGTATGAAGGAAAAGTCCCTTTTAAATGTTTTTTGTGCAATAAGATTGGTCATTTTGCATCTAGATTACCTGAAAGAGCTGCTAGGAATCATGAAATATTTGTGAGGAATTATAAGCCTAATCTTGAATATCAGAGCAGGCCTAGATTCAGAAGGAATAAGGATAAATCATGTTGGTGATGATGATTTTGGTATTACTGATGATGATGATGATGATGATGATGATGATGATGATGATGATGATGATGAACCTATGAGTGGATCTAGTAATGGAGCCTCATCCAACAAAGATTGGGTCTTTATTTCTATTAAGTATGATTCTTCAGAATCTTTCATTGAAACAACACATATTGAAGAAAAGGCTTTAGCTGCAAAAATTGAAGAAAAGGATGAATGGGTTATAGACAGTGGATGCTCGCATCACATGACTGGTGACAAGAGAAAGTTTTTATCATTGCAAGAATTTGATGGTGGATTGGTCAGATTTGGAGACAACAAGGCATGTAGGATGAAAGGCAAAGGAACAATATCATTGGATGGTAAGACTAATACTAATAATGTTTATTATGTTGAAGGCTTAAAGCATAATCTTTTAAGTGTAGGTCAGATGGTGGATAGAGGATTTCATTTCCAATTCAAGGATGGAAAAATATAAGATCATCAAAAGATTTGGATTGGAGATTGCCTCCGGAACTCAGACCAATGGAAATATCTTTCATTTGAACTCCTGTGAGAAGGCTTTCTTGATTGCTCAGATTGACAAAAGTTGGTTATGGCATAAGAGGATGTGTCATGTAAATTTTGATTTCATAGTGAAGATCAGTTCAATACCGGCTGTCAAAGATTTGCCCAAGATTGTTAAACCTCACAATCCTGTATGTAGAGAATGTCAAATGGGTAAGAAAGTTAGAACTTCTTTTAGAAGTATACATGATAGATCTAATCAAGTTATTGATCTTATTCATACTGATTTGTATGGACCGAAAATGACTAAGAGATTTCAAGGTGATAGATATTTTATGTTACTTATTGATGACTATTATAGAATGATGTGGATAGCATTTTTGAAAGAGAAATCTTCAAAGATTTTGAGAAATTCAAAATATTTAAAGCTATGGTTGAGAGTGAGACAAGACTGAAGATAAAATGCTTGAGATCAGATCATGGCGGTGAGTTTACATTCAGTGAGTTGAACAACTTTTGTGAAAGGAATGGTAGTAGGGACAACTTTCTTCCCCAAGGACTCCACAACAGAACAGATTAGTGGAAAGAAAGAATGAAACAATTTTGGATGCAACAAGGACAATGATGATAGAAGCTAGATTACCCGATATCTATTGAAGGGAAGTTGTCAATACAACAACATATACTCTCAATAGAGTACACATAAAAGGTAATACCGGTAAGACTCCTTATGAATTATGGTCTGGTTATACTCCTACTATTAGATATTTCAGAATTTTTGGAAGCAAATGTTAAATTAGAAGAGATGATGCATTAGGAAAGTTTGATCCTAGAAGTGATGAAGGAATATTTTTGGGTTATTCTACTGAGAGCAAAGCATATAGATGTTATAACAAAATATTGAATAGGATAATGGAGAGCATGAATGTCAAGGTGGATGAGCATGGTAGTAATCAAATCAGATCATTTGATTATGGATCAAAAGATGAATTTATCAAACCAGAACCGGTAATGCAAGAATTAGTTTAGAATAGTGAACCAGTGACACTACTAGCATCATAAAATTCAACAGTGACAGATGAATAGCAGAATGAGTCAACAAATTAATAAACTTCAAAGACTCCCAGGTATGTAAAACTAAATCATTCTGAAGATCAAATCATTGGAGATAAAAGGAAAGGTGTGATGACTAGGAGAATGTTAGCTTCTAAAGAGGTATGTTTAATTTCTCAAATTGAACCAGAATCATTTATGGAAGCAAGTAAGGATGACAATTGGATAAAAGCAATGGAAGAAGAACTAGATCGGATCTTTGAGGATTATTGCAAGGTGTGCGCCCTTGGTTTCCTTGTGTTGTGCACCACAATGATTAGGTTTGTGTCATAGCTTAACTGCCTCCTATGGATTAAGTTGGTTTCATGGCTTAGTAAGAAACAATCATGTACTTCATTGTCTACAGCTAAAGCAGAATATGTTGCAGCTTCTACCAACTACACTCAGATTTTATGGATGAAACAAATGTTAAAAGATATATGGGTAAGTTATGATGAGCTTATTGTTATTCACTGTGATAATATTGTTGCTATTGATATGTCAAAGAATTCTATATTTCATTCCAAATCAAAACACATTTCTATAAGGTATAATTTCTTGAAGGAAAAGGTTGAAGCAAAGAATGTTAGATATGTTTACGTGCCTACTAAGGAATAGATTGTAGATATTCTAACAAAACCATTGCCTAAAGACACTTTTGAATATCTTAGAGATCAGTTGGGGGTTACCAACCCTCCGAAAGAGACTTAGAAATGCAGGGATGCATCAATCCGGTGAGCTTATCAAACATACTTTTCTGATCCGAGTTGATGAAGATGGTGCTACTACTCAGGGGGAGTACTAAGTTGTTTGGTTAAGTACTCTTAGTTTAGCATCCATCCATTGTCATTGATGTCAAAGGGGGATAAGGTATTCATGTAAAAAAATGTCATATCTTTTGATGGTGTTTATTTCAGATCATTCTTTTCTCTTTTGGAGATTGTTGGCATTCCTTGGCACTTAGATGTTTTTCACATTCAGTGTTGCCATCAATGCCAAAGGGGGAGATTGTTGGCAATATGCTATATTTGGTTAAGTGTTGTCATTGATGTCAACACTATATCCCAGTTAGTCTTGGTGATCTTCTTGGTTTTGGTTGTGTTTATGATCCGGTATGATCAAATCTCTGGATTCGGTTTTGGATGCTTATTCTAGTTGGTTACATACTTTCTATATTATGTTGGTTCATGATTTTATGCTTTGGATGTTATTGCTTTTGGTATTTACCAGTACCGGCTAGTTTCTGGCTTTATCAGCTTGCCTCTGCTATCCTAGTTGGCTTTACCGGTATGCATTATTTGGTGACTTGGTCAGTGGATTTTGGGTCCGGCTTATGGAATCGATTTCTTTCATGTTGAAGGTGTTTCCTGATCATATCCTGTTCTTTTGGTGACTTTGCATTGGATGGCGTGTTGTTATGATGGTCCTATTTGGATCCGATTAAACTTTATGTTATTTCACTGAGGGTTTCTACAGGTTGGCGAAGCGTGTTGGATTTTGGTCTTAGCGGAATTTCCAATGGATATAATTGTTTGGTTACTTGATTTAGGTCCATGATATGTAATATAAATTATAATATTGGTCTGGTGGTATCGTGTGATGTAGTTTTTGTAATTATGGGTTTATGGGTTTAGGGTTTAGCCGACCTTGTCAATAAGGTTGATGATTTGTATTTATAGGTGACTTATTCATGTAACTTGGATATCGATGGTTATGGGAGGTTATGTCTATATTATCAATGAGAGGATTATGTGCAAGTATAGTCATATCATTCCAATGAAGGTTGAAAAGGTTTTTGTGTTGCAGAGCAGACATGGGTGCTTAACCGAAACTGTATCAGGCATTAGTAAATGCTACTTTCATAGTTCATTTCTTTCCAGATTGTAGTCTGATGTTTATGTAAGTCAGTGAGACTTCCCTTTGTGATGAGCAGTGCACTCTAGGCTATTGGCCTTTATGCGAGTGCAGACCCCAATGTAATTATTCATAATACTATTGCAGAGTATTTATCTGATTGTGGGTAGGGTTTCCCACCGTGGTTTTTCCCTTTCTGGGTTTTCCATGTCAAAACATTGGTGTTGTGTGTGTTGTGCTTTCATGATGTATTTTTCATTGTGTTGTGCTCCGGTATAAGGTTACTAACTGAATTAATTATTGTACTTGTGAGTAAATTGATTCACCCCCCCCCTCTCAGTTTATTGTCAGTATCAAATCATTCCAACAATTGGTGTAGAATATAATAATGCTGTGAACCTCATGAACAAACCTAAAAAATACTTATGCATTACCTTCGATCCTAGTGAGACTATTGTTGCACCTTATGGCCCATTATATATTATTGTGAAGATCAAACATAAACTTTGGCGAGGGGTTCTCATTAATCCAATAGGTATGGTGAATGTGATTACTAGAGAACACATTTTTACTCAACAATTGCATCAAGTAACATATGACATATTTGATGTTATGGTTAAGGTGTATGATGGTTTTTATTGTCCTATGATTGGTTTTATTACTCTTTATGTTGAGGTTAGTACTAAGTGCTTAGGTGTCACCTTTGCCATTATTCCTACACCAGATCGATTTCATGTAAATTTGGGACATCCTTGGATCTCTTCCATGAAATCTATCCCTTATACAATCCATAAATGTTTGAATTTCTCTCAAAATGACACTATTATAACAATTAATCATAGACTTTACCAACCCACAATGAAGCATGGAAATTTCACTCCTGATTACTTTTGGCCTAAACAACTTGAGGCCTTGAAGCCTCAAAATGACATCCTTTTATTATCTTATCAAAAATGAAAAAATGAGATGATAATGGCCTTGAGTAAACCTAGAGACCCTACACCCATGATATTCGTCCTCCTCATAATGGACTTGGTATTCTTCCTACTCCTTTCATTCCTCCTATATATGCCACAGTCCCACCTCCTACGTCCTATAAAGGAAAGCATTTGGCATCATCATGTATCTCTCAACCTATTGGGGTTTCTTTCGTTCCTCCCCCTATAAGGGAAGAAAAGAAGCCCATGTCAATTTATCCTCAACATTCACAAGTATCGACTAAAAATAAAAGGAATTATTGTGCGAGAGAAATCCAACAAAGACATTTTGTTAAGGCTTGTGAGCTTTCTTCCCAAACCATTTCCTCCCTGAAGACCCTAAATGTTAACTTGGTCCCATCTGTCCAGCCTTCGCCTAATTCTAGGGAGGAAGTTCAACTTAAATCACCTAAGTTAAAATGCTCAAGAAAAATGATGGTTAAAATTCTTTTCATGTTAAAGATCCCATTTTTATTAATTTAGATGATGATATGGATGATAATAATAATGTTGATCCTAATGATTTTGATGATACATATGAGCTTGTTGAGATTAATAATGATTTATCTTCATATTTTTCAAAAACATTAACCCTAGCTCCTTATTTGGAACTTGTGGTAGCTCCATCTACCATGCTTGTCATGGCTCCTCTTCCATCTTGTCCACCATCCCTATATGATGCTAAGCAAGATTATGAGGTAGATGATTTACTTGACTAGCTTCATTCATGTTGTGGATTCTCTTTTATGTGTTTGCTTCTTCGTAATATGCTTTCCCCATGATGAGTTGCTTGATATGTTTTTGTGTTATGTTAGGTTCTCTTTGGATGGCCTTTGTTACTCTGTTGGTGCAAGGTAATAAAGAGGGTGAATCCATTGTTACATTTCTTTATTTGTATCTCAATTCTTCTATATGTCATATCTATGTTATGTCGTACATGTGCTATTGTTCGTAAATGTGATCTTATGTTGTCTACTTGGATATGATGCAAAGTGTTGAGATCTCCTTTTGGTCTTTTCCATGTTAACTCAAAAAGGCATTTGTTTGTTATCTATTGTTCTCTTCTTCCATTGTGTTTGTAGTTACACTACCTTTGGGGGATAAAATCAATTTAATACAATTATTCTTGATATACAATGCATTATTGACCCCAGAGTTAGTGACCCCTTATGTGTCTTTTTCCTATGTATTTTGTGACCATTATCCTTTGGTTTGTCCTTTCTTGGGGGAAATTCATTGCAATAATGTTCTTGTCTTTTGGATGCATGCTACCTTAAATATATTGCTCCCAATAAAGCATACACAATCAATTTAAGATGGGAGAATACACTCTGCTACATATTACACTTTTTGCACACACCAATGACATGTTTTCAATATTCAAGTTACTTTGAAAATTGGGCCTTTTGCTTTGTAATTGGTATTTTCTTCCTTTTTTTCATGGCTCATAGTAAGCAAATCTTAATAGCCTAGTGTAGTCATTCTCTTTTTTCCCTTTCATGTGATGTCCCTTGTATCTTAATATTAGAGTAGTAAGATCCTAACGTCCTTGGGGGTTTGGTGTGTCTTGTCTCTTTGGTATCTCGATGAAAGTTCTTCAATGCAACTTTGTACTTTATTGTGAGTATGTATGTAGTCTCATACTCCTACTAAAGGGAGGGCTAAATTTAGCATCATAAATTGTATCCACATACAATTTTGTTCTCACCTAGACCTCACCTTGGTGTTTTGTCTTTCGATACCGGGTGACTACTTTGATTCTGCTCACACCTCCCACAAACTTGCATTTTAACTTTCTCTTTTATCTCTTCCCTAAAGATGAGTCATAATTCTTAGGACTAAGGCGCTAGGGCACCCTGGTCTTATCTAAGGACCATGACACCAAATTGCCCTAGTCCTCTTAATGAGGATCTAAATTTGGTGCTCATAACAACCACTTCAAGTGAGCAAGAATTTAAGTCCCGTGTCGACCGGCTCCAAAAATTCAAATAGTTTTCAAACAATTAGGTATAAAAGGATACCTACCCCTCTCATTTGAAACCTAAGCCATCTAATCTAAGTTGAATTGCACTCTAGTGAATTCCATTCAAGTGAGAAAATAATCAAGCATCCATCAAGCATTCAAGGAGGAGTGAATCCAAGTCAAAGAATTCAAGATGGCATCCATAATTAGGACTTTCTACATGACATCCTAAAACCCATGTGTGAGGATTCAAACAATCTTCATCAAAGTATACACTTCAATTACAAAAGCATTCAATTTCAGATCTAGCCTTTCCCTCAAAAGGAAAAAATCTTGTTGCAATTGAATTCTATTTCAATTACAATTATCATTTCAACTTCAAGGTTAATTCCTAAAATGGGGTTTGACCCAAGGCAAACCCCTATCTGGGTATGTGCAGGATCATGGTGTGCCAAAACAGGCCCTTAAGTGGCAATGAAATTTCAGAAAATCAGAGTTATGCAACTTGACATGAAAATTTGAATAAGTTGTGAACATTATTTTTAAAATATGTAAGAAGAGAATCTATAGAAAATTGAATGTAGTTTCTAAGCTACTAGTTATTTTTTGAAAAAAAAAAATCCTATTTGATGAAAATTTCAAATTTCAATGCAGTGGTACTAAAATTTCAGGAAAAAGATAAGAAGTACACGTATGTCTGACCACCCTAATCACAATCAAATCATAATATTTTTTTATAATATTTATAATATAAGTATTAGACTCATGTACGGATGTGACACATTTTTTTATAATTTTTTATAAAGTAAATAATTATTTATGAATTTTTTACTACAACTTTTCAGAAATTTAGAAACTCCTACGTCTGACCACCTTAACTTGGTCAAAAACTTATAAAATTTAATTTTTAAAATTTTTTCCCTATAGTAGACAAAGAATAGGATGTGATGCATGTTTCAGATTAAAAAAAATTTATACCGTTTGAAAGTTATGAGTGTTTTTCAATCAGTCTATCAATCAGGACTATTGTCAGAATTCAATTAGAAAATAAATAATAATTATTTATTGAAGTCGAAATAAGACAAGCCTTATATTGTTGGAAAGCTGAGAACGTCCTTAAAAAACCCTTTTCATTTTATCAATTTTGGCTACAAAAAAAGTCGTCAGCCACCAGTATAAAGTCTGAAAAATCAAGGAATACTGAAAAACCCATTTTTTCAGTTGACTTTCCAGGCTTGTCACTTCCAAGCCAAATCCCAAAGCATTCCTGAGCCAAAATTTGAAATTTGAAAATCGTACAACAAAAATCGAATATCTGATTTTAATAAGTAAATTCAGTAACTAAATTTGCACATAATTAATCTATTGTTTATTAATATATTAATATATAATATTTTAATATATTAATTTATAAATAAATTAGTATATGATATTAGGGAGAGGGAGAGGGAGAGGGGGGAGTGGGGAGAGAGAGAGAGAGAGAGAGAGAGAGAGAGAGAGAGAGAGAGAGAGAGAGAGAGAGAGAGAGAGAGAGAGAGA